>NW_006774783.1:467069-506034 GCF_000442215.2 Lipotes vexillifer
CTTTCCCTATCTCCTCCCATCTTTGGGGTTAGAAATGACGTTTATGAACTTGAGACCTGTGGAGTGCCACTTCTGCCATGGGGACTGTGTAACAGAGAACTATGCTAAAGAGTGAGCTAGGGCTTCCCTGGTGGCATAGTGGTTGAGAGTCCACCTGCCAATGCAGGGTACACGGGTTCGTGCCCTGGTCCGGGAGGATCCCACATGCCACAAAGCGGCTGGGCCCGTGGGCCATGGCCACTGGGCCTGAGCGTCCGGAGCCTGTGCTCTGCAGTGGGAGAGGCCACAACAGTGAGAGACCCGCATACTGAAAAATAAATAAATAAAGAGTGAGAGAGATAAAGCAGACCCTCAGGGAAAGTAAAATCAGAGGTAAGAAATGGAGGGAAAGTGCTCACTGATTACCTGACATCTTCCAATTTCCTCATTCCAATTATTTTCCAAGGCCTTTCTACTCAAGGCTTTGGGTGTCATGAACCACTCCTGGTTCCAAACAGTAAATATTCCTTTTCTTTGTTAACCTAGTTAAAGTTTGTTTCAGTTATTTACAACCAAAAACTTCCAAATCAATATACCTACTCTTTGAATTATTGCAAAGATTAAAAGAGATAAAACCTGAAAAATGCCTAGCAAGCTGTACTTTAATTATTATCATTTAACTCTACTGGGGTTATGCCTGTCCCTAACCCTAATCTGTCTATCGTTCCTACTGTGTACTCAATGAACACTTACTGCTGACTTAGCTGAGACTGGGCAGGTTGTTGTACTTAACTGTATCTAGATAGTTAGCAATGAATTTACACATATATACCTTCATCCCTGCACTTTTAAAGGAAATGCACTTTTATTTTCCCAAGCAGACATACTCAGAAAATAGATCACATCTGCTCTCACCTCCCTAAAGATCTTACTCCTATCTTCAAAGCAGTCAAACTTGTTGAAATGCCAGGTCTATCATTTGCCATCTGTGTGGACATGGGTAAAATACTTAAACCCTCTTGCCTCTGTCTTCTTCTTCTGAAAAATGTGTTTAACAATAGTACCCACTAAATACATTGTTGTGAGGCTTCAATGATTTAACATGTGATAAGCATTTTAGAAGAGCTCTTTGATACTGAACTAGTTTGCTC
Source organism: Lipotes vexillifer (assembly GCF_000442215.2). Lineage (NCBI taxonomy): Eukaryota > Metazoa > Chordata > Mammalia > Artiodactyla > Lipotidae > Lipotes > Lipotes vexillifer. Next base: position 468,200 of record NW_006774783.1, read on the forward strand.
TTAGAATAATTTGAGTCCTTCTCAGTCAACAGATATCCATCAACAGATTCAACACAACCTCTTTCAAAAACGCTTCAGTATTTGTCAATAATATTAGCTAAAATCTACAGATACTAGCATACTCATTCTGATTATTCTTATTATTTATATCCCTGTAGTATTTATGGAAATATTCTATTCTTTTGCACTGCCTGATAAATTAGATTTGCATTTAGAATATTCTTACAGGAAAATTGCTTCCCTTAACTATACCATAAATTCCTTAAGGTATCTGAGTTATTTGTTTCCCCTCACAGCTGTTTTTAACTATGTTTTATATTTGATTCACAAGGTTTTCACTGTTCACTTACCTTAATTAAAAATATACATTAGGACTTCCCTGGTGGTGCAGTGGTTGGGAGTCCATCTGCCGATGCAGGGGACACGGGTTTATGCCCTGGTCCGGGACCATCCCACATGCCATGGAGCGGCTGGGCCCGTGAGCCATGGCCGCTGAGCCTGCGCGTCCGGAGCTTGTGCTCCACAATGGGAGAGGCCACAACAGTGAGAGGCCCGCATACCGCAAAAAAAACAAAAACAACAACAACAACAACAACAACAAAATATATATATAATGTATATGTTATTTTGAAGTATTCTATAATTTAGACTTCATTATCACTATGTTACTGCAATGTCGTAAATTTGTATCAAAAGTGAAATAATAGGCTTTGTGACATATTCATTTGAATTTTTTGGTGCTTTTTATTTGGAGTGTGCTTATATTTTATAAATACCACTTCAGAGATTTTGTGCAGCTTTTTATCTTCATCGTGATATTCTTTTAACTGGACTCAGTTTTATTGTATGTAATTAAAACTGCAGCCCTAGAAACAAAATTCCCTAGAGGTTAAAGCAGAGTGATAGGAAAATGTACCCCATGGGGATCCTGGTCCTTTAAATACAGATTTTCTTAGAAAGTGTGATCTGTAGTTATATAGCTATCCCAGCTAAAAATTTTTTTTAAACCACAATTTTTAAGTTAAAATCTGTTGGCCCAGTGTCAGCCCTCACAGTACTTTATAGATTTTTATTCTAAAGGAATTCAGAGTGAATTTAGTTATTAAATCACTACAGATGTGGTATAGTAATATGTTAATTAAGTGTTTCTGCCCTGTTAAAAAGGGTTAGTACTTTAAAGACTATTTGCTCTTTTGAACGGTTTGGTAAATTCTTTAAGCAATAGAAAAGGTCACTTCTTTCTATTCCTTCTCTCTTGATGAAATTATTACTCTGAAGGGATTTCTGCACGTGGTAATTAATTTAAAAAATAAATCGTCCTCATGTATAAGTTCTAAAAATTTAGATTTATATATAAATTTGTTCTATTTGAAGTTTATTTTAATATTATATTAGTACTAATGGCTTACATTGCTATATGTCATTCTTTGCCCTATAATCATTATAAACCTAACCAGAAGTTTAGATAATTTTAAAATAATTGTTCTTACACTATAGACAAAAGAGAGGTATTTAATATTCAAGCAATAACTGTAGTGTTTAGTTGGAGTCCAACCTATTCACCCAGAATTGTACATCCCTATTCTTTCCATACTGAGCCCAGATTTTTAGGGCTATACTTTTTTCGACCATCTGGCATTTAAACACCATAACTATACAATAATGTTACCTGATATATTATCCTAAATAAATATCACTGCAACAGTTTTCTAATATACCGTAGAACTCTACTCTCATTATCTGTTTTTCCTATGGATTTTAATTTAATGATTTAATCTGTAAAATCAAAGCATAACCAGAAAGTTATTCAAAAGAGTTTCTTGGGAGAGACCTTCAAGATGGCAGAAGAGTAAGATGTGGAGATCACCTTCCTCCCCACAAATACATCAAAAATACATCTACTTGTGGAACAACTCCTACAGAACACCTACTGAACCCTGGCAGAAGGCCTCAGAATTCTCAAAAGGAAACAAAATGCACATGTACCTGGATAGGGTGAAAGAAAAAAAGAAAAACAGAGACAAAAGAATAGGGACAGGACCTGAACCTCTGAGAGGGAGTATTGAAGGAGGAAATGTTTCCACACAGTAGGAAGCCCCTTCACTGGCAGAGATGGGGGGTGGGGAAGCTTTGGAGCCACGGAGGAGAGCGCAGCAACAAGGGTGCAGAGGGTAAAGCAGAGAAATTCCCTCACAGGGGATCAGTGCTGACCAGCATTCACCAGCCTGAGAGGCTTGTCTGCTCACACGCCAGGTCAGTGGGGGCTCGGAGCTGAGGCTTGGGCTTCAGAGGTCAGATCAGTGGGAGAAGACTGGGGTTGGCTGCATGAACACAGCCTGAAGGGGGCTAGTGCGCCACAGCTAGCCGGGAGGGAGTCCTGGAAAAAGTCTGGAACTTCCTAAGAGGCAAGAGACCATTGCTTCAAGGTGCGTGAGGAGAGGGGATTCAGAGCACCGCCAAAACGAGTCCAGAGATGGGCAAGGGCCACGGCTATCAGTATGGACATCAGAGTCGGGCATGAAATGCTTAGGTTGCTGCTGCAGCCACCAAAAAGCCTGTGTGTAAGTACATGTCACTCTCCACACCTCCCCTCCCAGGAGACTGTGCAGCCCACCATTGCTAGGGTGAGCACACGGCACACCTCAGGCTGTCGCAATGTCATCCTGGCCTCTGCCACCTCAAGTTTTCCCCACATGCTGTAACCCTCCCTCCCCTCTGCCTGAGTGAGTCAGACCCCCTTAATCAGCTGCTACTTTAACCCTTCCAGTCTGAGCAAAGAACAGACACCCTCAAGCCACCCACACGCAGAGGCAGGACCAAATCAAAAGTGGAACCCTAGGACCTGTGAAAACAAGGAAGAGGAAGGGAAATTTCTCCCAGAAGCCTCAGGAGCAGGGGATTAAATATCAACAGTCAACCTGATGTACCCTATATCTCTGGAATACCTGAATAGACAACGAATCATCCCAAAATTGATGTGGACATTGGGAGCAACTGTAGACTTAGGGTTTGTTTTCTGCATCAAATTTGTTTCTGGTTCTATGTTTATCTTAGTTTAGTATTCAGTGTTTATTATCACTAGTAGATTTGTTTATTGATTTGGTTGCTCTCTTCCATATATATATATTGTTTTCCTTTTTCTCTTTTTGTGAGTGCATGTGCATGCTTCTTTGTGTGATTTTGTTTGTATAGCTTTGCTTTTACCATTTGTCCTAAGGTTCTGTCTGTCATTTTTTTATTTTTAGTATAGTTTTTAGTTCTTGTTATCATTGGTGGATTTTTTTTTTTTTTGGTTTGGTTGGTCTCTTCTTTCTTTCTTCTTCCTTCTTTTTTATTACTTCTTAAATTTTAATTTTTAAAAAATGTTAATAACTATTTTATTTTATTTTATTGTTTTATTTCTTTCTTTCTATTTTTCTCTCTTTTCTTCTCAGCCGTGTGGCTGACAAGATATATTGGTGCTCTGGCTGGGTGTCAGGCCTGTGTCTCTGAGGTGGGAGCATGAGTTCAGGACATTGGTCAATGAGAGACCACCAAGCTACAAGTAATATCAAATGATGAAAGCTCATGCAGAGATACCTATCTCAACACTAAGACACAGCTCCACTCAATGACCAGCAAGCTACCGTGCTGGACACCCTAGGCCAAACAACTAGCAAGACAGGAACACAACCCTACCCTTAACAGAGAGGCTGCCTAAAATCATAATAAGGTCACAGACACCCCCAAACAAACCACTGGATGTGGTCCTGCCCACCAGAAAGACAAGATCCAGCCTCATCCACCAGAACACAGGCAACAATCCCCTCCACCAGAAAGCCTACACAACTCACTGAACCAACCTTAGCCACTGGAGGAAGACACCAAAAACAATATGAACAATGAACCTGCAGCCAGAGAAAAGGAGGCCCCAGACACAGTAAGTTAAGCAAAATAAGAAGACAGAGAGACACAGCAGGTGAAGGAGCAAGACAAAAGCCCACCAGACCTAACAAATGAATAGGAAATAGGCAGTCTACTGGAAAAGGAATTCAGGATAATGATAGTAAAGATGATCCAAAATCTTGGAAATAGAATGGAGAAAATACAAGAAAGGTTTAACAAGGACGTAGAAGAACTAAACAGCAAACAAACAATGATGAACAACACAAAAAATGAAACTTAAAATTCTGTAGAAGGAATCAAGAGCAGAATAACTGAGGCAGAAGAACAGATAAGTGACCTGGTAGATAAAACAGTGGAAATAATTGCCACAGAGCAGAATAAAGGCAAAACAATGAAAAGCATGGAGGACAGTCTCAGAGACCTCTAGGAAAACATTAAATGCACAAACATTCGAATTGTAATGTTCCCAGAAGAAGAAGAGAAAAAGAGAGGCACTGAGAAAATATTTGAAGAGATTATAGCTGAAAACTTCCCTAACATAGGAAAAGGAACAGTCAATAAATTCCAGGAATTTCAGAGAGTCCCATACAGGAAAAACCCAAGGATAAACATGAAAAGACACATATTAATCAAAATACCAAAAACTAAATAAAATGAAAAAAAAATAATAAGAACAGAAAGGGAAAAACAACAAACAGCACACAACGGAATCCCCAAAAGGTTAATAGCTGATCTTTCAGCAGAAACTCTAAAAGCCAGAAGGGAGTGGCAGGACATATTTACAGTGATGAAAGGGAAAAACCTACAACCAAGAATACTCTACCCAGCAAGGATCTCATTCGGAGTTGACAGACAAATTAAAAACTTTACAGAAAAGTAAAAGTTAAGAGAATTCATCACCACCAAACGTACTTTACAATAAATGTTAAAGGAGCTTATCTAAACACAAGATAAGGAAAGACCTACATTAACAAACCCAAAACTATTAAGAAAATGGTAATAGGAACATACATATCAATAACTACCTTAAATGTAAATGGATTAAATGCTCCAACCAAAAGACATAGACTGGGTGAATGGATACAAAAACAAGAGCTGTATATATGCTGTCTACAGGAGACCCACTTCAGACCTAGGGACACATACAAACTGAAAGTGAGGGGATGGAAAAAGATATTCTATGCAAATGGAAATCAGGAGAAAGCTGAAGGGGCAATTCTCATATCAGAGAAATAGACTTTAAAGTAAAGACTATTACAAGAGACCAAAAAGGACACTACATAATGATCAAGGGATCAATCCAAGAAGGGTGTAAATCTTTATAAACCCAACATAGGAGCACCTCAATACATAAGGCAAATGCTAACAGCCATAAAAGAGAAAATTGACTGTAACACAATCATAGTAGGGGACAATAACACCCCACTTTCACGAATGGACACATCATCCAAAATGAAAATAAAACAGGAAACACAAGCTTTCAATGATACATTAAACATGATGGAAATGATATTTTTAGGACATTACATCCAAAAACAACAGAATATACTTTCAAGCGCTCATGGAACATTCTCCAGGATAGATCATATCTTGGGTCACAAATCAAGCCTTGGTAAATTTAAGAAAATTGAGAACATATCAAGTAACTTTTCCATCCAGAGTGCTATGAGACTAGATATAAATTACAGGGAAAAATCATGGAAGCTAAACAATACACTACTTAATAACCAAGAGATCACTGCAGAAATCAAAGAGGAAATCAAAGAATACCTAGAAAAAATGACAGTGAAAACATGACAATGCCAAACCTATGGGAGGCAGCAAAAGTAGTTCTAAGAGGGAAGTTTATAGCAATACAATCCTACCTCAAGAAAAAAGAAACATCTCAAATAACAACCTAACCTTACACCTAAAGCAATTAGAGAAAGAACAAAAACTCCCAAAGTTAGCAGAAGGAAAGAAATCATAAAGTTCAGATCAAAAATAAATGAAAAAGACATGAAGGAAGCAATAGCAAAGATCAATAAAACTAAAAGCTGGTTCTTTGAGAAGATAAACAAAATTGATAAACCATTAGCCAGACTCATCAAGAATAAAAGGGAGAAGACTCAAATCAATAGATTTAAAAATGAAAAAGGAGACATAAAGACTGACACTGCAGAAATAGAAAGGATCATGAGAGATTACTACAAGCAACTATATGCCAATAAAATGGACAACCTGGAAGAAATGGACGAATTCTTAGAAAATCACAACCTTCCGAGACTGAACCAGGAGGAAGCAGAAAATATAAACAGACAAAGCACAAGCACTGAAATTGAGACTGTGGTTAAAAATCTTCCAACAAACAAAAGCCCAGGACCAAATAGCTTCACAGGTGAATTCTATCAAACATTTAGAGAAGAGCTAACACCTATCCTTCTCAAACTCTTACAAAATATAACAGAGGGTGAAGCATTCCCAAACTCATTCTACAAGGCCACCATCATCCTGATACCAAAACCAGACAAAGATGTCACAAAGAAAGAAAACTACAGGTCAATATGACTGAAGATCACAGATGCAAAAATCGTCAACAAAATACTAACAGAATCCAAAAACACATTAGAAGGGTCATAAACCATGAGCAAGTGGGGTTAATTCCAGGAATGCAAGGATTCTTCAATATATGCAAATAAATCAATGTGATAAACCATATTAACAAACTGAATGAGAAAAACAGTATGATCACCCTAATAGAGGCAGAAAAACTCTTGACAAAATTCAACACCCATTTATGGTAAAAAACCCTCAGAAAGTAGGCATAGAGGGAATTAACCTCAATATAATAAAGGTCATATATGACAAACCCACAGTCAACATCATTCTCAATGGTGAAAAACTGAAACCATTTCCAGTAAGATCAGGAACAAGATAAGTCCACTCTCACTGCTATTATTCAACATAGTTTTGGAAGGTTTAGCCACAGCAATCAGAGAATAAAAAGAAATAAAAGAATCCAAATCACAAAAGAATTAAAGCTCTCACTGTTGGCAGATGACATGATACTCTACATAGAATCCTAAAGATGTTACCAGAAAACTACTAGAGCTAATCAATGATTTTGGTAAAGTAGCAGGATACAAAATTAATGCACAGAAATATTTTGCATACCTATACACTAATGATGAAAAATCTGAAAGAGAAATTACAGAAACACTTCCTTTTACCATTGAAATCAAAAGAATAAAATACCTAGGAATAAACCTACCTAAGGAGACAAAAGACCCATATGCAGGAAACTATTAGACACTTATGAAAGAAATTACAGATGATACAAACAGATGGAAAGATATGCCATGTTCTTGGATTTGAAGAAAAAACATTGTGAAAATGACTATATGACACAAAGCAATCTACAGATTCAATGCAATCCCTACCAATGTCATTTTTCACCAAACCAGAACAATAAATTTCACAATCTGTATGGAAACACAAAAGACCCCAAATAGCCAAAAGAATCTTGAGAATGAAAAACGGAGCTGGAGGAACCAGGCTCCTAGACTTCAGACTATACTACAAAGTTACAGTAATCAAGATAATATGGTACTGGCACAAAATAGAAATATAGATAAATGGAACAGGATAGAAAGCCCAGAGGTGACCCCACACACATATGGTCACCTTATTTTTGATAAAGGAGGCATGAATATACAATGGAGGAAAGACAGCCACTTCAATAAGTGGTATTGTGAAAACTGGGCAGCTACAGGTAAAAGAATGATATTAGAACATTCTCTAAAAGCATATACAAAAATAAACTCAAAATGGAATAAAGACCTAAATGTAAGGCCAGACACTACAAAACTCTTAGAGGAAAACATAGGCAGAAGACTCTATCACATAAATCACAGCTAGATCCTTTTTGACCCCCTGCTAGAGAAATGGAAATAAAAACAAATATAAACAAATGGGATGTAATGAAACTTAAAAGCTTTTGCACAGCAAAGGAAGCCATAAACAAGACAAAAAGACAACCTCCAGAATGGGAGAAAATATTTGCAAATGAAGGAACTGACAAAAGATTAATCTCCAAAATATACAAGCAACTCATGCAGCTCGATATCAAAAAAAAAACAAACAACCCAATTGAAAAATGGGCAGAAGACCTAATTATACATTTCTCCAAAGAAAATATACAGATTGCCAACAAACACATGAAAGGATGCTCAACATCACTAATCATTAGACAAATGCAGATAAAAACTACAATGAAGTGTCACCTGACACTGGTCAGAATGACCATCATCAAAATATCTACAAACAATAAATGCTGGAGATGGTGTGGAGAAAATGGAGCTCTCTTGCACTGTTGGTGGGAATGTAAATTGATACAGCCACTATGGAGAACAGTATGGAGGTTCTTTAAAAAAACTAATAATAGAACTGCCACATGACCCAGAAATACCACTACTGAGCCTATATCCTGAGAAAACCATAATTCAAAAAGAGTCATGTACCACAGTGTTCATTGCAGCTTTATTTACAATAGCCAGGACATGGAAGCAACCTACATGCCCATCAACAGATGAATAGAAAAAGAAGATGTGGCACATATATACAATGGAATATTACTCAGCCATAAAAATAAATGAAATTGAATTATTTGTAGTGAGGTGGATGGACCTAGAGTCTGTCATACAGAATGAAATAAATCAGAAAGAGAAAAACAAATATCGTATGTTAACACATATATATGAAATCTAAAACACAACAAAACAAAATGGTTCTGAAGAACCTAGGGGCAGGACAGGATAAATATGCAGATGTAGAGAATGGACTTGAGGATATGGGGAGGGGGAATGGTAAGCTGGGACGAAGTGAGAGAGTGACATGGACTTATATATACTACCAAATGTCAAATAGATAGCTAGTGGGAAGCCGCCTCATAGCACAGGGAGATCAGCTGGGTGCTTTGTGACTACCTAGAGAGGTGGGATGAGGAGGGTGGGAGGGAGATGCAAGAGGGAGGAGATATGGGGATATATGTATACGTATAGCTGATTCACTTTGTTATAAAGCAGAAACTAACACAGCATTGTAAAGCTATTATACTCCAATAAAGATGTTAAAAAAAAAATTTCTTGGATGTACAGAGTATTAGAATAATATATACCTGTGTGCTGAGTATTCTGAAAAGGTAATTTCCATCTTGTTTGCCCATATTTCTGAAACATTATACATTCCTTTTGATGGAAATATTTCATATTGTATCGTGGAGTTATAGAAACCCTTAATTAATAGGTGGATGGATGTAAATTGAGGTCTTTCTTGGAAACAATTTAGCAATTTGTATCAGGTCTCTTAGAAATTTATCTAGGGATTTATTCTTAGGAAATAATTATAAATGTGTAACAAACTTTATACAAGGATGTCAGCTGCAATACTCTTTACAAAAATAAAAACTTGGAAATAGCTCAAATGTTGGAAGGCTATATAACATGCCAATAATGATTATTTCTGGTAGCTGGGATTTGGAGTAAATTTTATTTTCTTCCTCTTGCTTTTTTATCTTATTAATATTCTCCAATGAATATTTATTATTTTATAAACAGAAATGGAAATATTCACTCGAATTCATGCGCTAGCTCCTCTTCTCTTGATTACTGTTTGAAATGCCCTTGGCATAAGGCGATTTAATAGTTCCCAGTCTTGATTTCTAATTCTTAACTCACAGTGATGTGTTCCGGGTGCTGTTGTCAGGGGAGAGAACTTGACCAAATCCTATAAAATCCCTGAGCCTCATTGCCTTGTCAATAAAGTTGGCATAATAATAACTTATATGCCTATATATAAACACCTAAACCATATCTTGATGTCCCTTCTAATAGTAAGATCTTAGATCCTATGAAATCATGAAAAAAAATCACAATTCAAGGAATGTGAGGAAAAGATTGTTAGCATTAATATAAGACATCTGACAGCATGAGAGTAAATCCCTATTCATCATTTAAAGAAACATTTTGTTTTGTCAGACCCAGAGTTTGATTTACCATGAAGCTAATTTACACTGGATGTGCCTTAATGTATTCACATGGATTTAGGTATATGCAGAATTTGAACACATAAGATATTTTAAACACAATCTGCTATGATGACTGTCTTTTTCCACTCCAACTTTCCTTCACATGTCCCCTTCCATCAGGTGGTACTGGAGTGGCTGTGCATTTTGGGGATATAACTGAAGGGGAGTTGAATTTAGAATATGCCATTTTAACTGCAACGTCTAAAGATTTGAAATGTTTCAACAAAACACATGAGAAACTATAGACTCTTGATTTAGACATCTATGAAGGATACCTTCTTATCATCTTAAAATTTATGTACTAAAGAAAATTCAAATAAAAAAAACAAGAAAATAGAGTGATGACATAATAGAAATTACTTGGATGTCATGAAGTTAATTATTAATATCCTCTTGGCTTTTTTGATAATTCAATTAAAAAGGAATGAATCAAGAAAGCATTGAAAAAATATTTAAATTTCTTGCTGATTTGATGTGAATTTCTTATACTGATAAAAGTAACAAAAACCTCAAAATCCATCAGTAAAACAAAGTCATTGGTTACAAACTGGATAATCAGTGCTGTCAATTCTAAGATTACTTCAAAGTTGTTGCTGAACAGGAAAACTTGAAAAGCCCTTGAAATCTTACATCTGACATATGAAAAATATTTGATAAAGGTTTCCTAAAGTTGACAAGAATCCGAAAGTTTATATGGCATTGTCAGTAATGAGTTATAAAACTGAAAGGAACTTTCTGAGATTATCAAAACTTCTAAAACAGGAACTAACTATATTATGATACTGATTAATCTCCTTATTCTCTGTATAGAAATTATTGCAAAATTATTTTCGTATGTGCAGATCACTGATTATGCAGCCAAAAATCACAAGTTAAAAGTATTACATAAGTGTGTAAGATAGTTAATAAAAATGTTCTGATTCTTTTTTCTGAATTTTGTCATATTTATATTTGATGTATTTTCTGACATATGTAATTTATTACAAGTTATTTTATCATTCTGAGTAACTATTAGCTTTTGTGCTTAATTTATGTATTTAATTGTAATTGACAATTTTTCCTTAAAGATGATCCCCCAAAATCATGTAAGCTTCAGGTCTCAAAAACCTGGATCTGCTCATCATCATACAACCTTATTTTCTGTCATTAATTCTTCAGGTTGAAATAGAAAAATGTGGAGAGTTTATGATTACATTGTTGGCTAGACCACAATAATTGTACCAAAAAAAGGAGAATCATTTACTTTGTTAGTGATTTCTGTATTCAGCATTGCTAATTCCCTAAAAAACAATGTAGTAAAGACAAATTGCTGGAACTGCTGATGCATCTTTTCCCTTAAAATCCTGAAAACAAAATAATTAACAAGCCAAAACCAGTATCTTTTATGTTTTCCATTTTAAAATGACCAAGGCTGCTTAGAGTTCAAAGTTATTTAGCATTGGGGATTTATTTTGTAATAAATTGTATATAAAACCAGAAGTGTAAATGCTAAGAAATGTCATGGTAACTGAAGTATATGAGACTGTGTTACATGTTAATAAAAACACAGTTGCTGACTGTTCATTAAAATTGATTAAACATTGTAACTTTGGAACACACATTTGGATTTAGTTCAAGCAGTTGTATTCTTTATGACATATGATTTTTCCCTCATCAGTGCACTTTGGTTTCTTTTATAGTGAGATTTTCAACCACTGCTTTAAATATTATACCTTCCATTTTTGCAGAGGTGATGACTGCATCTAAAAAAAAAAGAAAGAAAACTGATTCTTACATGTATTCCAACAATTATAGAAGAGTAGATCAAGGTTTGACAATTATAAACTCTCTCTCAGATTCTGTTTGAAAGTGCTAGAGCAATATAAATATGAAAGAAAATGCCTTAAAAAATACTCTGGGTTTGTGTTTTGGTTTTCAGTTAATTTATTTTACGAAGGCTTTAAATTTCTATATGCACGTACGCAGACATTTTTTTCTGCCACACTAAAAGAGATCACTGTATAATAGAGCAAAGACTTTGATACAAATACTTAGAACTCAAGAGGGTGAACATTTTACTTCTGTGATAAATATACATAACTTTGCTTAAAGTATGACTCTTCATTTGTATATTTAATAACTTTATGAAATAACTCTTATATATGGACCCACCTCTAACACTTGTGGGGCCTGGAGCAAGAGTACAAATAAAGGCCCACATATCTTATGTATAAATATATTTATAATTTGTAAATCAATCTAACAAATACATCATCATAATGACAAAATTTTAAAATGCGTAGAGTAAAATGTGTGACTGAAAGTGGGCAAAATATCAAAGCTGACCACATTTATCATTATTGTGATGTTGGGTCAGCTAATGTTTGGATTAGTAATATATACCTAATAGATAAATTACATTTTATTTCATAACATTTGTTTTTCTTTATTTCAGTGTAATCACTACATTGTAATTAAGTTTTCACATAATTTGTTGGCTGTTGACACTCATGATCTAAAGAATTAAAAAATAAAATGGTATTGTATTCATAGTGTACAAATTTTGAATATATTTTATCAAAATATAAATAAGAAGTAAATATATATAATAAACATTTCAATGTAGTTTTCATATAGTTGCAACAAATTATTTTTCATGTAAAAATTCACAATATTTATTATACTTAAATGACAACAAATTATATTTAATGAATAGTAAAAATTTAAATCAAATGTATATGAATAAAGCTGAAATTTTATAGCTTTTGCAAATTAAGTAAATTTTATTACCTCTCTTTGTAAGTAAAACTATTCACAATTCTACTAGTCAAAGTATATCAACTAATACATTTAATTTGTTATTTATATTTACACAATTACAAATTTGAGAATTATGTCAATTATTTAATATTGCAAAATCTTCCTCAGCTGCCATGTGTGAATATCATGTTAATATGTGAATATGTCCAAAGCTATACATTTGAACATGCACTGAAGCAATAATATGGACACTCAGAGCTACTGGGAATTTATGCTTTATTTTGTAAGAATCTACTATATTTATGATATCTGAGAAGAAGTACTTTACTATGTACTTTTTATTGAGTTTATTCAAATAAGAATGCCACCAAGATCATAATAGACATACTGGACATAGGCTAAAGATTTGAAAAGACATTTCACCCAAAAGGAAATATAAAAGGCAAACAAAAATATGGAATTTTTTTTTCATTTGACTGGTAATAAGAGTAGTAATCATTACAATAAAAGCAGTGTTATTCTACTATTAATTTTTTTAATTAATATTTTGTAAAAGCCTGATAATGGGAGACTATGTAGAGAAAGTGGCATATTCACACTTTTCTGGTGGTGGGGTAAATTAGGACAATTATTCTGGATAGCAATTTGAAATTTTCAACAGTTCAAGAGACACAAAATCACTCATATCCTATCTTCTGATAATCTTGTCTCAAGGAATTGTTCTAAGAAATGTATTCAATAAAGAAGACAAAAATCCCTATACAAAGATATATATATATATATATATATACATATATATATATATATATTTGTATTAGAATACTGGAGACAACAATAATGGTTCCACATAGGGGAAGCAATAAGTAACTATGCTACATCAAATGTGTAAAATATCTATTAAGGCAATAAATAAAAAAACTGTAGCAAATGAAAGAAATATTTTCTAAGTGAAGAAACAGCACAAAATTAAAGGCACAGTATGCTTAAGTATTGTAAAATATTCATACATATGGCTAAAGACTTGCCAGGGAACAGAGTCTTAAAAATAGCTGTAAGAATATGTGCAATATTTTTTTCTTTTCTAACTTTCTTGACAATATAAATAATTTCATTTTAACTTGCATTTTGGTAAACTTAGTTAACATAGCATTGCCTATTATTTCAATATGCCTAGTGACAACCCAGAAAACATCCTGTTCCCCAGTCTTCTCTTCATAACTCTCCGTCAAAAATCCCAAACCTGGATAAAACCAAATATACACTATCTCTGCACCTACACAGAGGCTGATTGCTGACAGATGAAACAATAGCACAAGGATTTTAGTAGGACTCTGAATTAATGATCACCAAACCTCGAATCAGTTTCCAACCACTCTGGTCATTTTAATTATTATTATTTTTTTCCCCTCAGGTGGCCTTCCCATAAACTACAATGGTTATTTCTAAATTAGCCCCATTGACTTCCACTATCTGACCTCTCCTCCTCCTCACTCACTTTCAGCAGTTTTTTTCCCCAGGGAAAATGCAAGCCATCTAATAGGAATTCTCTCAACTTCCATACATCACTTTTAAAAGCCTACCTGAATCTAAGATGTAGCATAGAATAATGCTATATTAGGAACATAAACTCATAAGCTAGACCTCTTGTGTCTGAAGCCTTGCATTATCACTTACTAGCTGTATAATTTTTGGAAAACTATAAAACCTCTCTCCCATTCTGTCTCCTCACCAGTAATATAGGGTTAATAACAATCTAATATAGGATTGTTACAACAATATTACAAGAATTTTTCCTTATGAATATGTAAGAATGGTATCTAGCATATAATAATGATTCAATAAATACTAGCTATTATTATCTGAACCCTTCCTTTTTACATTTCCTTTTTATTAAAATGCATAAATAACCCTTTCTTTGAAGTGTGATTGAACTCCATCATCTCATAGCTGTTCAAAAACAGCACAGCAAAGAATTTCCTTTTTGTTACCATATTTTCAACCACTTCATCCATACAGACTTTTTTCATTGGTATTTATACATGCTTAGATATCTTCCCTTCACAACTAAATTTCTCAAAATAATTGTTTCTACCAGTAGTTCTCAAACTTTAGCATATGTTAGAATCAATTAGAGGGCTTGTTAAAACAGATTTCTGGGCCCACTCTCAGAATTTCTTATTCAGTCAGTAAGGTGGGACCAGAGAATTTGCATTTCTAACAAGATTTTCGGTGGTGTGTCTGCTACTGGTTCAGAGACCACACTATGGGAACTTATAGTCTATACACTCACCCCACATACTCTTACCTCTCAAAGATTTCACTTCAGCTCATTGTTAGAACTGGTCCATGTTAGATGAACAATGACTAGAACTGCTCTAATATGGTCAGCAATGACTAGAACTGGTCTATATATGGTATCCAAATTGCATTTTGGATACTTATTTGCAACAATTATCACTCACTTTCCTTTTTTGTCCTAGAGAAAATGTACTGTGAATTTTCATCCTACATTTTATGGGACATAATTGAAAAAAAATCAACCATAACTCCCAGATTATGTTGACATCAAAAACACAAAAGTAGCAACAGCCTTCCTGGGCTCCAGATGAACAAAAGCAATTGGAATACATAATAATAACATGAAAGACCAAAAATAAAAAAAAAAAAACAATTATGGCATTCTCAGTGCTTTGGACACCATACCTATAGAGTGGGAATCAAAATTATTCTTTTTTCATAAGTCTACCAGGTTATGTTGATGCAAATGGGACTTGAACAGTACTTTGAAAAATCGTGACTATCAAGATAAAACCAGGGGGCTTCTCTGGTGGTGCAGTGGTTGATAGTCTGCCTGCCCATGCAGGGGACACGGGTTCATGCCCTAGTCCAGGAAGATCCCATGTGCCACGGAGTAGCTAGGCCCATGAGCCATGACCCCTGAGCCTGTGCGTCCAGAAGCTGTGCTCCACAACAGGAGAGGCTACCGCAAAAAAAAAAAAAAAAAAAAAAAAAACCAAAAGGGTTAATTTGAGTTAAGAGCCTGTAAAAGATCCAGCTCCAGCACGTTGATGACTTTGTAAAGTATTTGTTCAAAACTTTTACCCATTTGTCTATGGTCAGTCTTTTTTCTCATTAAATTGTAATAATATTTCATATATTTGAGTATGGGTCCTTTGTCACATGTATATGCTATGAATATCATTTCCCACACTGTGAATGAGGTATTTTTTTTCTTTTACTTTCTTAATGGTTTCATTAGATGAAGAGAAGTTCTTAGTTTTAATATAGTCCAATTTGCCATTTTTAATTTAATAGTTAGTACTTTTTGTATATTAAGAAATATTTGCTTCTTCTAATGTCAGGAAGATATTCTGCAATTTCCTCTATAATAGTTATGAATTTATCATTCATAATTATATATTAAGTCTTTAGGAACAGATTTTGTTGTATGGCAGTGATTCTCGTATGCTTTAGACTCAGAAATCATTTATAGTCTTAAAACTTAGCGAAGGCTGCAAACAGCTTTTGTTTACATAGGCTATATCTATTGATACTTATCATAATAGAAAATAATAATGAGAAAATTTAGGAATATTTAATAATTTGATTGATATTATAAAATTACATGTTAATGCTATTAATGTATCTTATGAAAAATAATTATAGTTTTCAAAAGAAAGAGCTTATTTAGTGAGAAGAGTGAAGTTGTTTCTTACACTTTTACAAAACTTTTCAATACATAACAGTAGAAAGCAGCTGGATTCTCCAATCTGTTATGCTATGTTGTTTTGGTTGAAGTTTCTGAAGAAAATTTAATCTCACACAGATTGTAGTTGGAAAAAGAAAAAGTATTATATTGATTTTTTAAGATAATTGTGGGCTTTCTTTATACTACACTTGACAAGTGGTAGTTTCTTAAAGGTTAGCTGTAATATACAATCTTAAAAAATATCAATGAACTTTTTGTACTGTTACTTTATTTTTTTGTTTGTTTTAAATTGAGATTTAATTGACTGTTCTGTTACTTTAAAAGTAATTGATGTATTTTGCATGTTGAATGGACCTTTGACAAATGCATGATTTTGTTGTTTTGTTTTGTATTGAAATTTGGAGTCTCTTTATTATAGTAGTTCAGCCTACAACCTAACAAATCTAAAAAGACAATGTGAACAACTGCATTTATAATTATATATATATTTTTAACTTTTTATTTTATATTAGAGTATGGTTGATTAACAATGTTGTGTTAGTTTCAGGTGTACAGCAAAGTGATTCAGTTATACATATACATGTATCTATTCTTTCTGCTCAGTATTATGTAACAACATAAATGGGAAAATAATTTGAAAAAAACCTATGCATGATTTTGTAACATCATATATTGATTATTTGAAAAATATTTATTCATTGACTTATGCAGATCTTTATAATGTTGACACATTTTACTATTATAATATTAAAATTCACATGTGTTAGTACCACACTAAATCTCATCTCAAAAATATTTAAGTACTTGGAAGATATCGGTTTTACGGTGGTGGATACAAGTTACCCACAACTCCATTTTTCACTAGAAAATCAAATTTTATAAACACAATAAATACTATGAGTTTTTTATCTTCAAGTGACAGGCTGACTTCACTCATTTTCAGGAATATGTCCACCAAATAATAAAGTCTTAATAATCACAGAAGGTTGAGATTTAATAAAAGTAATAATTTTTAATGTTTCATCAAGATCATTATTAAGTGAAACTGGCTTTTGTTTTTACTGTGAGTGCATCGTGGTAAATAATACAATGAATGCTAGTATAGTTTACTGCCACTGACTTGATTGGTGCTATGATACCATGGCTTTTACCTCTCACTTCTTTTTGTACCAACATTGCAAATGCCAACACAGTGAAAAAGGTAAAGAATGTCTTAGCATTGTTATAAAAATAGTTTTTACCTCAAAGTTTGTCTGAAATGATTTTGGGAAGTCACAGGGTCCATGGACCATACTTTGAGAATAATTAGTGTAGTCCTAGATAAATGTGGTTTTATACATATATCCAATTCACCAAGCAAAATTTACCAAAATGATCCTTCTTTCTTCATTGCACTACAGTATCATCTTTGTCATAAGTAAGTTACTGTGTATGTGTGAATCTTGGTTCTTTTGATTTTGGTTCTTTTCTCTGATCCATTAGTCAGTTTGTGCCAGTATCACACTGTCTCAATTTCTATTTTTCTTATAATACATCTTGTTATCTGATAGTTCATGCCCTCAAGCTTTGCTTTCTTCTTCAAGATATCCTTGGTTGTTGTTAGTCCTTTGCATTTCCACTTGAGTTTTGGAATCAGGTTAATCATTTCCTCAAAATTTGGCTAAAATAGTTATTGTAATTTCATTGAATTTTTAGAAAAATTTGGAAGAATTGACACATTTACAGTATAGAATTTTCCAATCTAATGTGATATATTTCTCTAAATGTTTTAAAATTTATCTCCATGATGCATTATTTATTTATTTATTTATTTTGTGGTACGTGGGTCTCTCACTGCTGTTGCCTCTCCCGTTGCAGAGCACAGGCTCTGGACGTGCAGGCACAGCAGCCATGGCTCACGGGCTCAGCCGTTATGCAGCATGTGGGATCTTCCCGGGCCGGGGCACGAATCCGAGTCCCCTGTATCAGCAGGCGGACTCTCAACCACTGTGCCACCAGGGAAGCCCCCATAATGCATTTTTAGATTTCAATGTAGAGGACTTGTACATCTTTCATTTGAGGAAGTGCTAGATATTTGATTGTTATGCCTTGGGGAGCAATTTTTTATTTGTTTAAGATTCTAATTGTGGTAAAATGCACATAACATAAGACTCAACTTTTTAACCATTTTTAAGTATACAGTTCAGTAGTATTAAGAATATTTTCGGGGTGTTCTGAAGATGGCGGAAGAGTAAGATGCAGAGATCACCTTTCTCCCCACATATACACCAGAAATACATCTACACATGGAACAACTCTTACAGAACACCTACTGAATGCTGGCAGAAGACCTCAGACCTCCCAAAAGGCAAGAAACTCCCCACGTACCTGGGTAGGGCAAAAGAAAAAAAAAAAAACAGGGAAAAAAGAATAGGGATGGGACCTGCACCAGTGGGAGGGAGCTGTGAAGGAGGAAAGTTTCCACACACTAGGAAACCCCTTTGCAGGCAGAGACTGCGGGTGGCAGAGGGGGGAACTTCAGAGCCGTGGAGGAGAGCACAGCAACAGGGGTGCGGAGGGCAAAGCGGGAAGATTCCCTCACAGAGGATCGGTGTCGACCGGCACTCACCAGGCTGAGAAGCTTGTCTGCTACCCCGCTGGGGCGGGCAGGGCTGCAAGCTGAGGCTCGGGCTTTGGTCAGAGCGCAGGGAGAGGACTGGGGTTGTCTGCATGAACACAGCCTGAAGGGGTTAGTGCACCACAGCTGGCCAGGAGGGAGACTAGGTAAAGGTCTGGAGCTGCCGAAGAGGCAAGAGACTTTTTCTTCCCTCTTTGTTTCCTGCTGCGTGAGGAGAGGGGACTAAGAGAGCTGCTGAAAGGAATGCCAGAGACGGGTGCGAGCTGTGGCTAAAAGCAGGCACCCCAGAGACGGGTGCGAGCTGCGGCTAAAAGCGCGGACCCCAGAGAGAGGCGGGAGATGCTAAGGCTGCTGCTGCCACCACCAAGGGGCCTGTGTGCGAGCACAGGTCACTATCCACACCCTTCTTCCAGGGAGCCTGTGCAGCCCACCACTGCCAGGTTCCCGGGATCCAGGGACAACTTCCCCGGAGAACGCATGGTGGGCCTCAGGCTGGTGCAACGTCATGCCGGCCTCTGCCACTGAAGGCCCACCCCACATGCAGTGCCCCTACCTCCCCCCGGCCTGAGTGTGCCAGCGACCGCGAATCAGTGACTCCTTTAACCCTGTCCTGTCTGAGCAAAAAACAAACGCCCTCCAGCAACCTACACGCAGAGACAGGGCCAAATCCAAAGCTGAGCCACTGTGAACGGTGAGAACAAAGAAGAGAAAGGGAAATCTCGCCCAGCAACCTCAGAAGCAGTGGATTAAAGCTCCACAATCAACTTGATGTACCCTGCATCTGTGGAATACATGAATAGACAATGAAT
This sequence comes from Lipotes vexillifer, assembly GCF_000442215.2. Classification (NCBI taxonomy): domain Eukaryota; kingdom Metazoa; phylum Chordata; class Mammalia; order Artiodactyla; family Lipotidae; genus Lipotes; species Lipotes vexillifer. The sequence goes on from NW_006774783.1 coordinate 488,023, forward strand.
CATCCCAAATTGAGGTGGTGGACTTTGAGAGCAAGATTTATGATTTTTTCCAGTTTTCCTCTTTTTTTGAGAGTGTATGTGTATTCTTCTGAGTGAGATTCTGTCTGTATAGCTTTCCTTCCACCATTTGTCCTAGGGTTCTATCCTTCCATTATTTTTTTCCTTAATAATTATTTTTTTAATTTAATAACTTTAATATTTTTAATTTATTTTATTTTACTTTATCTTCTATCTTTCTTTCTTTTTTCCTTCCTTCCCTCCTTCCTTCCTTCCTTGCTTCCTCCCACTGTCCCTCCCTCCCTTCCTCCCTACCTCCCTCCTCTCTTTCCTTCTTTTCTTCTTTCTTTCCTTCTTTCTTTCTTTCTTTCTTTCTTTCTTTCTTTCTTTCTTTCTTTCTTTCTTTCTTTCTTTCTTTCTTCCTACTTCTACTAATTCTTTCTCTCTTCTTTTTCTCCCTTTTATTCTGAGCCATGTGGATGAAAGGCTCTTGGTGCTGCAGCCAGGAGTCACTGCTGTGCCTCTGAGGTGGGAGAGCCAACTTCAGGACACTGGTCAACAGGAGACCTCCCAGCTCCACATAAAATCAAAAGGTGAAATTCTCCCAGAGATCTCCATCGCAACACCAGCACCCAGCTTCACTCAGTGACCAGCAAGTTACAGTGCGGGACAACCTGTGCCAAACAACTAGAAAAACAGGAACACAACCCCACCCATTAGCAAAGAGGCTGCCTAAAATCATAATAAGTCCACAGACACCCCAAAACACACCACCAGAAGTGGACCTGCCCATCAGAGAGACAAGATCCAGCCTCATCCACCAGAACACGGGCACTAGTCCCCTCCACCAGGAAGCCTACACAACCCACTGAAAAAACATTGGCCACTGGGGACACACATCAAAAACAACAGGAACTACAAACATGCAGGCTGCAAAAAGGAGACCCCAAACAGTAAGATAAGGAAAATGAGAAGATAAAAGAACACACAGCAGATGAAGGAGCAAGATCAAAATGCATCAGACCTAACAAATGAAGAGGAAATAAGCAGTCTACCTGAAAAAGAATTCAGAATAATGATAGTAAAGATGATCCAAAATCCTGGAAATAGAATAGACAAAATGCAAGAAACATTTAACAAGGACCTAGAAGAGCTAAAGATGAAACAAACAATGATGAACAACACAATAAATGAAATGAAAAATACTCTACATGGGATCAATAGCAGAATAACAGAGGCAGATGAACGGATAAGTGACCTGGAATATAAAATAGTGGGAATAACTACTGCAGAGCAGAATAAAGAAAAAAGAATGAAAAGAATCGAGGACAGTATCAAAGAACTCTGGGATAACATTAAACACACCAATATTCTAATTATAGAGGTTCCAGAAGAAGAGAAAAAGAATGGGACTGAGAAAATATTTGAAGAGATTATAGTTGAAACCTTCCCTAATATGAGACAGGAAATAGTTAATCAAGTCGAGGAAGCACAGAGATCCCATACAGGATAAATCCAAGGAAAAATACGCCAAGACACATATTAATCAAACTGTCAAAAATTAAACACAAAGAAAGCATATTAAAATCAGCAAGGGAAAAACAACAAATAACACACAAGGGAATCCCCATAAGGTTAACACCTGATCTCTCAGCAGAAACTGCAAGCCAGAAGGGAGTGGTAGGACATACTGAAAGTGATGAAGGAGAAAAACCTGCAGCCACAATTACTCTAACCAGCAAGGATCTCGTTCAGATTTGATGGAGAAATTAAAACTTTTACAGACAAGCAAAAGCTGAGAGAGTTCAACACCACCAAACCAGCTTTAAAATACATGCTAAAGGAACTTCTCTAGGCAAGAAATATAAGAGAAGAAAAAGACCTATAATAATGAATTCAAAACAATTTAAAAAATGGGAATAGGTGCATACATATTGATAATTACCTTAAATGTAAGTGGACTAAATGTTCCCACCAAAAGACACAGGTTGGCTCAATGAATACAAAAACAAGACCCACATATGTGCTGTCTACAAGAGACCCACTTCAAACCTAGAGACACATACAGACTGAAAGTAAAGGGATGGAAAAAGATATTCCATGCAAATGGAAACCAAAAGAAAGCTGGAGTAGCAATTCTCATATCAGACAAAATAGACTTTAAAATAAAGACCATTACAAGAGTCAAAGAAGGACACTACATAATGATCAAAGATCGATCCAAGAAGAAATATCAATTGTAAATATTTATGCACCCAACATAGGAGCACCTCAAAACATAAGGCAAATACTAACAGCCATAAAAGGGGAAATCAACAGCAACTCATTCATAGTAGGGGGCTTTAACACCCCACTTTCGCCAATGGAGAAATCACCCAAAATGAAAATAAATAAGGAAACACAAGCTTTAAATGATACATTAAACAAGATGTACTTAATTGATATTTATAGGACACTCCCTCCAAAAACAACAGAATACACATTTTTCTCAAGTGCTCATGGGACATTCTCCAGGATAGATCATATCTTTGGTCACAAATCAGGGCTTGACAAATTTAAGAAAATTGAAACTGTATCAAGTATCCTTTCTGATCACAACACCATAAGACTAGATATCAATTACAGGAAAAGACCTGTAAAAAACACAAACACATGGAGGCTAAACGATACACTACTTAATAACGAAGTGATCGCTGAAGAAAACAAAGAGGAAATTTAATAATACCTAGAAACAAATGACAATGGAGACATGATGTCCCAAAACCTATGGGATGCAGCAAAAGCAGTTCTAAGAGGGAAGTTTATAGCAATACAAGCCCACCTTAAGAAGCAGGAAACATCTCGAATAAACAACCTAACCTTGCACCTCAAGCAATTAGAGAAAGAAGAACAAAAAAACCCCAGAGTTAGCAGAAGGAAAGAAATCATAAAAATCAGATCAGAAATAAATGAAAAAGAAATGCAGGAAACAATAGCAAAGATTAATAAAACTAAAAGCTGGTTCTTTGAGAAGATAAACAAAATAGATAAACCATTAGTCAGACTCATCAAGAAAACAAGGGAGAAGATTCAAATCAATAGAATTAGAAATGAAAACAGGAGAAGTAACAACTAATACTGCAGAAATACAAAGGATCATGAGATATTACTACAAGCAACTCTATGCCAATAAAATGGACAACCTGGAAGAAATGGACAAATTCATAGAAATGCGCAGCCTGCCAAGACTGAATCATGAAGAAATAGAAAATATGAACAGACCAATCACAGGCACTGAAATGGAAACTGATTAAAACTCTTGCAACAAACAAAAGCCCAGGACCAGATGGGTTCACAGGCAAATTCTATCATTTAGAGAAGAGCTAACACCTATCCTTCTCAAACTCTTCCAAAATATAGCAGAGGGAGGAACACTCCCAAACTCATTTTACGAGGCCACCATCACCCTGATAACAAAACCAGACAAGGATGTCACAAAGAAAGAAAACTACAGGCCAATATCACTGATGAACATAGATGCAAAAATCCTCAACAAAATACTAGAAAACAGAATCCAACAGCACATTAAAAGGATCATACACTATGATCAAGTGGGGTTTATTCCAGGAATGCAAGGATTCTTCAATATATGCAAATCAATCAATGTGATAAACCATATTAACAAATTGAAGGAGAAAAACCATATGATCATCTCAATAGATGCAGAGAAAGCTTTTGACAAAATTCAGCACTGTTTTATGACAAAAACCCTGTAGAAAGCAGTCATAGAGGGAACTTTGCTCAACATAATAAAGACCGTATATGACAAACCCACAGCCAACATCATCCTCAATGGTGAAAAACTGAAAGCATTTCCACTAAGATCAGGAACAAGACAAGGTTGCCCACTCTCACCACTCTTATTCACCATAATTTGGGAAGTTTTAGCCACAGCAATCAGAAAAGAAATGGAAATAAATGGAATCGAAATTGAAAAAGAAGACGTAAAGCTGTCAATCTTTGCAGATGACATGATATTATACATAGAGAATCCTAAACATGCTACCAGGAAACTACTAAAGCTAATCAATGAATTTGGTAATATAGCAGGATACAAAATTAATACACAGAAATCTCTGGGCTTCCTACACTCTAATGATGAAAAATGTGAAAGTGATATCAAGAAAACATTCTGATTTACCATTGTAATAAAACAAATAAAATATCTAGGAATAAACCTACCTAAGGAGACAAAAGACCTGTATGCAGAAAATTATAAGACACTGATGAAAGAAATTAAAGATGATACAAATAGATGGAGAGATATACCATGTTCTTGGATTGGAAGAATCAACATTGTGAAAATGACTCTACTACCCAAAGCAATCTACAGATTCAATGCAATCCCTATCAAGCTACCACTGGCATTTTTCACAGAACTAGAACAAAAAATTTCACAATTTGTATGGAAACACAAAAGACCCCAAAGAGCCAAAGCAGTCTTGAGAACGATAAATGAAGCCAGAGGAATCAGGCTCCCTGACTTCAGACTATACTACAAAGCTACAGTGATCAAGACAGTATGGTACTGGGACAAAAACAGAAAGATAGATCAATGGAACAGGATAGAAAGCCCAGAGATAAGCCCACGCACATATTGTCACCTTATCTTTGATAAAGGAGGCAGGAATGTACAGTGGAGAAAGGAAAGCCTCTTTAATAAGTGGTGCTGGGAAAACTGGACAGGTACATGTAAAAGTATGCGATAAGATCACTCCCTAGCACTGTACACAAAAATAAGCTCAAAATGGATTAAAGACCTAAATGTAAGGCCAGAAACTATCAGTCTTAGAGGGAACATAGGCAGAACACTCTATGACATAAATCACAGCAAGATCCTTTTTGACCCACCTCCTAGAGAAATGGAAATAAAAACAAAAATAAACAAATGGGACCTAATGAAACTTCTAATCTTTTGCACCACAAAGAAAAACAAAAAGAAGACCAAAAGACAACCCTCAAAATGGGAGAGAATATTTGCAAATGAAGCAACTGACAAAGGATTCATCTCCAACATATACAATAAGCCTAGGCAGCTCGATAACAAAAAAACAAAAAACCCAATCCAAAAATGGGCAGAAGACCTAAATAGACATTTCTCCAAAGAAGATATACAGACTGCCAACAATCACATGAAACAATGCTCAGCATCATTAATCATTAAAGAAATGCAAGTCAAAACTACAATGAGATATCATCTCATACCAGTCAGAATGGCCATCATCAAAAAATCTAGAAACAATAAATGCTGGAGAGGGTGTGGAGAAAAGGGAACACTCTTGCACTGCTGGTGGGAGTGTGAATAGGTACAGCCACTATGGAGAACAGTATGGAGGTTCCTTATAAAACTACAAATAGAACTATCATATGACCCAGCAATCCCACTACTGAGCATATACCCTGAGAAAAACATAATTCAAAAAGAGTCATGTACCAAAATGTTCATTGCAGCTCTATTTACAATAGCCTGGAGATGGAATTAACCTAAGTTTCCATCATCAGATGAATGGATAAAGAAGATGTGGCACAAATATACAATGGAATATTACTCAGCCATAAAAAGAAACAAAATTGAGCTATTTGTAATGAGGTGGATAGACCTAGAACCTGTCATACAGAGTGAAGTAATTCAGAAAGAGAAAGAGACACATATATATGGAATTTAAGAAAAAATAATGTCATGAAGAACCTAGGGATAAGACAGGAATAAAGACACAGACCTACTGGAAAACCTACTTGAGGATATGGGGAGGCAGAAAGGTGAGGTGTGACAAAGCGAGAGAGAGGCATGGACATATATACACTACAAAACGTAAGGTAGATAGCTACTGGGAAGCAGCTGCATAGCACAGGGAGATCAGCTTGGTGCTTTGTGACTGCCTAGAGGGGTGAGATAGGGAGGGTGGGAGGGAGGAAGATGCAAGAGGGAAGAGATATGGGGACATATGTATATGTATAACAGATTTAATTTGTTATAAAGCAGAAACTAACACACCATTGTAAAGCAATTATACTCCAATAAAGATGTTTAAAAAAAAAAAGAATATTCTCAGTACTTGTGCAACCAGTCTGCTGAACTTTTACATCTTGCAAAATTGTGCACCCACTAAACAACTCCCCATGAGCCCCTATCACCAGCTCCTGGTAACTGCTCTTCTACCTTCGGTCTCTATGAATTTGATTATTCTATATAACTCATATTATTGGATTTATACAATATATGTACTTTTGTGTCAATTAGCATAATGCCTTCAGGTTTATTCACATTGTAGCATATACATCAGAATTCCATTCCCTTTTATGATGGAATAATATTCCATTGTATGTATCCACCATCCTTTTTTTATCCATTTGTCTTCTGATAGACATTTGCCTTTTTTTCTACATTTTGACAATTGTGAATAATTCTGCTCTGAATATTGGCATAAAATTATCTGAGTTCCTGCCTTCAGTTCTTTGGGTTATATAACTAGGAGTGGAATTGCTGGATCATAAGGTAATTCTATGTTTAATTTTTTGAGGAACAATCAAACTGCTTTCCACAGTGCCTGTACCATTTTACATTCACACAAGCAAAGTTGGATGCTACTTTTTAAAGAAATGTCTTTAAATTTGTATGATGCTGGAGCATGGTCAGTTTTGAATTTCTAGGTACATAATTATGTCATCTACAAGTAATTAGAGTTTTATTATTTGCTTTCCAAACCTTACACCTTTTATTTTTCTTTCCTCCTTAGATTGGCTCCTATAGCACAGTATTGAATAAAATTGGAGACACTGGCCAGTTTTATTTCATTCCTGAGTTCAGTAGAAAAGTTTCCAATATTTCCTGATTCAGTATCATATGCACTATAAAGTTTTTGTATCAATAGATTCTTTATGGTGAGCAGTATGTTCCCCCAAAGATATCTGTGCCTTATCTCTTACATTTGTGAATATATTGGATTATATGGCAAAGGGATTTTGCAGATGTAATTAAGACTACAGGTCTTAAATATGGAGATTATCCAGGTTGGCCAAATATATCACATGAGCCCTTAATAGCAGTGTACTTTCTCGGTCTAGAGTTAGAAAAATAATGTGGAAGAGGAAGCAGGAAATATGTTGCAGAGGAACTCAGAGAGAGTAAAATCATGAGAAAGGTTTACCACACCATTACACTGGGGCCATTTACAGGGACTAGACAGAGGCTTCTAGGAGGTAAGGATAGCTTCCAGATGATAGTTTGCAAGGAAAAAGTTTATTACTATTTCACAAGTGAATTCTCCAAAAAACCTGAATAAGGTCGAAAGCAGATTATTTCCCAGAGCCTCCAGTAAGGAATACATCCATGACAATGCCTTAATTTCAGCCAAGTCCACCCAAATTTATGATCACAGAACATGTGAGATAATGAATTTGTGTTGCTTCAGGCTGCTAAAATCATGGTAATTTGCTATTTCAGCAGTAGCTAACTAAAACACATCCTTTATCACTTAAGGAAGTTTCCTTTTATTCTTTATATATATATATATATATATATATATATATATATATATATATATATATATATATATATATATATATATATTAACATCTTTATTGGAGTATAATTGCTTTATACTGGTGTGTTAGTTACTGCTGTATAATAAAGTGAATCAGCTATACATATACATACATCCCCATATATCCTCCCTCTGGCATCTCCCTCCCACCCTCCCTATACCACCTGTCTAGGTGGACAAAAAGCACCAAGCTGATCTCCCTGTGCTATGTGCATGCTTCCCACTAGCTATCTATTTTATGTTTCATAGTGTATATATATCCATGTCACTATCTCACTGTCTCCCAGCTTACCTTACCCCCCTCCCTGGGTCCTCAAATCCAATCGCTATGTCTGTGTCTTTATTCCTGTTCTGCCCCTAGGTTCTTCAGAAACATTTTATTTTTCAGATTTCATATAGATGTGTTAGCATACGGTATTTGTTTTTCTCTTTCTGACTTACTTCTCTCTGTATGACAGTCTCTAGGTCCATGCAACTGGCTACAAGTAACTCAATTTTGTTTCTTTTTATGGCTGAGTAATATTCCATTGTATATATTTGCCACGTCTTTATCCATTCATCTGTTGATGGACATGTAGGTTGTTTCCATGTTCTGGCTATTGTAAATAGAGCTGCAACGAATATTGCATGACTCGTTCTGAATTATGGTTTTATCAGGGTATATGCACAGTAGTCATTTTCCTGGGTCGTATTGTAGTTCTCTTTAGTTTTCTGAGGAACCTGCACACTGTTCTCCATAGTGGCTGTATCAATTTACATTCCCACCAATAGTGCAAGAGGGTTCCCTTTTCTCCACACCTTCTCCAGCATTTACGGTTTGTAGATTTTTTGATGATGGTCATTTTGACTGGTGTGAGGTAATACCACATTGTGGTTTTGATTTGCATTTCTCTAATGATTAGTGATGTTGAGCATCCTTTCATGTGTTTGTTGGCAACCTGTATATCTTCTTTGGAGAAATGTCTATTTAGGTCTTCTGCCCATTTTTGGATTCAGTTGTTTGTTTTTTTGATATTGAGTTGCATGAGCTGCTTGTATATGTTGGAGATGAATCCTTTGTCAGTTGCTTCATTTGGAAATATTTTCTGAGGGTTGTCTTTTCATCTTTTTATGGTTTCCTTTGCTGTGCAAGAGCTTTTAAGTTTCATTACATCCGATTTGTTTATATTTGTTTTTATTTCCATTTCTCTAGGAGGGGGATCAAAAAGGATCTTGCTGTGATTTATGTCACAGAGTGTTATGCCTATGTTTTCCTCTACGAGTTTTATAGTGCCTGGCCTTGAATTTAGGTCTTTAATATATTTTGAGTTTATTTTTGTGTATAGGAGTGCTCTAATTTCATTCTTTTACATGTAGTTGTACAGTTTTCCCAGCACCACCTATTGAAGAGGCTGTCTTTTCTACATTGTATGTTCTTGCCTCCTTAATCAAAAATAAGGTGACCATATGGGCATGGGTTTATCTCTGGGCTTTCTATCCTCTTCCATTGATCTATATTTCTATTTTTGTGCCGGTACCATATTGTCTTGTTTACTGTAGCTTTGTAGTATAATCTCAAGCCATGGAGCCTGATTCCTCCAGCTCCATTATTCTTTCTCAAGATTGCTTTGACTACACAAGATTGCTTTGACTTCTTTCTCTAATCGCTTTAGTTGTAAGGTCAGATTGTTTATTTGAGAAGTTTCTTGTTTCTTGAGGTAGGATTGTATTGCTATAAACTTCTGTCTTAGAACTGCTTTTGCTGCATCCCATAGGTTTGGGGTCGTCGTGTTTTAACTGTCATCTGTTTCTAGGTATTTCTTGATTTCCTCTTTGATTTATGCAGTGATCTCTTGATTATTAAGTAGTGTATTATTTAGCTTCCATGTGTTTGTATTTTTTAAAGTTTTTTCCCTGTAATTTATATCTAGTCTCATAGCACTCTGGATGGAAAAGATACTTGATATGACTCAGTTTTCTTAAATTTACCAAGGCTTGATTTGTGACCCAAGATATGATCTATCCTGGAGAATATTCCATGAGCACTTGAGAAGAAAGTGTATTCTGTTGTTTTTGGATGGAATGTCCTTAAAATATCAATTATTTCCATCATGCTTAATGTATCATTGAAAGCTTGTGTTTCCTGTTTTATTTTCATTTTGGATGATGTGTCCATTTGTGAAAGTGGGTGTTATAGTCCCCTTCTATGATTGTGTTACAGTCAATTTCCCCTTTTATGGCTGTTAGCATTTGCCTTATGTATTGAGGTGCTCCTATGTTGGGTGCATAAATATTTACAATTGCTATATCTTCTTGGTTTGATCCCTTGATCATTATGTAGTGTCCTTCTTTGTCTCTTCTAATAGTCTTTATTTTAAAGTCTATTTTTTCTGATATGAGAATTGCTGCTCCAGCTTTCCTTTGATTTCTATTTCCATGGAATATCTTTTTCCATCCCTTCACTTTCAGTCTGTATGTGTCCTTAGGTCTGAAGAGGGTCTCTTGTAGATATCATATATACAGGTCTTGTTTTTGTATCCATTCAGCCAGTCTATGTCTTTTGGTTGGAGCATTTAATCCATTTACATTTAATGTAGTTTTCAATATGTATGCTCTTATTACCATTTTCTTAATTGTTTTGGGTTTATTATTGTAGACCTTTTCCACCTCTTGTTTTTCCTGGCTAGTGAAGTTCCTTTTGCATTTTTTGTAGAGCTGGTTTGGTGGTGCTGAATTCTCTTAGCTTTCGCTTATCTGTAAAGTTTTTAATTTCTCCATTGAATCTGTGTGAGATCCTTGCTGTGTAGAGTAATCTTGGTTGTAGGTTTTTCCCTTTCATCAGTTTAAATATGTCTTGCCACTCCTCTGGCTTGAACAGTTTCTGCTGAAAGATCAGCTGTTAACTTTATGGGATTCTTTTGTGTGTTATCTCTTGCTTTTCCCTTGCTGCTTTTAGTAATTTTTGTTTGCATTTAATTTTTCAGAGTTTGATTAACATGTGTCTTGGAGTGTTTCTCCTTGGATTTATCCTGTATGGGAATCTCTGTGCTTCCTGGACTTGAATGAATATTTCTTTTCCCAGTTTAGGGAAGTGTTCATCTATAATTGTGTCAAAAATTTTCTCAAACACTTTCTTTTCCTCTTCTTCTGAGACCCCTATAGTTCAAATGTTGGTGCATTTAATGTTGTCCCAGTGGTCTCTGAGACTTTCCTCAAATCTTTTCATTCTTTTTTCTTTATTCCGCTCTGTGGTTGTTATTTCCACTGTTTTGTCTTCCAGGTCACTTATCCGTTCTTCTGCCTCAATTATTCTTCTATTGATTCCTTCTAGAGAATTTTTAATTTCATTTATTGTGTTGTTCATCATGGTTTGTTTGCTCTTTCGTTCTTCTAAGTCCTTGTTAAATGCTTCTTTTATTTTTTCCATTCTATTTCCAAGACTACCATTGCTCTGAATTCTTTTTCAGGTAGACTGCCTATTTCCTCTTCATATGTTTGTTCTGGTGTGTTTTTACCTTGCTCCTTCATCTGCTGTGTATTTCTCTGTCTTCTCATTTTGCTTAACTTACTGTGTTGGTGTCTCCATTTTGCAGTCTGCAGCTTCATAGTTTCTGTTGTTTTTGTTGTCTGTTCCCAGTGGGCAAGGTTGGTTCAGTGGGTTGTGTAGGCTTTCTGGTGGAGAGAACTGGTGCCTGTGTTCTGGTGGATGAGGCTGAATCTTGTCTTTCTGGTGGGAAGGACCGCCTCAGGTGGTGTGTTTTGTGTTCTCTGTGAACTTATTATGATTTTAGGCAGCCTCTCTGTTAATGGGTGGGGTTGTGCTCATGTCTTGATAGTTGTTTGGCATGGGATTACCAGCACTGTAGCTTGCTCGTTGTTGAGTGGAATTGGATTTTAGTTTTGAGATGGAAAACTCTGGGAGACTTCTCGCCAATTGATATTACATGGGTCCAGGAGGTCTCTGGTGGACCAATGTCCTGAACTCTGCTCTCCCACCTCAGAGCCTCAGGCCTCACACCCGGCCAGAGTACCAAGACCCTTTGGGGAATTCTGAGGTCTTCTGCCAGTGTTCAGTAAGTGTTCTGTAGCAGTTGTTCCACTTGTAGATGTAGTTTTGATGTATTTGTCTGGCAGAAGGTGATCTCCTTGTCTTACTCCTCTGCCATCTTGAAGGAGCCTCTTTTCCTTCTATTCTTAATTTAGTTGGAGTTTTATCATGCTGTTGAATTTTATCAAATGTTTTCTCTGCATTTGTCAAAGATGATCATATGAATTGTCCACGGTTTTTTTTTTTTTTCCTGTTAATATAACCGATTTTCTAGTACTAAAGCACTCTTACATAACTAAAATAATGTTCCGTGGAATATAATGTTTTATTCTTTTAATATGTCAATTATTTCAATTGCTAACATCTTGTTATTTTGACATCAATGTAAATGAGAAGACTGATATGTAATTTTCCTTTTCTCCCATGCTTATTTTAGAATATAGAATTGAGGTTATACTGTCCTTAACCAGCACATTGAGGAAGTGCTCCTTCTTGTGTTTTCTGGAAGTGCTTGTACAAAATTGGTGCTCCTTATTTGCTAAATATTTGGAAGAATTCATTAGGAAAACCACGTGAGCCTAAATGTGTGTGTGCACATGTGTATGTGCATGTGCATATGGAACCTTTTAACAACAAAGTCACTTTCTTTAAAATAAAGCACATTAAAAAGATTTTCAATACCCTCTATCAGCTTTGGTAGCTTATGTTTTTTGAGGAATATTCAATTTCATGCAAACTGTTAATGGCATCTACATAAAGTAGTTCTAGTAACCTCTCATTACCTTAAAATGTCTGTAGAATCTGTAGTGATGTCCTTGTTCTCTCTCCCTTTTATTTTCCTGAATAGTATTTCTAGAGATTTATCACTTCTATTAACACATTTAAAGAACCAATATTTGATTTCACTGATTTTTCTCTATTTATTATCTGCTTTCTAATTCATTAATTCCTACTTTATATTTACTTTTTTCCTTCTTTCTTCCTTTCTTATGCCTGATTTTTTTCTTGGTTCTTGATATAAAAGCCTAAATCATTTATTCTCAGTCTTTCTTCTTTTCTAATAAAAGCACTCTGGGTAATATTTTTTTCTCTAAGCACATGACTTAGCTGCCACCCTCACATTTTCTTTTGTCATACCATATTATTATAATTTCTTCCAAAATACTTTAGAACTTCTGTCTTTATTTCTGCTTTTACCCATGGATTATTTAGAAATAAATTGCTCAATTTCCTTACAATGGGATTTTGTATAATTATTGCCTTCTTATTGAGTTTTAGCTTAATTCAATTATGGCCAGAAAATAAAATCTGAGTGATTTGATACTTTGAAATATATCAAGACTTTCTTTATGAACCAGTGTGTGGTCCATGTTAATAAATATTTTCTATACACATGAAAAGAACTGAGTTCTGTCATTGTCAGGCACAGTGTTCTATATGTCAATTAGGTCAAATTAATTAATTGTATAGTTCAAATTTTTATATCATTATCTTTTTCCTGCTATTCTAAGTTGAAATATATGTGAGAAAGACTACTACTATGATCATGAATTTTGTATATCTATTTTTATTTTTGTTAATTTTACTTTATATATCTTGGGGCTATGGTGTTTGCTAAATGAGGAGTTAGAGTTATGACATTTTTCTTGTTATACTGACATTTTACCATTATGAATGTCTCTCTTTATTCCTAAGTTATTCTAACATTTACTATGTCCATTACAGTAAATCACCAACATACAAACAAGTTCATAAGAGTGTGTCCATTAGTCCAATTTGTTTGTAAGTCCAACAAAGTTAGGTTAGGTCCCCAACTAACACAATCAGCTATATAGTATTGTACTGTAATAGGTTTATAATATTTTTCACACAAATAATACATAACACAAAAAATAAAGAAAACATTTTTAATCTTATAGTACAATACCTTGAAAAGTACAGTAGTACAGTACAACAGCTGGCATACACGGGTTCACATTGAGTGAACATGAAAGAAGAGTTACTGACTGAAGGAGGGACAGTAAGTGGGAGATGGTAGAGCTGAAGGATCATCAGCAATAGGAGACAGATGGCAAGTTGAAATTTCACTCATGCCTGACGTTGATGGCACAGGTTCTGGTTCCTTGCTGGATTCAATTCTATCTACCCTCTTGAATAAACGATCCAGTAATGTCTGGGTGGTAGCTCTTAGCTCTTTTTTTTGTTTTTTTTTTTTTTTCTCATCATAGATGACTTGTTAGTACTGGATTGCATTCTGAACGGTTGCTACAACATTTGTGTACCATTCTACGTATGGGTCCTGTGCCTCAAAAACTAACAATACCTCCTCAAATAAAGAAAATCCCCTTGCCATTTCCTGCATCACGAATCTCTTCTGTTCTTCAGTTACTTCTTCTTCCTCTTGTCTCTCATCATCCTTTCTCAGCCTCCAATTCTTGGTGCTTCTTAGCAGTACCAGCTATATCACTGCTGCGTTTAACACTTGCTTCTCGACATCCTGGGTTTGAAATAAAGACACCACACTACTGTACTCTATATGGTACTGTATAATAAAGTACACAAAAGAACAACCACTTGTAGAGGATGCACACACGTGACAATGTATGCCAGACATGAGAACTAACTTACATGATTGGATGTGCCTACACACGTTCATACCTTTGAAAATTTTCAACTTGAAGGTTTATATGTAGGGGACTTACTGTACTGGTATAGCTACACCAGATTACTTTTGGTTAGTGTTTACATGGCATATGGTTTTCATTTATTTTTCTTTTAAATTTTTTCTATACTTATATTTAAATTTTGTATCTTTTAAATAATATATGGTTGAATTTTATCTTTTTTTTTTTTTTTTTTTTGCGGTACGTGGGCCCTTTATTTGCGGTACGTGGGCCTTTCACTGTTGTGGTCTCTCCCATTGTGGAGCACAGGCTCCAGATGCACAGGCTCACCAGCCATGGCTCACCAGCCCAGCCTCTCCAAGGCAAGTGGGATCTTCCCGGACCAGGGCACGAACCTGTGTCCCCTGAATCGGCAGGCGGACTCTCAGCCACTGCACCACCAGGGTAGCCCAGGATTTTATCTTTTTAATCAATTCTAATAATCAATATTTTTACTTGGAATATTTTCACTCTTTTATTTAATGCCATTTCTATATAGTTGGGCTTATATTTATTTTCTTTGTATTAATTTTATAGTTGTTTATTATTTTACTATTCTAATAATTATCCTAAGGATCACAAGTCATATGCCTTACTTATCACACTTTTAAAAAATATTATTTTTACCACTTCCCTGATACTTACAGAAACTTAGAACATTGAAATCAATTTATATCCACCCTCAATTATGTTATTTTCCACATATATTTAAAATTCCTCACAGTATTGCTGTTATTGATACAAGTAGGTATTCATTTATACTTATTCACATATTTTCCCTTTTCAGTGTTAAACATTTCATTCTGTGTTTTCATTTTCTATTTAACATTATTTTTCCTTTTTCCAAAAGAGCCACCTTTAATTTTTCTTTTAGTGTGGAATGACTGTTGAAAAATTCTGTTTCTGTCTCTGAAAAATGAATTTATTGCACATTTATTTTTATTATGTTTATTTTTAAATTATTTTGTTCATTTTTGACTTTTAACTTTAAAATAAAATGAAACAAAGAAAATCACATTAAACAAATATATACTATAAAACAAACATCCTTCTATAACCACCATCCAGCTCAAGAAATGAAACTCATTCAGTTACCCAAGTGCTCCCTCCATGTCCTCTATTTTCATTTCATTCCCTACCCTCTCTCACAAAAAGGCCACCATTCTGACTTTTATCGTAATTTATTACTTGCTTGGTTTTATCACCCCAGTTTGAATTCTTAGACATTACACTTTAGCCATGCCAATTTTAAAAATATGTGATATGTGATAAAATATGAGCAATATTTTTTCTCTTACAATCAGTATATTCCCTCATCCTTCCTTTCTCTTCCTTACAATTTACTTGCTGAAGAACATGAACTATTAAAATTTTAGACTTTCCCACAGTATGGATTCCATTGATTGAACAGACATTATGTAGTCCAAAATATTCTTCTGTCTTCTCTATTTCCTGAAAATTGACAACTAGCTCAAAGGCTTGATCAGACTCATGTTCAAACTCTTCAGCAAGAATATAGGCAATACTATGTTCTTTTATCAGGAGTCACATAATGTCTGTTTTTTTCTTTCTTTTTTAATTTTAGCAATGATTAATATAGAAAGCATAAATCTCTTAATTCATTGGGAAGTAAAAAAACGGATATTTACTAATTCAATTATTTTGTGTTCATTTCTTTACTGTAAGAATTTTAAAAGGAGATACTTACCCTCATCAACTATTTGGTTATCAACTGGTAAAGTTTATATAGGAAAATCAGTATAAATACATGAGTCCCTCCACTTATTTACCCAGTTTTCAAGAGAATGAATCAATTTTGTCATCCTCAGTAGATAAAAAATCAGTATTTCCTGTTTAATATAATTTGAAACTCAAAAGATTAAACACACTTCATAGATTTCCATCTTGCTATATGTATCCTTACTGAAGTTTAAATTGTCTTTTCTTTGGCCAGTGAGGCCTATCCAAGTTATCTTCTAAGTCCTTTTGACATGACCCTAATAAGCATTGATAGTTTCCTTTCTATCTGGTATCTCAGAATGTTCCAGCTTCACCTTCTACATTTTCTCCCCCATACCTGGGATCAGTCATTTTTCCCAAAAAGGTCTGGTTACATTGAATAAAAAATTATATTTCAAGTTTACAATCTGAGTGCACTAGGGATATTCATTGTTACTGGGTTTGTAATTATTTCTAGGACTTTTCAGGGAACAAAGTGAGGATATATAAAGGGATGGATGGATGGATAGATAGAACATTTATAAAATAAATAAAACATTTATAAATAAAATAAAATATAGAACATTTCTAAAATCCTATAATCTCCCTCATGTCCCTTTTCAATCTATATCTTCCAAGAGTTATCCACTGTTCTCCTGTCTATCACCATATGTACCATTTTATGTCTTATTTCTGCCAGTCATCATGTCTGTAAAAATCATCCATGTTGTGTGTAGTATTAGTTCATTCACTGAACTAATATTCCATTGTATAAATGTACTGCAATATATTCAACTGTTATTGGACATTACGGTATTTAAATTTCTTGGCTCTTTTCCATGCATGTGTTTTGGTGAACATAAGCACTCCTATGGATATTTGCCCAAGAATGGAACTGGTGGGCCATATGATAGACATATTCCTATCTTTGATAGATTCTTCCAAACAGTTTTCCAATATGGTTTTACCACTGTACACTTCTACCAGTAACATATGAATGCTCAAGTTGCTCTACATCCTTGCTAACACTTGGTCTTTTTAGTCTTTCTAATTTTACCAGTTCTGGGGTGTGTGTGTGTGTGTGTGTGTGTTTGTGTGTGCATGTTTGTGATCTCATTGTGTTTTAAATGCCATTTTCTTAATAAATAATAATTTTGAGCATCTTTTCATATGTCTATTGGCCATCTGGACCCCGAGCTTTAACTGGTAAAATTATCTGAAATCCTTTTTTGTCCCTTGCCTTATCTTTTCACTCTCCATTCCCTGCATGGATCACCTTATCCAGTCCCATAGATTTATTACTATCCATACACCAGTGACTCCTAAATCCAAGACCTTGATATCAGGTATTAAATTTTTATATCTAAATGCTCATTCTACATCTTTCATTGCTTCTTCACCTTTGAGTTTTTGTTTTTGTTTTGTTTTGTTTTCTGCCATTTTGCACTTCTTCCTCTTGACTGGAACATTGATGTGAAGGCTAGAGACTCAGCAGTTATTTTTTAATCATAAGACAATAAACATAAGGACAAAAGTCAACTCATTAGAAAAGGCAGAAGTTAAAGATGGTAAAAAAAAAAGTAGGTCACTGATGGCACTCTCAAACTGCATAAAGCTGGGCATCTTAGTGTAAGAGACAAATTACAATATTTTTAAGCCATTGTGATAGGATCCTCTTTTATTTTAAGTATAATATAATGCTGATACAAGTGGAATCTCAGAAAATTCTACTGACTGACTATGTGAATCTACTACATGAAAAAGAATTTTGAAAGATTTTCTCTACACAGTGAAATTACTTGTATAACCCAAAAGGAAAATTTAGATTCAAGAAATTTGTCAATTTTGTTCTGTCATGTCCTTAATGTCCATGATTTGTTATAATTCCTAATATACACATTTAACTGATGTGTATGTGCATACACAAATATAGATATATATGACCTTTTATGTCTTTACAGTTATAATGTATATATATATATATATATATATATATATATATATATATATATAATATATAAAT
>NW_006774783.1:506518-557962 GCF_000442215.2 Lipotes vexillifer
AAAGGCTCTTTGCAAGTGAGAGAAAACCAACTCAAACAAGTTATAGGAAGATCAGGCTCAGATCTGGCCTCAGAAACAATATTCAGAGTCTCAAACAATATTATTAATTATCTCTTTCTCTCTCTGTCTCTCCTCTTTTCTTTTCTTTCTCTTCACTTAGTGACCACTTTTCTGTGTTGACTTCATTTTCTCATACCATATGGAAGCTTCCTTTATATGGATGGCAATGTGCCCAGAGGCAACTTCAGTTTTATATCATATCATATCATATCACATCACATCATATCATATCAGCTTATGGTCTAGAGAAAAAAGGAACTCTCAGTTACAGAAAAAGAAATTACCCAAAGATAAGGCTCTATTTGACCCAGCTTCAGTGACTAGTTCAACTTATAGATTCCTGTGGCCATGGGGGCAAGTATTATGTTTGTTGGAGTGTGGCAGAGCAACTCATCAAAAGAAACATGATGTCTAATACTATTTCAGAGAATTAATAGACACAGAATAAATAATTAATCAATATCTATTAAGGCCACTATAATGTGTAGGTGTAAACATATGTGTGTGTGTTTGTTACATAAAGAAGCATAAACCATGATTTTTTTTATCCTTCAAAAATAATAGCATCATCTAAGAAATATAAATTTTAGAGGTGATTCAACTATAGGCAAAACAAGATAAATAATCATTGGCCTGGCGAAGCAGACATTCAATACTAATGAACAATGATTTTCATGTTGAACATTAAAAAGTATGTTTCTTTAGAGACCGCCACCACCATGGGTCACATGCACGTTTCAGGGAAGGGCCTGTCCCACAAGGCTCTGACCTACTGCCACAGCATCCCCACCTGGCTGAAGCTGACATCTGACAATGTGAAGGAGTAGATCTACAAACTGGCCAAGAAGGGCCTGACTCCCTTACAAAACAGTGTGATCCTGAGAGACTCACATGGTGCTGCACAAGTACGTTTTGTGACAGGCAATACAATCTTGAGAATTCTTAATTCCCAAGGACTTGCTTCTGATCTTCCAGAGGATCTCTATCATTTAATTAAGAGAGCTGTTGCTGTTTGAAAGCATCTTGAGAGGAACAGAAAGAATAAAGATGCTAAATTCTGATTCTGATTGACAGCTATATTCACCAGTTGGCTTGATATTACAAGACCAAAGGAGTCTTACCCCCAGTTGGAAATATGAGTCATCCACAACCTCTTCCCTGGTTGCATAAATGTGTCTGTTGTAATCAGCATAAAACCATTGTTTCACTAAAAAAGAAAAAGAATAAAAGTTTGTTTCTTTAAAGATAAATAATTCCACTTTTGGAATGGCAGCATGAAGAGTTCCATAACCTGCTACCCAGTGAAACAAGCATAGGTGTTTCACTGTGAAACAAGCTAGATAGATAGATATATAGATAGAGGTACGGATTAGATAGATAGATAGATAGATAACTATACATATAGATAAATACATATCTATATATAATTTATACCTCTCAATATATATATATAGATCTATATACCTGTATCTATTCTATATGTGTATATCTATATCTATATATCTATATCTATATCTATATATCTATATATATATGCTTTCTTTTAAGTCTCTATAAATTGACCTCAGGGCATATAGCAAATGAAAAAAAAATCAAGAAAATATACTAAAACTTGGTAAAAACAGCAAAAGTCTTTAACATTTAAACCATTACCCATTCCATCCCTCACTCCTGCCTAGAAACTCCAACTCCATTCCTTGTGGATGTAGCCAAGAACACAGGACACCTTCTCCCCCCAGCTTTCAGTCAAGGGCCATAGTATCATCTGGGAAGAGCAGGCTGCTAGCATTTCTCATTCTCCCCTCCCCAAGCTACTCATTGCAAAAATTAAATTCTAGGTGAGTGTGGTGGAGAGGTTGGAGATTTCTTCCTCCAATAAGTCTCCATTCATATGGTAGAGACTCCACTCCAATGGCTGGAGACAGAGAATCCTGGTATCCTGATCCTGGAATCCTAACCAGATCACTCATAGGGCAGAACTTAAATACTGTGAGAAGCAAGCAGAGAAGGCCAGAGGCTACCACTGTGTCTAGCATCCCCAGTAGTGGTCCAGAGATCTTTCTCCCAGGGGTAGAGAGAGTTTATAAGAACAGAGAGCTCTGAAGCATTCCACAGATGAACTGACTTCATTTGAAATGAAGTGTGGGGAAGTTCAAGCCTAAGGGCCCTCTTGAAAACAATGAAGATTTTGGTGATAAGCAAATAAAAAGAGACTGGTAGCTCCATGAGACAACAAGCAAAATCACAGGCCAGCTGCTTTACCAGAGAAAACTGTGAAAAGTGATAGCTAAGGCACCTCCTGATATAAGAAAAAACCTCAAATACCTGCCTCAAAAACTATCCCTGTGAAGGGGCTCCAATTTAGGTGGATCAAACTGTGGAAAAATTAGGATCTAGAACATGACCAAACCAACAGAGCAATGTGCCAGCAATTAGTGGAATCTATCTAACTACTGGATGTGTCCAGGAAAGGAAGACTCAAAGAAAAGACTGCTAAAATGCTATGCTAATGATACTTGGCTAAATGACTGTTAAAAATACTATCATTCCAGAGTGGCTGTGCACATACCCAAAGGCTACACACTCTGAGATGCAACATAAAAGGCTTTACACTGGAAGGGAAATAGACTTTACTAAAAGAGTCCAGTCAAGCAAACAACAACAGAAAGCCCAGTAATGGTTCAGGGATGCCAGTATCCAGAATTGATACAATATATTATATAAAACTCTTAAAAAATGCATGCAAATCTTCATGACCTTGGATTAGGCAATGGTTTCTTAAATATGACACATAAAGCATAAGCAACAAAAGAAAAAATAGATAAACTGGACTTCATCAAATTTAAAAACTTCTGTGCTTCAAAAGATACCATCAAGAAAGTAAAAAGACAGACCACATAATTGGAGAAAATATTTGCAAATCATATATAATAAGAAATTTATATCCAGAATATGAAAATAACTCTCACAACTCAACAATATAAAGACAAATAATTATAAAATGGGCAAAAACCTGAAAAGCCATTTCTCCAAAGAATTTATGAAAATGGCCAACAAACACATGATGAGATGTTTAATATCATTAGTAAGGAAATGCAAAGCAAAAGCATGAGATACTCACTTCACACCCACTAAGATGTCTGGAATGTCTTTAATCAAAAAATGTAAAATAGGGCTTCCATGGTGGCACAGTGGTTGGGAGTCCGCCTGCCGATGCAGGGGACGCGGGTTCATGCCCCAGTCCGAGAAGATATCCCACATGCCATGGAGTGGCTGGGGCCCTGAGCCATGGCCGCTGGGCCTGTGCATCCGGAGCCTGTGCTCCACAACAGGAGAGGCCACAGCCGTGGGAGGCCTGCGTACCACACACACACACACACACAAAAAAAAAAGTAATATAAATGTTGACACAGATGTGGAAAAATTTGAACCATCATACACTGCTGGTTGGGAATGTAAAATCGGCAGCTACTATGGAAAACAGTCTGGCAGTTCCTCAAAAGTTAAACATAAAGTTTCCATATGACCCAACAATTCCACTCCCAATGGTATAACAGGAAAATTGAAATTGTATATCCATACAAATGCTTGTACATGGATATTCATAACACTATCATTCATAACAGCCCAAAAATGTAAATAGCCCATATGTCCATCAGTTGATGAATGGATAAATAAAATGTGGTATATCCTTACAATGGAATATTATTTGGCTAAAAAAAAAAATGATTCCCTGACACATGCCACAACATGTATGAACTTTGGAAACATTATGCTATATGAAAGAAGCCGGTCACAAAAGACCACATTGCATATGACTCCATTTATATCAAATATCCATAAAGGTATAGCGATAGAGACAAAATATAGATTAGTGGTTTCTTAGGACAGAAGGGAGGGGGAGGATTAAGTATTAATGGCTAAATTTGTAGAGGGGTTTTGGGGGGAGGATGATGAAAATGTTCTATGGCTGTGGTTATAGTTTTACAGCTCAAAATATTCTATAACCCACATGCCATGGAGTGGCTGGGCCCGTGAGCCATGGCCGCTGGGCCTGTGCATCCGGAGCCTGTGCTCCACAACAGGAGAGGCCACAGCCGTGGGAGGCCTGCGTACCACACACACACACACACACAAAAAAAAAAGTAATATAAATGTTGACACAGATGTGGAAAAATTTGAACCATCATACACTGCTGGTTGGGAATGTAAAATCGGCAGCTACTATGGAAAACAGTCTGGCAGTTCCTCAAAAGTTAAACATAAAGTTTCCATATGACCCAACAATTCCACTCCCAATGGTATAACAGGAAAATTGAAATTGTATATCCATACAAATGCTTGTACATGGATATTCATAACACTATCATTCATAACAGCCCAAAAATGTAAATAGCCCATATGTCCATCAGTTGATGAATGGATAAATAAAATGTGGTATATCCTTACAATGGAATATTATTTGGCTAAAAAAAAAAATGATTCCCTGACACATGCCACAACATGTATGAACTTTGGAAACATTATGCTATATGAAAGAAGCCGGTCACAAAAGACCACATTGCATATGACTCCATTTATATCAAATATCCATAAAGGTATAGCGATAGAGACAAAATATAGATTAGTGGTTTCTTAGGACAGAAGGGAGGGGGAGGATTAAGTATTAATGGCTAAATTTGTAGAGGGGTTTTGGGGGGAGGATGATGAAAATGTTCTATGGCTGTGGTTATAGTTTTACAGCTCAAAATATTCTATAACCCTTTGAATTATACATTTTACATTTTTTCCTCATTTCCTCCACCCCCCAGCCTCTTTAAATGGGTGAATTTTATGGTTTCTGAATTATATATAAATTAAATTGTTAACAACCAAAAAATAAAGATAGAGTATGCATCAATTATGAAAATAATGTATGGTCTTCTGTAAGATTGGCTCTATATAAAATTTTATAATGGAATTTAAAATAATCTAAATACTATAGTCTTTATATTCTCATGAAGAAATGCATTTTATATGTATATACAATTAGTGTGATTTATCCCATACTTCATAAAAAGAATCAAATCATTTGTGTGAAAACTATAGCCTGTGAGACAGGCTATAATGTAAAAATTTGAATAAATTCAATATGTCAGAAGATTCTGGGCTTAATTCTAACTAGCATTCATTAATATCATAGTATATAATTACCTCAGCAAGTAGAAGTTGAATTATAAAGTCTATTTTGGTGTAAACAAATCCTAATCTACATTGAAAAGTGTAATGTGTCCAGAACCACCCCCCCCGAAAAGAAACATTTTGTTGTGTTTAGATTACTGTGATAAAAGAATTATAAATTTACTAACAATAAGTTTAATTAATAGATCTAAAATATTTATTTTCAAGATATAGCGATTCAATTTTACACTTTTATAAGTGTTCACATAATAAGATTCATGTTCAAAAGCTCAAATTAAGGGATCTGATTGCCTGAATCAAAACAAAAACTTTGAAAGTAACAATTCTGAAAAATAATGGCATGTTTATTTAAATAATTTACAACCTTTCAGGTATGCCAATTTTTTTTCCAAAGTTAGCAGAGCCACACTGGAGAAACTCTCAGAAGTATTTGGTCGAAGCAATCAGCTTTTAATCAATGTTTCAGGCCAGTCAATATTTTTGGCACTTTTCAAATAACAAGACAACTGGTTTTGGCATTTAAAGGAAACTTACTTTTGGCAGCTCCCTTCCTTCAATTAATCACTTGTCAATTTAAATCTACGTTAGAAAAATGTCTTTATTTATGTAACCTGTATATGACCAGTTCAGGTTGTGCAGGTTCTCACTCTTAATGTCTATGTTTTCTATCTTTTTGTGTATTTTCAAAATGGGTATGAAGTCAACAAAAGAGAAAGAAGGTAATAGGAGTGGTAGGTAATACCCAGGCAGATGGTTATTTTCATGATTCTTCACCTTCTCCAAAATTTCAAATACTTCATTATCTACTTGAGTATCTAACAAATTTATTCTAACATATGACATAACATATTTTATGCATTTCCTATCAATGTGAAAGAGGGAGATAAATCTTTTGAAAATACTTGAATTTTACTGGAAGCTTAATACTCCTTTTGAGAAACAAGGCAGTTGTTCTTTTCCACCCAACACTTAATATGCAACTTGTTCAGAATCTTCTTCAGACCACCATGTAATGATATATAAAGCTGAGATGTTTTATTTATTTATAATTGAAAAACTGTGGCTGTCTACAGCTGCCACAAGCAAACTGATGATTTGTTTTATAATGTATCCAAAGTAAGTATAACGTTTTTTTCTCATTGAATTGAATTATCTAATCATTTAGAATTTTGAAGATGAGGCAATATATATATATATATATATACATTTATATGTACATATATATGTATATATATTTATTTATATATATGTATATATATTTATTAATATGTGTATATATAAACTTCTTGGAACCAGGGAAGTGTTCTTGGATCTTTTGGTAGTTTAACAAATGTTCCATATGATCCCTAGTATTTACCATATGTTTGAATAAGATACTTTTCCAAATTAAGCACAACCTTGTGTACAGGACTTTTTAGTCATATTACCATGAAGAACAAGTGAGTCAAGAAGTTCATTTCTAGAATTAGAAATTTTCTATCCAGGGACAATCTTCCAAGGGTCATGTTAGATGTTAGGAAATATTGTAGGAATGGTATATTAGCTACTGATAAAAATATCAGACACATACATAAGATTTCATTTATTGCACTGTTATTGCTTTTAGACATAAAGTTCATAATAAAATTGCTACAGCCAAAGATTTAAATCAGACCCCATAACAGATGCTTCTCTGTAACACTGTAATAAATTCCCTTTGTCCATCTCTGTATGACTTCAGCTTCAGCTTCGGTGGACAGTTCACTTTCAGCACACACTTAGCATCTCCGTTTTTTTTGTTGTTGTTGTTGTTGTTGTTTTCTTTTCTTTTTGTTTTTCTCAAAACTCCTTCTCTGAAGTCAATGAGGGAAAGAAAACCTTTACGTCATCTGGCTCAAGTCCTATTCTACAGAGTAGGTTTTTTTGTGGTCACCAATCATGGAACTATGTTTGGGACAAATTCAGAGCATCACACTGTAAAGGTTAGAAACAGTCTGTTGGAGAAATAGCAAAGCAACGTTCAACAAAAAGAGAAGTATGCATTCCCAATCGTTCAATATTTTGATAATCATTTTCATTGTACCACTCCTATATCTTACAGATGGACAAATCTGAAGCTCAGAAATCTTTGCCGATTTATGCTGTCACCCAGTAAGTTAATGGTGGGCTCAAGTTTAGTAATGGGTCTTCTGATTCCAGATCAATGTTTATTTCCTATACCAGTGGTTCTGAAAGTATTTCCTTTACTTCAGAATCACCCACCAAATTGCTTGTCAAAAATGTAGATACCTAAGGTCCATTCCAGGTCTTTCTCTGCTTTTCTGCCCCACATATCGGAACACATAAATGTCATGGGCTCTTGAATTTTACAACCTCTTATGGAGAAACACTGGGGAAAAATTATGATTGCCCCAAGTTAAGTTAGGTATCTACCTAGGTATCAGTTAATAGGCAGATAGAAAAAATACATTTTCACATATAAGGTTAAGCCTCTGCCAAGGCCCAGAGGTTAGAGGGATGAGGCATTTATGAGGAAGAGGTAGTTCAACCTGAAAAGAATGAAAGATTTATGTAGTCAGAAAATAATGAAAAAGTGCCTTGGAATATATCATAGCACGCTTTGTATGCCAGACTGACTAGTTTGAACTTTATTCAGTAGATAAGAGGAAATCATTAAAGATTTTTTAGCAGAAAGCAACGTGTAGATTAAGGTTAATCTTCCACCAGTAAGTAAAGTTAATTTGAGTGGAGATGGCCAAGAACAGTGGTTTGCAAATTTATGTGTATCTAAGAAATATTTATGATGCTAGTTTTTTTTAAAAAATGCATATTCCAGTCACCTGGCCTCAGAGACTGTAGTTCTGTGGTATATTCCAGGAAATGGTATTTGTAATCAACACCTCAAATGTTTCTTATGTAACATACACTGAGGCCAGGTGTTTCATACATGTGTGCACATACTCAATGGTTCCATACATACATACAAACACAACATACAAATGTTCCTTACATACCTAGTATTTGAGAGCTTCTGCTCTGATTTGCCTTTACAGCAATCTTCTTAACCAATGCACTAGAGATGTAATTTGGAGTGGAGGGGAATATGGCGAACAGAACACAGGCTGCCTCTAAAGTATGCAGCTGTGACTTAGGTCAAGCTGACTATTGCCACGCAGGAAAGTAGACCCAGTTTTTTTGATTATCTACTTTTTCAGAAGAAACCAGGTATCTAAATTCTTATGGTAACCTTCTCAATTTTTAAACATGTAATATAATTTGTGTTTGTGTGTGTGTGTGTGCACATGAGTGCACACAAACCAAACCAAAGAGAACTTTTGGTTGCATTTGGCTCAAGGGCAGCTAATGACCTCTGACCTTTCTTGAGTAACCCCACTCCATCCAGGTTATTCCATTTTTGTAAATTTTTATTACTCTTCTGTGTTCTCAGAGTCATATTTACATTTACTTATATGGTGTTGTATATGTCAATATGTCCTTTCTAGACATCGACTCTATCTTTCTACAATTTTTTTTTTTTTTTTTTTTTTTTTTTGTGGTACGCGGGCCTCTCACTGTTGTGGCCTCTCCCGCTGAGGAGCACAGGCTCCGGACGCGCAGGCCCAGCGGCCACGGCTCACGGGCCCAGCCGCTCCGCGGCATGTGGGATCCTCCCGGACCGGGGCACGAACCCGTGTCCCCTGCATCGGCAGGCGGACTCTCAACCACTGCGCCACCAGGGAAGACCCGACTCTATCTTTCTAAATTAGCCAAGAGTTCCTCAAAAGCAGGGACAACATCCTCCATTTCAATTTTGCTCTACTTACAATAAGCACCTCATAAGTTTGGGCAGGGAGGTTAACTTATGCTAGAGCAATAGATGCCATTTGAGGTCACTGTGTTCTAGTGATAATGACCTTTACAGCCTAGTATTAAAATATATTTGCTAATTAATGTTGAAGATGAAAATAGTCAATATATATTTTTTTTACTTGTTTCCCTATGCCACATATATTTGTGCATGCAGATCTTCCCTGCATTATTCTCTCTCAATTTCTGCAGCACAGTATATGCTTTATGTTGTGCAAATGTTTCCCCATGCTTACTTTTCAAGTGATTTCTCAGAGCAGATGTTCCCCCAAGTGTATTTTCTTCCTCTTTTACTAGCATTTCTTTCTATACAAACAAGACTGCTTTTCGGCTGTCCTTTAGGTTTCAGGAGAAAAAAAAGTTTACCACTGCAGATGTTTGCTTCTCTCTCCCCACCCCAAGATTCTTAGCAAAGATTTATAAAGAAATACACATCCTTCCTCTTCTCTTCCCTGCCTTCTTAATGTCATATTGTAGAGACTGGCTTTCAAATCTTTTCCATAGAGTTATCATCTTTGGATTTTCTGAACAAAATTACCTTCTTAGAGTATTAGCATAAGATGAAAATGTGGTGTTCAGAGACTCATGAACAAAATTCACTTGTCTAAATATCAACCAAATATAATAGAATAATTTTATATTATCTAAAATTAAAATGCGATAATTAAGAGCATTGTTCTTCATCTGAAGTTAATTCTTCTGATTGTTATCAAGGGGGCTTGTGGGACTAAGAATAAAAATACAGGTGTTGGGCTTCCCTGGTGGTGCAGTGGTTGAGAGTCCGCCTGCCAATGCAGGGGACATGGGTTCGTGCCCCAGTCCAGGAAGATCCCACATACCACAGAGCGGCTGGGCCTGTGAGCCATAGCCACTGGGCCTGCGCATCCGGAGCCTGTGCTCCGCAACGGGAGAGGCCACAACGGTGAGAGGCCTGCATACCGCAAAAAGCAAAACAAAACAAACAAACAAAAACAGGTGTTAAATACTGGACTTCACCTATGTACCATATATTGCAGTAATAATTATATAATGTATTATCTTATTAGATCTTATATTTGAAGAGCATTTTTCCATTTACAAAGCATTTTTACCTACTCTATCCCATTTAATCCTCACACTAGTATAGGTTGTATTATCCCCTGTTTTGCACTTAAAGGCTGAGAACTGGTTTACCCAAGCTCACACAACCACCAAGCTGAGGTGTCAACACTCCAATCTAAGTTCAATTATTTATTTGCACTGGACTACTCTACCTCTCTGCCACTTCTGTAATGACTCTTGCAGCATCCTTAATTGCATTTTTAACACTTTTCTTAAAATATAATTCAAACATAATATAATTTATCTACTTCAAGTGTACAATATAAATGCTTTTTAGTATTAAGTTGTGCCACTATAACTAAAATCTAATTTTAGAACATTTTCACCTCCCCAAAAAGAAACAGTATACTCATTAGCAGTCACTCTTCACTCTCCCTTCCTCTAGACCTTGGCAACTACTAATCTACTTTCTGTCTCTATGGATTTGCCTATTCTGGACATTTCATATAAATGCAGTCATGTAATACGTGGCCTTTTGTGTCTTGTTCTCTTCCTGTAGCATAATGTTTGCAAGGTTCATCTATGTTGTGCCATGCAAGGTTCATATATGTTGTGCCATGTATCAGTACTTCATTCCTTTTTGTGACTGAGTACTATTCCATTGCATAGATATACAGTTGAACTTTGAAAATTATGGGTTTGAACTGTGTGGGTCCACTTACAGGCAGACTTTTTTCAATACAGGTGGCCCTTCATATCAATGGGAGTGGCATCCATGGAGTCAACCAACCACAGATCCTGTATTATGTTTATTATCCACAGTTGGTTGAGTCCACTGATTTAGTACCCACAGATACAGAAAACCTACTATGGGACTTCAGCATCTGGGGATTTTGGTGTCCAAGACAAGTCCAGGAGCAAATTCCCTGGGGATACCAAAGGACAACTGAATTACCTTTTGTTTATCCATCCATTAGTTGATAGATATTTGTACTGTTTTCACTTTTTGATTATTTAGAGTAATGCTGCTATGAACATTCAGTTGCTTTTTCACATGTAAAATATCCTCAGCAGTTTTATTTGGTGTGTCTGTTCAGAGGCCAACAGAAGAGTGTACTTTTGGCTCATTTAGGTATCTGAAAAAAAGTTGAGTATGGCTGGAAGCCTAGAATAAAGATTTTGAAGAAGACAGTGGTGAAAGTTGAAGTTAGAGACCATTTTGAAGATTTGATCTTTTTCAAAGAGCACATGGAAGCCATTGAAGTCTTTTAAACAGGTGAAGTGATTTTTCATAATTTTAGAAAGACAACTTTGATTATATTGTGGAGAAAATATTGGAGTGGAGGTGGGAAGACTTATTAGGAGTTTATTTCAGCACCAGCTTTAGAAAAGTCAAATCTATGCATCGCTCTCACCCAAAAGATGTTGCTTATTTCTGTCTGGTACTGAGG
Source organism: Lipotes vexillifer (assembly GCF_000442215.2). Lineage (NCBI taxonomy): Eukaryota > Metazoa > Chordata > Mammalia > Artiodactyla > Lipotidae > Lipotes > Lipotes vexillifer. The sequence goes on from NW_006774783.1 coordinate 518,098, forward strand.
TTTCTCTTCAGCTATGGCAGATGCAGTATCCTATGAAGTAATAATTCAAAATGCTCTTAAAATATTTATCCAGTCTACTTTGATTGTGGGTGGCAACTCTTTCCTTTCTAAGTAACAGTTCCTTGGACCTTTTGGTCGACATTTAGTCTCAGAGTGAGAGAGAATGTCAGAGATCTTCTAATCGATCCGTTCAAATTATGTAAAGTAAAACGAAGCTCAGGGAGATTGTTTCATCAAAAATTCATCAAGATCACATCTGTGTGACATATGTCTCTTGACTTCCAGTAGAATATTATTTCCACACAACATGCTTCTTTTCCCAACTTAGCATCTACTATTCAATACGTATTTGTGGAGAACTTATTTGGGGCCTAGAACTAACTGTGTAAACTACTGTGAAGATTGTTGAAAATGTAATTCTTTTTTGCCCTTCAGAAGGTGTTGATGAGATTAGGCTTATTTGTCTGAGTTTCTGGATAATAGTAATAGAGCTTAACATCCCTAGAGGCATGACAAAAGTTAAAGTTCAGCATGATTTTGACTTTCATCCTTAGGCAGGGCATCTACTCAAATCCCTGCCTTACAGCTTTTTGTGAGCAATAAATGAGATAATGTGAGCTATATGTCTTTCACAACGTCTGGCACATAGTAAGTGCACAATGATGTTAGGGAAAAAAGTGCATTAATCAAAGGACACGCTCTATTGGTTGTCTGAGAAGAGAAGAGGGGGATTAATATGGCTAGAGTCATTGGAGAAGAAGTTATGGAGGTAAGGACACTCTGAATTGGGCTTTGACTGAATAGAAAATACTGCTTCCCTTTCTAGGTCGGTCAAGTAGAGTGAGGTCATACATAGCAAAGGAGTCTGGGGTTGCCTTCTAGAGTTTGCCTTCTTCCTTTACTTAATATGGCCTCCAATGCAACTTTAGAAATAAATGCTCCTGAGAACTTGGAATTTAATGGTATTTTATCACTAGTGGAAATGTATGGCTATTTCAGAATGAGTCATGAAGATTAGCAGTATGTTTTTTGGTTATATAGTATGATTCACAACTTGGAAAAAAATCTAGGTTAGTTTTCAGGAAATATTTTATGGACTTTGAATCCTTGGTTCAAATTTTTTCCTTTGTGGCCTTTTAAGATGTAGTATCTTAGAGAATTTAAACAATAACCTAACAACTTTAAAAGCTATTGCTTCATCCTTTTTCTTTACTCTGTAAAGTAGTGATATGAATTTGCCCTGTTAGCCTAACTTATTTTCTTCTAATGGAAAGATTTGCTCACATAAAACACATCAGTACAAGTGTGATTAGCCATACCATGTACTGATAGATTTGATCTTAGGTCCAACTGCTTGAACTATTACCATTTACCAGACTTTTCTATCAGGCTCTTTAGTCCTGGTCAATGAAAATTGCTGTACATATCCAGAATTCCCTATATTTTTCTTATGTATTGCACAGAGACCTAAAAGCACAGGATTTCCCAATTGGCAGTTCAAAACTTAGCACAGACAAGTTTGGTTAATTATCTGTCAGCATTTGAGGTGGAATTTAAAACAAGAATGTCAAGTGATGCTTTAAAAATTGAGTATTTTTAGTCAAGTAAATATGAAATAAATGGCAGTTACTTCTTAATTTTGTGATCTGTAGCAAAATACTTAACCTCTTTGATTCTAAGCTGCTTTATTGAAAACTGGAAATAATAAAACTACCTACATCACAGGGAGCATAAACCATAAAGTAAAATAGTGTATAAGAAAGAAGCTTGTCACCAGCCAATAAAAATAATTTCCCTCTAATGAGCTCTTACTTTGCAAAGTACTTTACTAAATGCATGCATGGGTTTCCTAGGGCTGCCATAATAAAGTACTACAAACTTCATGGCTTAAAAGAGAAATTTATTTTCTCAGAATTCTAGAGGCCAGAATTCTGAAATCAAGGTGTCAGCAGGGCCATGGTCCCTTCGAAGGTTATAGAGAAGATTCCTTCCTTCTTCTACATTCTAGTTGTTACTGAAAACCCTTGATGTTCCTTGTTTTGCAGATGCATCACTCCAATCTCTAACTCTGGCTTCACAAGGCCTTCTAGCCTGTGTGTCTGGGACTCTGTCCAAATTTCTCTCTTCTTATAGGGCATTGTCATATTGGTTATAGAGCCCACCATAATCCAATATGACCTCATCTTAAATTGATTACATCTGTAAAGGTACTATTTCCATATAAGGTTATATTCATTCACAGGTTCCAAGTGGACATGAATTTTGAATTTTGGAAGAATACTATTCAACCCAGCAGAGAATGCTAAAGTCATTGCCTCACCAAATTTTGTTAATTTTGCAAGGTAGGTATTGGAATTTTTGTCTAAACACTAAAGTAATTAAAATTCAGAGAGATTTGACAAGGTCACTGTACTCATATCCAGCAGGACCAGTATTCTAGTTTATAGCTGACTGGATTCCAAAACCAACTTTTCAGTCTGCCTTATGATGCTTCTCCACCATTATATAAAATAATAAATTTCAAAACCACTTATCTCCTTACTACTATGGTAGTGCTTATTTGTATGAAAGATTCATTACAAAGTAGGATGATAATTTACTAGAATTACATATTTTTTATTTTAATACATATTGAAAAATTGTCTTGGGTAACTTCAATTTACATTTCATCTAACAATATATTTTTTTTTCAAAGAGTAAAAGTTTTCTTCCTATTTTTATTTATTTATGTATACATCTATATTGCAGTATAATTGCTTTACAGTGTTGTCTTAGTTTCTGTTGTATAAAAAAGTGAATCAGCAACATGTATACACATATCCCCATATTCCCGCTCTCTTGAGCCTCACTCCCACCCTCCCTATCACACCCCTGTAAGTGGTCACAAAACACCGAACTGATTTCCCGGGGCTATGCAGCTGCTTCCCACTAGCTATCTATTTTACATTTGGTAGTGTAAAAGTTATGGTAGTGTAAATATGTCACTGCAACTCTCTCACTTTGTCTCAACTTCCCTTTCCCCCTCCCCTGTGTGCTCAAGTCCATTCTGCATGTCTTCATCCTTATTGCAATCCTACCACTAGGTTCATCAGAACCACTTGTTTTTAGATTCCATATATATGTGTTACCATATAGTATTTATTTTTCTTTTTTGGACTTAATCCACTCTGTATGACAGACTAGGCCGACCCACCTCACTACAAATGACTCATTTTCATTTCTTTACATGGCTGAATAATATTCAATTGTATATATGTGCCACATCTTCTTTTTCTATTAATCTGTTGATGGACACTTAGGTTCCTTCCATGTCCTGGCTATTGTTAATAGTGCTGCAATGAACATTGTGATGCATGACACATTTTGAATTATGTTTTTCTCAGGGTGTATAACCAGTAGTGGGATTGCTGGGTCATATGGTAGTTCTATTTTTAGTTTTTTAAGGAAACTCCATACTAATCTCCATAGTGACTATATCAATTTACATTTCCATCAACAGTGCCAAGAGGGTCCCATTTAATCCACACTTTCTCTATCATATTGTTTGTAGATATTTTGATGATGGTCATTCTGACTGGTGTTAGATGATACCTCATTGTAGCTTTGATTTGCATTTCTCTAATGATTAGTGATGTTGAGCATCCTTTCATCTGTTTGTTGGCAATCTATCTTCTTGGAGAAAAGTCTATATAGGTCTTCCAACCTTTTTTTGATTTGGTTGATTTTTTTTTTTTTTGATATGCAGGCCTCTCACTGTTGTGGCCTCTCCCCTTGTGAAGCACAGGCTCCAGACGTGCAGGCTCAGCAGCCATGTCTCACGGGCCCAGCCTCTCCACGGCATGTGGGATCTTTCCAGACGGGGACACGAAGCTGTGTCCTCTGCATCAGCAGGCGGACTCTCAACCACTGCGTCACCAGGGAAGCCCTGATTGTTTTTTTTTTTTTACATTGAGGTGCATGACCTGCTTATATATGTTGGAGATTACTCCTTTGTCAGTTGCTTCATTTGCAAATGTTTTCTCCCATTCTGAGGGTTGTCTTTTTGTTTCGTTTATGGTTTCCTTTGCTGTGAAAAAGCTTTTACATTTAATTAGGTCCAATTTGTTTATTTTTGTTTGTATTTCCATTACTCTAGGAGGTGGATCAAAAAGCACCTTGCTGTGATGTATGCCATAGAGTATTCTGCCTATGTTTTCTTCTGCCTATGTTTTCTTCTAAGACTGTTATAGAATCTGGCCTTACATTTAGGTCTTTAATCCATTTTGAGTTTAATTTTCTGTATGGTATTATGGTATTAGGGAGTGTTCTAATTTCCTTCTTGTACATGTAGCTGTCCAGTTTTCCCAACACCACTTATTGAAGAGGCTGTCTTTTCTCCACTGTATATTCTTGCCTCCTTTATCAAAGATAAGGTGAGCATATGTGTGTGTGTTTATCTCTGAGCTTTCTACCCTGTTCCACTGATCTATGTTTTTGTTTTTGTTCCAGTACCCTACTGCCTTGATTACTGTAGCTTTGTAGAATAGTCTGAAGTCAGGGAGCCTGATTCTTCCAGCTCCAAGTTTCATTCTCCAGATTGCTTTCACTTTTCGGGGTCTTTTGTGTTTCCATACAAATTGTGAAATTTTTTGTTCTAGTACTGTGAAAAATGCCAGTGGTACTTTGACAGGGATTGCACTGAATCTGTCAATTGCTTTGGGTGGTAGAGTCATTTTCACAATGTTGAAACTTCCAATCCAAGAACATGGTATATCTCTCCATCTATTTGTATCATCTTTAATTTCTTTCATCAGTGTCTTATAATTTTCTGCATACAGGTCTTTTGTCTCCTTAGGTAGGTTTATTCCTAGATATTTTATTTGTTTTATTACAATGGTAAATCAGAATGTTTTCTTGATATCACTTTCACATTTTTCATCATTAGAGTGTAGGAAGCCCAGAGATTTCTGTGTATTAATTTTGTATCCTGCTATATTACCAAATTCATTGATTAGCTTTAGTAGTTTCCTGGTAGCATGTTTAGGATTCTCTATGTATAATATCATGTCATCTGCAAAGATTGACAGCTTTACGTCTTCTTTTTCAATTTCGATTCCATTTATTTCCATTTCTTTTCTGATTGCTGTGGCTAAAACTTCCCAAATTATGGTGAATAAGAGTGGTGAGAGTGGGCAACCTTGTCTTGTTCCTGATCTTAGTGGAAATGCTTTCAGTTTTTCACCATTGAGGATGATGTTGGCTGTGGGCTTGTCATATACGGCCTTTATTATATTGAGGAAAGTTCCCTCTACACCTACTTTCTGCAGGGTTTTTATCATAAATGGGTGTTGAATTTTGTCAAAAGCTTTCCCTGCATCTATTGAGATGATCATATGGTTTTTCTCCTTCAATTTGTTAATATGGTTTATCACATTGATTGATTTGCGTATATTGAAGAATACTTGTATTCCTGAGATAAACCCCACTTGATCATGGTGTACAATTCTTTTAATGTGCTGTTGTATTCTGTTTCCTAGTATTTTCCTGAGGATTTTTGCTTCTATACTCATCAGTGATATTGGCCTGTAGTTTTCTTTTTTTGTGACATTTTTGTCTAGTTTTGGTATCAGGGTGATGGTGGCCTCATAAAATGAGTTTGGAAGTGTTCATCACTCTGCTATATTTTAGAAGAGTTTGTGAAGGGTAGGTGTTAGCTCCTCTCTAAATGTTTCACAGAATTCAGCTCTAAAGCCATCTAGTCGTGGGCTTTTGTCTGATGGAAGATTTTTAATCACAGTTTCAATTTCAGTGTTTGTGATTAGTCTGTTCATATTTTCTATTTCTTCCTGGTTCAGCCTTGGAAGGTTGCACTTTTCTAAGAATTCATCCGTTTCTTCCTGGTTGTCCATTTTATTGGCATTTAGTTGCTTTAGGAGTCTCTCATGATCCTTTGTATTTCTGCAGTGTCAGTTGTTATTTCTCCTTCATCATTTGTAAATCTATTAATTTGAACCTTCTCCCTCTTTTCCTGATGAGTCTGACTAATGGTTTATCAATTATGTTTATTTTATCAAAGAACCAGCTTTTAATTTTAATGATCTTTGCTATAATTTCCTTCATTTATTTTTCATTTATTTCTGATTTGGTCTTTATGATTTCTTTCCTTCTGCTAACTGTGGGTTTGATTTTTTTGTTGTTGTTCTTCTTTCTCTAATTGCTTTAGGTGTAAGGTTAGGTTGTTTATTTGAGATTATTCTTCTTTCTTGAGGTAGGATAATATTGCTATAAACTTTCCTTCTAGAACTGCTTTTGCTGCATCCCATAGGTTTGTGGTCATCGTGTTTTCATTGTCACTTGTTTCTACGTATTTTCTGATTTCCTCTTTGATTTCTTAAGTGATCTCTTGGTTACTTAGTAGCGTATTGTTTAGCCTCCATGTGTTTTTAATTTTTACAGATTTTTTCCTGTAATTGACATCTAGTCTCATAATGTTATCGTCGGAAAAGATACTTGATGCAATTTCAGTTTTTTAAAATTTACTAAGGAATGACTTGTGACCCAAGATATGATCTATCCCGGAGAATATGCCATGTGCAATTGAGAAGAATGTGTATTCTGTTGTTTTTGGATGGAATGTGCTATAAATATCAATTAAGTCCATTGTGATATAATGTGTCATTTAAAGGTTGTTTTTCCTTATTTATTTTCACTTTTGATGATCTGTCCATTGGTGTAAGTGGAGTGTTAAAGTCCCCTACTGTTATTTTGTTACTGTCAATTTCCCCTTTTATGGCTGTTAGCATTTGCCTTATGTATTGAGGTTCTTCTATGCTGGGTTTATAAATATTTACAATTGTTATATCTTCTTCCTGGATTGATCCCTTGATCATTATGTAGTGTCCTTCTTTGTCTCTTTTAATAGTCTTTATTTTAAAGTCTAATTTTGTCTGATATGAGTATTGCTACTCTAGCTTTCTTCTGATTTCCATTTGTATGTAATATCTTTTTCCATCCCCTCACTTTCAGTCTCTATGTGTCCTTAGGTATGAAGTGGGTCTCTTGTAGACATCATATATTCAGGTCTTGTTTTCGTATCCATTCAGTCAGTCTATGTTTTTCGGTTGGAGCATTTAATCCATTTACATTTAAGGTAGTTATCAATATGTATGTTCCTATTAACATTTTCTTAATTGTTTTGGGTTGGTTTTTATACATTTTTTTCCTTATTTTATGTTTCCTGCCTAAATAAGTTCCTTAGCATTTGTTGTAAAGCAAGTTTGGTGGTGCTGAATTCTCTTAACTTTTGCTTGTCTGTAAAGGTTTTAATTTCTCCATCGGATCTTAATGTGATCCTTGCTGGACAGAGTAATCTTGGTTGTAGCTTTTTCCCTTTCATCCCTTTAGTTATGTCCTGCCACTCCTTTCTGACTTGTGAGTTTCTGCTGAAAGAGCAGCTGTTAACCTTATGGGGATTGCCTTGTATGTTACTTGTTGCTTTTCCCTTGATGCTTTTAATATTTTTTTCTTTGTATTTAATTTTTGATAGTTTGATTAATATGTGTCTCAGCATGTTTCTTCTTGGGTTTATCCTGTATGGGACTCTCAGCTCTTCTTGGACTTGATTGGCTATTTCCTTTCCCATATTAGGGAATTTTTCATCTATAATCTCTTCAAATATTTTCTCAGACCCTTTCCCTTTCTTTCCTTCTTCTGGGACCCCTATAATTTTAAGGTTGGTGCATTTAGTGTTGTCCCAGATGTTTCTGAGACTGTCCTCAATTCTGTTCATTCTTTTTTTCTTTATCCTGCTCTGTGACAGTTATTGCCACTATTCTGTCTTCCAGGTCACTTATGCATTCTTCTGCCTTAGTTATTCTTCTATTGATTCCTTCTAGAGTATTTTTACTTTCATTTATTGTATTGTTCATCCTTTGTTTGTTCTTCTAGGTCCTTGTTAAACATTTCTTGTATTTTATGCATTGTATTTCCAAGATTTTGTATCATCTTTACTATCATTACTCTGAATTCTTTTACAGATAGACTGCATATTTCTTCTTCATTTGTTTGCTCTAGTGGGTTTTTACATTGCTCCTTCATCTGTTGCATATTTCTCTGTCTTCTCATTTTGCTTAACTTACTGTGTTGGGGCTCTCCTTTTTGCATGCTTCAGGTTTGTAGTTCCCGTTGATTTTGGTGTCTGCTCCCAGTGGGTAAGTCTGGTTCAGTGAGTTGTTTTGGCTTCCTTGTGGAGGGGACTGGTGCCTGTGTTCTGGTGGATGAGGCTGGATTCTGTCTTTTTCAGTGTGCAGGACTGTGTCTGGTGGTGTGTTTTGGGGTGTCTGGGAACTTATTATGATTTTATGCAGCCTCTCTGCTAATCGTTGGGGTTGTGTTCCTGTCTTGCTAGTTGTTTGGCATGAGGTGTTCCGTGCAGGAGCTTGCTGGTCGTTGAGTGGATTTGGGTCTTAGCACTAAGATGGAGATCTCTGGAAGAGCTCTTGCCGATTGTTATTATGTGGGACTGGGAGATCTCTTGTGGTCTAATGTCCTGAACTTGGCTCTCCCACCTCAGAACCTCCAGCCTGACAGATGGCCAGAGCACCAAGACCCTATCAGCCCACGGCTCAGAAGAAAATGGTGAAAAAAAAGAAAGAAAAAATGAATAATAAAATAAAACGAAATAAAGTTATTAAAATAAAAAAGTAATAAAAAAAGAAGAGAGCAGCCAAACCAAGAAACAAATCCACCAATGATAACAAGCTCTAAAACCTACACTAAGATAAACATAAAAATCAGAAACTAGCCTGTTGCATACAGCAAACCCGAAGTCTACATTTGCTCCCAATGTCCATGACCTCAATTTGTGGATGATTCATTGTCTATTCAGGTATTCCACAGTTGCAGGTACATCAAGTTGATTGTGGAGTTTAAATCTGCTGCTCCTGAGGCTGCTGGGAGAGATTTCCCTTTCTCTTCTTTGTTTGCAGAGCTCCTGGGGTTCAGCTTTGGGTTTGGCCCTACCTCTGCATGTAGGTTGCCCTATGGTGTCTGTTCTTTGCCTAGACAGGACGGTTTAAAGGAACTGCTGAGGTGGCGGTGGAAACATGGCGGAGGAGTAAGATGCAGAGATCACCTTCCTCCCCACAAATACACCAGAAATACATCTACATGTGGAACAACTACTACAGAACACCTACTGAATGCTGGCAGAAGACCTCAGACCTCCCAAAAGGCAAGAAACTCCCCACGTATCTGGGTAGGGCAAAAGAAAAAATTAATTAAAAACAGAGACAAAAGAATAGGGATGGCACCTGCACCAGTGGGAGGGAGCTGTGAAGGAGGAAAGGTCTCCACACACTAGGAAGCCCCTTCACGGGCAGAGATTGCATGAGGCGGAGTGGGGCGCTTCAGAGCTGCGGAGGAGAGCACAGCAACAGGGGTGCGAAGGGCAAAGCGGAGAGATTCCCGCACAGAGGATCGGTGCCGACCGGCACTCACCAGCCAGAGAGGCTTGTGTGCTCACCCGCCGAGGCGGGCGGGGCTTCGAGCTGAGGCTCGGTTTTGGTTTCGGTCGGAGCTCAGGGAGAGGACTGGGGTTGGTGGCTTGAACATAGCCCGAAGGGGTTAGTGCGCCACAGCTAGCCGGGAGGGTGTCCTGGGAAAAGTCTGCACCTGCTGAGGAGGAAAGAGACTTTTTCTTGCCTCTGTGTTTCCTGGTTCGCGAGGAGAGGGGTTTAAGAGCGCTGCCTAAAGGAACTCCAGAAATGGGCGTGAGCCGCGGCTAAAAGCACGGTCCCCAGAGACGGGCGCAAGCCGCGGCTAAAAGCTCAGAAACCAGAGACGGGCGGGAGACGCTAAGGCTGCTGCTGCCGCCACCAAGGGGCCTGTGTGCGAGCACAGGTCACTGCCCCCACCCCTCTTCCGGGGAGCCTGTGCAGCCCGCCACTGCCAGGTTCCCGGGACCCAGGGACAATTTCTCAGGGAGAACACACGGCGGGCCTCAGGCTGCTGCAACGTCACGCCGACTTCTGCCGCCGCAGGCCCGCCCCGCACTCCGTGCCCCTCCCTGCCCCCGGCCTGAGTGCGCCAGAGCCCCCGAGTCAGCGGCTCCTTTAACCCCGTCCTGTCTGAGCAAAAAACAGACGCCCTCCAGCGACCTACACGCAGAGGCAGGGCCAAATCGAAAGCTGAGCCCCTGTGAGCTGTGAGAACAAAGAAGAAAAAGGGAAATCTCTCCCAGCAGCCTCAGAAACAGCGGATTAAAGCTACACAATCAATTTGATGTACCCTGCCTCTGTGGAATACATGAATAGACAGCGAATCATCCCAAATTGAGGAGGCGGACTTCTAGAGCAAGATCTATGATTTTTTCCCCTTTTCCTCTTTTTGTGAATGTGTATGTGTATGTTTCTGTGTGAGATCTTGTCTGTGTAGGTTTGCTTCCACCATTTGTCCTAGCTTTCTATCCGTCCATTGTTTTGTTTTTTTAAAAAAATTTTTCTTAATAATTAATTTAAATTTAAAGAACTCTATTATACTTTACCTTCCTTCTATCTTTCCTTCCTTCCTTCCCTCTTTTAGACAACGAATCATCCCAAATTGAGGGGGTGGACTTGGAGAGCAAGTTTTATGATTAATTCCCCTTTACCTCTTTTTGTGAGGGTATATGTGTATGCTTCTATGTAAGATTTTGTCTCTATAACTTTGCTTCCACCATTTGTCCTAAGGTTCTATCCGTCCCTTTTGGTTTTTTCTTTTCTCTAAATAATTATTTTTTTAATTCTATAACTTTATTATACTTTATTTTATTTTACTGTATCTTCTTTCTTCCTGTATTTTTTCCTTCCTTCTCTCATTCCTTCCTTCCTTCCCTCCTCCCTCCATCCCTCCTTTCTTTCTTTCTTGCCTTCTTCCTTTCTTTTCTTCTTTCTTTCTTTCTTCCTTCCCTCCTTCCTTCCTTGCTTTCTTTCTTTCTTTCCTTCCTATTTCCTCCTACTTCTACTAATTCTCTCTACTTTCTCTACCTTTTATTCTGAGCCGAGTTCTGAGCCGAGTGGATGAAAGGCTCTTGCTGCTCCAGCCAGGAGTCAGGACTCTGCCTCTGAGGTGGGAGAGCCAACTTCAGAACACTCGTCAAGAAGAGACCTCCCAGCCCCACATAATATCAAACGGCGAAAATCTCCCAGAGATCTCCATCTCAACACCAGCACCCAGCTTCGCTCAACGACCAGCAAGCTACAGTGCTGGACAACCTATGCCAACCATATAGCAAAACAGGAACACAACCCCACCCACTAGCAGAGAGGCTGCCTAAAATCATAATAAGTCCACAGACACCCCAAAACACACCACCAGACGTGGACCTGCCCACTAGAGAGACAAGATCTAGCCTCATACACCACAACACAGGCACTAGTCCCCTCCACCAGGAAGCCTACACAACGCACTGAACCAACCTTAGCCACTGGAGACAGACATCAAAAACAACGGGAGCTACGAACTTGCAGCCTGCAAAAAGGTGAACCCAATCACAGTAAGATAAGCAAAATGAGAAGACAGAAAAACACACAGCAGATGAAGGAGCAGGATAAAAACCCACCAGACCTAACAAATGAAGAGGAAATAGGCAGTCTACCTGAAAAAGAGTTCAGAATAATGATAGTAAAGATGATCCAAAATCTTGGAAATAGAATGGACAAAATGCAAGAAGCAGTTAACAAGGACCTAGAAGAAATAAAGATGAAACAGACAATGATGAACAACACAATAAATGAAATGAAAAATACTCTAGATGGGATCAATAGCAGAATAAATGAGGCAGAAGAACGGATAAGTGACCTGGAAGATAAAATAGTGGAAATAACTACTGCAGAGCAGAATAAAGAAAAAAGAATGAAAAGAACTGAGGACAGTCTCAGAGACCTCTGGGACAACATTAAACGCACCAACATTCGAATTATAGGGGTTCCAGAAGAAGAAGAGAAAAAGAAAGGGACTGAGAAAATATTTGAAGAGATTATAGTTGAAAACTTCCCTAATATGGGAAAGGAAATCGTTAATCAAGTCCAGGAAGCACAGAGAGTCCCATACAGGATAAATTCAAGGAGAAATACGCCAAGACACATATTAATCAAACTGTCAAAAACTAAATACAAAGAAAGCATATTAAAAGCAGCAAGGGAAAAACAACAAATAACACACAAGGGAATCCCCATAAGGTTAACAGCTGATCTCTCAGCAGAAACTCTACAAGCCAGAAGGGAGTGGCAGGACATACTGAAAGTGATGAAGGAGAAAAACCTGCAACCAAGATTACTCTACCCAGCAAGGATCTCATTCAGATTTGATGGAGAAATTAAAACCTTTACAGACAAGCAAAAGCTGAGAGAGTTCAGCACCACCAAACCAGCTTTACAACAAATGCTAAAGGAACTTCTCTAGACAAAAACACAAGAGAAGGAAAAGTCCTATAATAACGAACCCAAAACAATTTAGAAAATGGGAATAGGAACATACATATCGATAATTACCTTAAATGTAAATGGACTAAATGCTCCCACCAAAAGACACAGATTGGCTGAATGGATACAAAAACAAGACCCATATATATGCTGTCTACAAGAGACCCACTTCAGACCTAGAGACACATACAGACTGAAAGTAAGGGGATGGAAAAAGATATTCCATGCAAATGGAAACCAAAAGAAAGCTGGAGTAGCAATTCTCATATCAGACAAAATAGACTTTAAAATAAGGACTATCAGAAGAGACAAAGAAGGACACTACATAATGATTAAGGGATCGATCCAAGAAGAAGATATAACAATTGTAAATATTTATGCACCCAACATAGGAGCACCTCAATACATAAGGCAAAAACTAGCAGCCATAAAAGGGGAAATCGACAGTAACACATTCATAAGAGGGGACATCAACACCCCACTTTCACCAATGGACAGATCATCCAAAATGAAAATAAAAAAGGAAACACAAGGTTTAAATGATACATTAAACAAGATGGACTTAATTGATATTTATAGGACACTCCATCCAAAAACAACAGAATACACATTTTTCTCAAGTGCTCATGGAACATTCTCCAGGATAGATCATATCTTGGGTCACAAATCAAGCCTTGGTAAATTTAAGAAAATTGAAATTGTATCAAGTATCTTTTCCGACCACAACGCCATGAGACTAGATATCAATTATAGGAAAAGAGCTGTAAAAAATACAAACACATGGAGGCTAAACAATACACTACTTAATAACGAAGTGATCACTGAAGAAATCAAAGAGGAAATTAAAAAATACCTAGAAACAAATGACAATGGAGATACAACGACCCAAAACCTATGGGATGCAGCAAAAGCAGTTCTAAGAGGGAAGTTTATAGCAATACAAGCCCACCTTAAGAAGCAGGAAACATCTCGAATAAACAACCTAACCTTGCACCTCAAGCAATTAGAGAAAGAAGAACAAAAAAACCCCAGAGTTAGCAGAAGGAAAGAAATCATAAAAATCAGATCAGAAATAAATGAAAAAGAAATGAAGGAAACAATAGCAAAGATCAATAAAACTAAAAGCTGGTTCTTTGAGAAGATAAACAAAATAGATAAACCATTAGCCAGAGTCATCAAGAAAAAAAGGGAAAAGACTCAAATCAAAAGAATTAAAAATAAAAAGGAGAAGTAACAACTGAAACTGCAGAAATACAGAAGATCATGAGAGATTACTACAAGCAACTCTATGCCAACAAAATGGACAATCTGGAAGAAATGGACAAATTCTTAGAAATGCACAAACTGCCAAGACTGAATCAGGAAGAAATAGAAAAGATGAACAGACCAATCACAAAAACTGAAATTGAAACTGTGATTAAAAATCTTCCAACAACCAAAAGCCCAGGACCAGATGGCTTCACAGGCGAATTCTATCAAACATTTAGAGAAGAGCTAACGCCTATCCTTCTCAAACTCTTCCAAAATATAGCAGAGGGGGGAACACTCCCAAACTCATTCTACGAGGCCACCATCACCTTGATACCAAAACCAGACAAGGATGTCACAAAGAAAAAAAACTACAGGCCAATATCACTGATGAACATAGATGCAAAAATCCTCAACATAATACTAGCAAAGAGAATCCAAAAGCACATTAAAAGGATCATACACCATGATCAAGTGGGGTTTATTCCAGAAATGCAAGGATTCTTCAATATACGCAAATCTATCAATGTGATTAACCATATTAACAAATTGAAGGAGAAAAACCATATGATCATCTCAATAGATGCAGAGAAAGCTTTTGACAAAATTCAACACCCATTTATGATAAAAACCCTGCAGAAAGTAGGTGTAGAGGGAACTTTCCTCAATATAATAAAGGCCGTATATGACAAGCCCACAGCCAACATCATCCTCAATGGCGAAAAACTGAAAGCATTTCCACTAAGGTCAGGAACAAGACAAGGTTGCCCACTCTCACCACTCTTATTCAACATAGTTTTGGAAGTTTTAGCCACAGCAATCAGAGAAGAAAATTTCCACTATGGTCAGGAACAAGACAAGGATGCCCACTCTCACCACTCTTATTCAACATAGTTTTGGAAGTTTTAGCCACAGCAATCAGAGAAGAAAAGGAAATAAAAGGAATCCAAATCGGAAAAGAAGAAGTAAAGCTGTCACTGTTTGCAGATGACATGATACTATACATAGAGAATCCTAAAGATGCTACCAGAAAACTACTAGAGCTAATCAATGAATTTGGTAAAGTAGCAGGATACAAAATTAATGCACAGAAATCTCTGGCATTCCTATATACTAATGATGAAAAATCTGAAAGTGAAATCAAGAAAACACTCCCATTTACCATTGCAACAAAAAGAATCAAATATCTAGGAATAAACCTACCTAAGGAGACAAAAGACCTGTATGCAGAAAATTATAAGACACTGATGAAAGAAATTAAAGATGATACAAACAGATGGAGAGATATACCATGTTCTTGGATTGGAAGAATCAACGTTGTGA
The DNA here is from genome assembly GCF_000442215.2 of Lipotes vexillifer. Taxonomy (NCBI): domain Eukaryota; kingdom Metazoa; phylum Chordata; class Mammalia; order Artiodactyla; family Lipotidae; genus Lipotes; species Lipotes vexillifer. The sequence goes on from NW_006774783.1 coordinate 533,109, forward strand.
AAATGACTCTACTTCCCAAAGCAATCTATAGATTCAGTGCAATCCCTATCAAACTACCACTGGCATTTTTCACAGAACTAGAACAAAAAATTTCACAATTTGTATGGAAACACAAAAGACCCCGAATAGCCAAAGCAATCTTGAGAACAAAAAATGGAGCTGGAGGAATCAGGCTGCCTGACTTCAGACTATACTACAAAGCTACAGTAAACAAGAGAGTATGGTACTGGCACAAAAACACAAAGATAGATCAGTGGAATAGGATAGAAAGCCCAGAGATAAACCCACGCACATATGGACACCTTATCTTTGATAAAGGTGGCAGGAACGTACAGTGGAGAAAGGACAGCCTCTTCAATAAGTGGTGCTGGGAAAACTGGACAGGTACATGTAAAAGTATGAGATTAGATCACTCCCTAACACCATACACAAAAATAAGCTCAAAATGGATTAAAGACCTAAATGTAAGGCCAGAAACTATCAAACTCTTAGAGGAAAACATAGGCAGAACACTCTATGACATAAATCACAGCAAGATCCTTCTTGACCCATCTCCTAGAGTAATGGAGATAAAAACAAAAATAAACAAATGGGACCTAATGAAACTTCAAAGCTTTTGCACAGCAAAGGAAACCATAAACAAGACCAAAAGACAGCCCTCAGAATGGGAGAAAATATTTGCAAATGAATCAACTGACAAAGGATTAATCTCTAAAATTTACAGGCAGCTCATGCAGCTCAATAACAAAAAAATAAACAACCCAATCCAAAAATGGGCAGAAGACCTAAATAGACATTTCTCCAAAGAAGATATACAGACTGCCAACAAACACATGAAAGAATGCTCAACATCATTAATCATTAGAGAAATGCAAATCAAAACTACAATGAGATATCATCTCACACCAGTCAGAATGGCCATCATCAAAAAATCTAGAAACAATAAATGCTGGAGAGGGTGTGGAGAAAAGGGAACACTCTTGCACTGCTGGTGGGAATGTGAATTGGTTCAGCCACTATGGAGAACAGTATGGAGGTTCCTTAAAAAACTACAAATAGAACTACCATATGACCCAGCAATCCCACTACTAGGTATATACCCTGAGGAAACCAGAATTCAGAAAGAGTCATGTACCAAAATGTTCATTGCAGCTCTATTTACAATAGCCCGGAGATGGAAACAACCTAAGTGCCCATCGTCGGATGAATGGATAAAGAAGATGTGGCACATATATACAATGGAATATTACTCAGCCATAAAAAGAAACGAAATTGAGCTATTTGTAATGAGGTGGATAGACCTAGAGTCTGTCATACAGAGTGAAGTAAGTCAGAAAGAGAAGGACAAATACCGTATGCTAACACATATATATGGAATTTAAGGAAAAAAAATGTTATGAAGAACCTAGGGGTAAAACAGGAATAAAGACAGAGACCTACTGGAGAACAGACTTGAGGATATGGGGAGGGGGAAGGGTGAGGTGTGATAGGGCGAGAGAGAGACATGGACATATATATACTAACAAACGTATGGTAGATAGCCAGTGGGAAGCAGCCGCATGGCACAGGGAAACCGGCTCGGTTCTTTGTGGCTGTCTGGAGGGGTGGGATAAGGAGGGTGGGAGGGAAGGAGACAAAGAGGGAAGAGATATGGGAACATATGTATGTGTATAACTGATTCACTCTGTTATAAAGCAGAAACTAACACACCATTGTAAAGCAATTATACCCCAATAAGGATTTAAAAAATAAAAATAAAAAATAAAGGAACTGCTGATTAGGGGTCTCTGGCTCACTCAGGCCAGTGGGGATGATGGGGTACGGAATGCAGGATGAGCCTGCAGTGGCAGAGGCCAGCATCATGTTGCAACAGCCTGAGGCATGCCTTGTGTTCTCCCAGGGAAGTTGTCCCTGGATTACAGGAACCTGGAAGTGGCAGGCTGCAGAGGCTCCTGGGAGAGGAGGTGTGGATAGTGACCTGTGCTTGCACACTGGCTTCTTGTTGGCTGCAGCAGCAGCCTTAGTGTTTCAGGCCTGTCTCTGGTGTCCATGCTGATAGCTGTGGCTCGTGCCTGTCTGTGGAGCTCCAAGCTTTACAATCTTGAGGCTCAGGCCCAACACCTGGCCAGAGCAGCAACACCATGCCTGCTGCATGGCATGTAAGAAAAGGAAGAAAAAAAGAAAAATAAACAAACAAGCAAACAAAAACAACAGGCAGAACCCCAAAACAAGTGGTAAAACCAAAACTAAAGGGGCAAAAGCACCCAAAAATCATACACACATAGACTCACAAAAAGAAAAGAAAAAAACCCAAACAGACATAACCCCACGACAAATGGTAAAAGTGAAACTAAACAGACAAAATCACACAAGGAAACATACACACACACTCACAGAAAGAGAAAGAAAAAAAAAAGGAAGCGATCAACCCTACCAATAAGTAAACCCACAAATGAAAACAAACACTAAAAATGAAACTAACATAAACATAAAACCAAAAAGAAATCAAACACAGAAAGTAAACCCAAAGTCCACAGTTGCCTCAAAGTCCACTGCCTCAATTTTGGGAACACTTGTTGTGTATTCATGTATTCCACAAATGCAGGGCTTACCAAGCTGGTTGTGAGCGTTTAATCTGCTTCTCATGAGGCTGCACGGAGAGATTTCTCTTTCTCTTCTTTTTTCGCACAGCTCCTGGAGTTCAGCTGTGATTTTGGGCCTACCTCTGCTTGTAGGCCACCCTCAGGTGTCTGTTCCCCACCCAGATAGGAGGGAGTTAAAGCAGAGGCTGTTTAGGGCTCTCTTGCTCACTCAGGCCAGTGATAGGGAGGAGTACAGTAGTCATAATTGGTCTGCAAATATACTAAAAAACACTGGATTGTGTGCTTTAAAATAGTTAAAATGAATTTTATATGGTATGAATTTTATTTCAATAAAATTGTATTAAAGAACATAAAAACAAAATTTGAAAGAAATACAATCTTTTTTTCTTTGCCCATGCAGCTTGCAGGATCTTAGTTCCCCAACCAGAGATTGAACCCGTGACCCCTGAAGTGGAAGCCTAGAGTCCTAACCACTGGACTACCAGGGAATTCCCAGAATATGATCACTTTGGATTGGAATATTTAATATTCTCAAAATATTACATCTCAAAAATTTTAATGTATATATTGAATGTAATTCTGAATAAAGTCCTAGTAGAGTTTTCTATAACTAGATAAATAATCTAAAAATTTAAGCATACATACTTAAGAAGAGCCATTTAAAAAGCATGAAAATGAAGAAATGTGAGAAAGGACTTTCTTTAGCAATTATCAGAATGCTATATAAAGCTACCTTAATAACCTAAATGTAGTATTGATAAAGAGATAAACAAAAACATCAGTGGAACATAGAAATAATTCCCACTATCCAGAAAATTTGATATATGAAAAAGTGGCCTTTCAAATTTATTGAATAAAGACAGCTCAATTAATAAATGATCCTGACACAACTCTTTAATTTCTTTTGAAAAGAAAAAAATGTTTGTTGAATATCTTATATCGTATAAAAACAAATCACAGAATTATTTAAGGCTTAAATGTAAAACAGTAGAGCTTACAGCTGAATCTACTTGCCTACTCATATAATCTGGGGGTAGAGGAAACCCAAAATCTACAAAATAAAATCTAGATATGTTTAGCTACATGTAACTGAAAATATTAGTACAAAAACACATATATGAAGATAATAAAGGAATATTACAGTGAAAAGCCTGCATTTGCAATACAAGCAGATAAAGAGCTACACTTCAAACATTTTATAAACTGACAATAGAAATAAAAAATGTCAGGAAAATGGGCAAAAAATAGGAATAAGCAATTCACAGAATATGAAATCCGAATTGTCAATAATCACACAAAGTTGTTCAAACTTACCAGCAGTCAGGTGAATGCAAGTTAAAGTCACAGGAGATTGATTTTTTTACCCATCCATCAGACAATAAAATAAAATAAAGTGCAATAGCACATTACCAGCATGGATATGGGCATAAAGGTACTCTCAGAGTTTAAAAGAAGATTTTTAGTTTTTACAAATGTTTGAAAAGGTGATTTATTGGCATCTATTAAAGTTAAAATTAATCTTAAATTTAACAAAGTAATTCCATTTTAGAGTTCTATCCCTTAGAAACAGAAGCAACAATAAGGATATATGTCATGAAGCCTTTACTGGAGCATTATTTGTAGTGCAATTAAATCGAAAATAAATTGAACATCTACCAAGAAAAAAATGACTGAATATACTTAGAGTCTGTCAACACCATGGAAACTTATGTGGCCATTAAAAATAATAAATTACAGCTATAACTGTTTGCTTGGAGAGGTTGCTATGACATATAGTTTAATGAAAAAGTAAAGATGCAGAAAGTAGCTGTGGTATAATATTTTTGTAAAACCATGTCCAAACCACTCCATATGTGTGTACATTTGTATTTGTGTATATAAGTATGAAAAATATGGAATTGCGCATAGAATAATAGGTTTTTAATATAATTTATGGAGGATATCATTTAGATAGAGTGAGAAGAGGAGAGAACAAGGAGAGGTAAGCTAGATGCCAAGCAAGAAAAACCAAAAAGTGGTAGACTTCTACTCTAAAGAAGCATACATGTCATATGTTATAATTCTATCTCAGTTATATAGTTATATATACATATAAGATTCTTAAAATAAATATTTAAATTAAATAACTTTGTAAAGCTCTAGAAAGCAAGATTTAATCTCATTAAGATTGTTTTACATATTAAAATCAATGTTGGGAGAATTTACAACAAAATGTTGTTGTCTTCTCATTAAAGAATGGTGTGTCTCTACACATACTCTAACTTATTATTAATGTTCTCTTGTAGAGTATTTTCTTCCCTTCATGCAGGTTTTTCACATTTTGGTTTTGACACAATTTAGAAGTTTAAAGCTTTTATTTTTCTTTTTTCAAAATGATACGCTTATTTTTTAAAAGAAATTGTAGTATAAAAAGACATTCAATGAAAACCAAATTATATGAAACATGACACAATACAACTTATAAAAAAGATACTACAAATTTTAGCTAATCACTTGATAATATTTATCAGGCATGTCTCTAAAACTCAAGAAAAAGGGATCATGGTGAACTTTAATATAAGAAACAAAAGTAGTCTATAAATGAATATTCTATAATTAACAATCAAAATGTTATTTACTTTTCTTTTGTATTTTTGTCCCATGGTTCAATATAAACCAATGTTTAGAATTTCGTAAGAATTTCAATATGAAAATTAATGAAGTTAAAAATATATGTGGGGCCTCCCTGGTGGCGCAGTGGTTGAGAGTCCGCCTGCTGATGCGGGGGATACGGGTTCATGCCCCGGTCCGGGAGGATCCCGTGTGCCGCGGAGCGGCTGGGCCCGTGGGCCATGGGCGCTGAGCTTGCGCATCCGGCAATGGGAGGGGCCCCGACAGTGAGAGGCCCACATATCACAAAAAAAAAAAAAAAAAAAAAATATATATATATATGTGGCATTTGGATTATATTCCACATCATATAATTAATTGTGATGTTTCAAATGGACATGAGAAAGGATTAAATTTGGCGCTTTTCTTTTTTCTACTTCCCCTGATCGTTATTGGGAATCCTGTTAATCAAACGGAAATCTTCTTAATTTTTCCTTGTTCGTCTTTCCATCAATGGGGAAAATGGGGAGGCAATTGTTAGTTGATAGGAAAACCATTTTAAATTTTTATTTATTTATTTATTTATTTTCTATTTTGTTAACATCTTTATTGGAGTATAATTGCTTTACAATGGTGTGTTAGTTTCTGCGTTATAACAAAGTGAATCAGTTATACATATACATATGTTCCCATATCTCTTCTCTCTTGCATCTCCCTCCCTCCCACTCTCCCTATGCCACCCCTCTAGGTGGTCACAAAGCACCAAGCTGATCTCCCTGTGCTATGCAGCTGCTTCCGCCTAGCTATCTATTTTACATGTGGTACTGTATATATGTCCATGCCTCTCTCTCACTTTGTCACAGCTTACCCTTCCCACTCCCCATATCCTCAAGCCCATTCTCTAGTAGGTCTGTGTCTTTATTCCCATCCTACCCCTAGGTTCTTCATGACCTTTTTAATTTTTTTCTTAGATTCCATATATATGTGTTAGCATACAGTATTTTTTTGCTCTTTCTGACTTACTTCACTCTGTATGACAGACTCTAGGTCCATCCACATCACTACAAATAATTCAATTTCGTTTCTTTTTATGGCTAATATTCCATTGTATATATGTGCCACATCTCCTTTATCCGTTGATCTGTTGATGGACACTTAGGTTGATTCCATGTCCTGGCTATTGTAAATAGAGCTGCAATGAATATTTTGGTACATGACTTGGAAATATGGTTTTCTCAGGGTATATGCCCAGTAGTGGGATTGCTGGGTCATATGGTAGTTCTAGTTTTAGTTTTATAAGGAACCTCCATACTGTTCTCCATAGTGACTGTATCAATTTACATTTCCACCAGCAGTGGAAGAGTGTTCCCTTTTCTCCACACCCTCTCCCGCATTTATAGTTTCTAGATTTTTTGATGATGGCCATTCTGATTGGTGTGAGATGATATCTCATTGTAGTTTTGATTTGCATTTCTCTAATGATTAAAGATGTTGAGCATTCTTTCATGTGTTTGTTGGCAATCTGTATATCTTCTTTGGAGAAATGTCTATTTAGGTCTTCTGCCCATATTTGGATTGTGTTGTTTGTTTTTTTTTGTTTTTTTTTGTTTGTTTGTTTGTTTGTTTTATATTGAGCTACATGAGCTGCTTGTAAATTGGGGAGATTAATCCTTTGACAGTTGCTTCATTTGCAAATATTTTCTCCCATTCTGAGGGTTGTCTTTTGGTCTTGTTTGTTTTCCTTTGCTGTGCAAAAGCTTTCAAGTTTCATTAGGTCCCATTTGTTTATCTTTGTTTTTATATCCATTTCTCTCAAAAAGGATCTTGCTGTGATTTATGTCATAGTGTTTTATCTATGTTTTCCTCTAAGAGTTTGATAGTGTCTGGCCTTACATTCAGGTCTTTAATCCATTTTGAGTTTATTTTTGTGTATGGTGTTAGGGAGTGTTCTAATTTCATACATTTACATGTACCTGTCCAGTTTCCCCAGCACCAGTTATTGGAGAGGCTGTCTTTTTTCCACTGTATATTCTTGCTTCCTTTATCACAGATAAGGTGACCATATGTGTGTGGGTTTATCTCTGGGCTCCCTATCCTATTCCATTGATCTATATTTCTGATTTTGTGCCAGTACCATACTGACTTGATTACGGTAGCTTTATAGTATAGTCTGAAGTCATGGGGACTGGTTCCTCCAGCTCTGTTTTTCATTCTCAAGAGTGTTTTGGCTATTCGAGGTCTTTTGTGTTTCCATACAACTTGTGAAATTTCTTGCTCTAGTTCTGTGAAAAATGCCAGTGGTAGTTTGATAAGGATTGCATTGAATCTATAGATTGCTTTGGGTGGTAGAGTCATTTTCACAATGCTGATTCTTCTAATCCAAGAACATGGTATATCTATCCATCTATTTGTATCATTTTAATTACTCTCATCAGTGTCATAATTTTCTGCATACTGGTCTTTTGTCTCCTTAGGTAGGTTTATTACTAGGTATTTTATTATTTTTGTTGCAGTGGTAAATGGGAGTGTTTCCTTAATTTCTTTTTCATATTTTTCATCATTAGTGTATAGGAATGCAAGAGATTTCTGTGCCTTATTTTTGTAATCTTCTATTTCACCAAATTCATTGATTAGCTCTAGTAGCTTTCTGGTAGCATCTTTAGGATACTCTATATGTAGTGTCATGTCATCTTCAAATAGGGACAGTTTTAATTCTTTTTTTCTGATTTGGATTTCTTTTATTTTTTTTTTCTTCTTTGATTGCTGTGGCTAAAACTTCCAAAACTATGTTGAATACTAGTGGAGAGAGCGGGCAAACTTGTCTTCTTCCTGATCTTAGTGGAAATGGTTTCAGTTTTTCTACACTGAGGATGATGTTGGTGGTGCGTTTGTTATATATGGTCTTTATTATGTTGAGGACATTTCCCTCTGTGCTTACGTTCTGCAGGGTTTTTATCATAAATGTGTGTTGAATTTTATCGAAAGCGTTCTCTGCATCTATTGAGATGATTATATGGTTTTTCTCCTTCAAATTGTTAATAAGTTGTATCACGTTGATTGATTTGCATATATTGCAGAATCCTTGCATTCCTGGAATAAACCCCTCTTGATCATGGTGTATGATCCTTTCTGTGCTGCCAGATTCCATTTGCTAATATTTGGTAGAGTATTTTTGCATCTACGTTCATCAGTGATACTGGCCTGTTGTTTTCTTTCTTTGTGATATCTTTGTATTGTTTTGGTATCAGTGTGATGGTGGCCTCGTAGAATGAGTTTGGGAGTGTTCCACCCCCTGCTATATTTTGGAAGAGTTTGAGAAGGATAGGTGTTAGCTCTTCTCCAAATATTTGATAGAATTCGACTGTGAAGTCATATGGTCCTGGGCTTTTGTTTCATCGAAGATTTTTAATCACAGTTCCAATTTCAGTGCTTGTGATTGATATGTTCATATTTTCTATTTCTTCCTGGTTCAGTCTCGGCAGGTTGTGCATTTCTATGAATTTATCCATTTCCTCTGGTTTCTCCATTTTATTGCTTGTAGATATCTCTCATGATCCTTTGTATTTCTGCAGTGTCAGTTATTAACTTCTCCTTTTTCATTTCTATTTCTATTTACTTGAGTCTTCTCCCTGTTTTTCTTGATGTGTCTGGCTAATGGTTTATCAATTCTGTTTACCTTCTAAAAGAACCTGCCTTTACTTTTATTGATCTTTGCTATCATTTCCTTCATTTCTTTTTCATTTATTTCTGATCTGAACTTTATGATTCCTTTCCTTCTACTAACTTTGGGTTTTTTTGTTCTTTCTCTAATTGCTTTAGGTGCAAGGTTAGGTTGTTTATTTGAGATGTTTCCTCTTTCTTAAGATAGGATTGTATTGCTATAAACTTCCCTCTTAGAACTGCTTTTGCTGTTTTCCATAGGCTTTGGGTCATTGTGTCTCCATTGTCATTTGTTTCTAGGTTTTTTAAAATTTATTCTTTGATTTCTTCAGTGAACACTTGGTTATTAATTAGCGTGCTGTTTAGCCTCCAAATGTTTGTATTTTTTACAGGTCTTTTCCTGTAATTGATATCTAGTCTCATAGCATTGTGGTTGGAAAAGATACTTGATAAGATTTCAATTTTCTTAAATTTACCAAGGCTTGATTTGTAACCCAAGATATGATCTATCCTGGAGAATATTCCATGAGCACTTGAGAAAAATGTGTGTTCTGCTGTTTTTGGATGGAATGTCCTATAAATATCAGTTAAGTCCATCTTATTTAATGTATTATTTAAAGCTTGTGTTTCCTTTTTTATTTTCATTTTGGATGATCTGTCCATTGGTGAAAGTGGGGTGTTAAATACCCCTAGTATGATTGTTTTACTGTCAGTTTCCCCTTTTATGCTGTTAATATTTGCCTTATGTAATTAGGTGCTCCTATGTTGGGTGCATAAATATTTACAATTGTTATAACCTCTTCTTGGATCGATCCCTTGATCATTATGTAGTGTCCTTCTTTGTCTCTTCTAATAGTCTTTATTTTAAAGTCTATTTTGTCTGATATGAGAATTGCTACTCCAGCTTTCTTTTGATTTCCATTTGCATGGAATATCTTTTTCCATCCACTCACTTTCAGTCTCTATGTGTCCCTAGGTTTGCAGTGGGTCTCTTGTAGACAGCATATATACAGGTCTTGTTTTTGTATTCATTCAGCCAGTCTGTGTCTTTTGGTGGGAGCATTTAATCAATTTACATTTAAGGTAATTATCGATATGTATATTCCTTTTCCTGTTTTCTTAATTGTTTTGTTTTTGTTATTGTAGATCTTTTCCTTCTCTTGTGTTTCTTGCCTAGTGAATTTCCTTTAGCTTTTGTTGCAAAGCTGGTTTGGTGATGCTGATCTATCTCAGCTTCTGCTTGTCTGTAAAGATTTTAATTTCTCCACCAAATATGAATGAGATCCTTACTGGGTTGAGTAATCTTGTTGGTAGGTTTTTCTCTTTCATCACTTTAAATATTTCCAGCCACTCCCTTCTGGCTTGCAGAGTTTCTGCTGAAAGACCAGCTGTTAATCTTATGGGGATTCCCTTGTGTGTTATTTGTTGTTTTACCCTTGCTGCTTTTAATATATTTTCTTTGTATTTAGCTTTTGATAGTTTGATTCATATGTGTCTTGGTGGGTTTCTCCTTGGATTTATCCTGTGCAGGAATCTCTATGGTTCCTCGAGTTGATTAATTAATTAATTATCAATATGTATGTTCCTATTCCCAATTTCTTAATTGTTTTGTGATTGTTATTGTAGGTCTTTTCATTCTCTTGTGTTTCATACCTAAAGGAGATCCTTTAGTATGTGTTGTAAAGCTGGTTTGATGGTGCTGAACTCTCTCAGCTTTTGCTTGCCTGTAAAGGTTTTAATTTCTCCATCAAATCTGAATGACATCCTTGCTGGGTAGACTAATCTTGGTTGTAGCTTTTTCTCCTTCATCTCTTTAAATATGTCTTGCCACTCCCTTCTGGCTTGCAGAGTTTCTCCTGAAAGATAAGCTCTTAACCTTATGGGGATTCCCTTGTGTGTTATTTGTTGTTTTTCCCTTGCTGCTTTTAATATGTTTTCTTTGTATTTAATTTTTGACAGTTTGATTAATATGTGTCTTGGCGTCTTTCTCCTTGGATTTATCCTGCATGGAACTCTCTGTGCTTCCTGGACTTGAATAATTATTTCTTTTCCCATATTAGGGAAGTTTTCAACTATAATCTCTTCAAATATTTTCTCAGTCCCTTTCTTTTTCTCTTCTTCTTCTGGGACCCCTGTAATTCAAATGTTGGTGCATTTAATGTTATCCCAGTGGTCTCTGAGACTGTCCTCAGTTTTTTTCATTCTTTTTTCTTTATTCTGCTCTGCAGTACTTAGTTCCACTACTTTATCTTCCAGGTCACTTATCCGTTCTTCTGCCTCTGTTATTTTGCTATTGATCCCTTCTAGAGTATTTTTAATCTCACTTATTGTGTTGTTCATCATTGCTTGTTTCCTCTTTAGTTCTTCTAGGTCCTTGTTAAATGTTTCTTGCATTTTCTCTATTCCATTTCCAATATTTTGGGTCATCTTTGTTATCATTATTCTGAATTTTTTTTTAGGTAGACTGCCTATTTCCTCTTCATTTTCTTGGTGTGGTGGGTTTTTACCTTGCTCCTTCATCTGCTGTGTAATTTTCTGTCTTCTCATTTTGCCTATCTTACTGTGTTTGGGGTCTCCTTTTTGCAGGCTGCATGTTTGTAGTTCCCGTTGTTTTTGGTGTCTATCTCCAGTGGCTACAGTTGGTTCAGTTGGTTGTGTAGGCTTCCTGGTGGAGGGGGCTAGTGCCTGTGTTCTGGTGGATGAGGCTGGATCTTGTCTTTCTGGTGGGCAGGTCTACATCTGATGGTGTGTTTTGGGGTGTCTGTGGCCTTTTTATGATTTTAGGCAGCCTCTCTACTAATGGATGGGGCTGTGTTCCTGTCTTGCCTAGTTTTTTGCATAGGATGTCCAACACTGTAACTTGCTGGTCATTGAGTGAAGCTGCATTTTGGTGTTGAGATGGAGATCTGTGGGAGATTTTCGTCATTTGATATTATGTGGAGCTGGGTGGTCTTTTGTGGACCAGTGTCCTCAAGTTAGCTCTCCCACCTCAGAGGCACAGCACTTATTCCATCCTGGAGCACCAATAGCCTTTCATCCACATGGCTCAGAATAAAAGGGAGAAAAAAATAGAAAGAAAGAGGATAGAGTAAAATTTTAAAAAATAAAGTAAACTAAAGTTATTAAAATAATAAATAATTATTAAGAAAATAATTTTTAAGTAAAAAAGAAAAAGAAAATGGGTGGACAGAACCCTAGGACAAATGGTGAAAGCAAAGCTATACAGACAAAATGTCACACAGAAGCATACAGATACACACTCACAAAAAGAGGAAAAGGGGAAAAAATAATGTAACTTGCTCCCAATGTCCACCTCCTCAATTTGGGATGATTTGTTGTCTATTCAGGTATTCCACAGATGCAGGGTACATCAAGTTGATTGTGGCCCTTTAATCCACTGTTCCTGAGGCTTCTGGGAGAAATTTCCCTTTCTCTTCTTTGTTCACACAGCTCCCGGTGTTCAGATTTGGATTTGGCTCCGCCTCTGCATGCAGGTCTCCTGAGGGACGTCTGTTCTTTGCTCAGACAGGACAGGGTTAAGGGAACCGCTGAATCGGTGGCTCTGGCTCATTCAGGACAGAAAGGAGGGAGGGGTACGGAATGTGGGGTGAGCCTGCAGCAGCAGAGGCCAGCATGACTTTGCAACAGCCTGATGCATGCTGTGCTTTCTCCCAGGGAAGTTGTCCCTGTATCACGGGACCCTGGCAGTGGCAGGCTGCACAGGCTCCCAGGAAGGGAGGTGTGGAGAGTGACCTGTGCTTGCACACTGACTTCTTGGTTGTTGTAGCAGCAGCCTTAGCATCTCACGCCCGTCTCTGGGTTCCACGCTGATCACCACGGCTCACGCCCGTCTCTGGAGCTCCTTTAAGTGACACTCTTAATCCCCTCTCCGCACGCACTGGGAAAGAAAGAGGGAAGAAAAAGTCTCTTGCCTCTTCGGCAGCTCCAGACATTTTCCCAGACTCCCTCCCGGCTAGCCGTGGTGCACTAGCCCCCTTCAGTTTGTGTTCACGCCACCAACCCCAGTCCTCTCCCTGGAACCCGACCTCCGAAGCCTGAGCCTCAGCTCCCAGCCCCCGGCCATCCCGGTGCGTGAGCAGACAAACCTGTCGGGCTGATGAGTGCTGGTCATCACCAGTCCTCTGTGCGGGAATCTCTCCGCTTTGCCCTCTGCACCCCTGTTGCTGCATTCTCCTCTGTGGCTCTGAAGCTTCCCCCTTCCGCCACCCGCAGTCTCCGCCTGCGAAGGGGCTTCCTAGTATGTGGAAACATTTCCTCCTTCAGGGCTCCCTCCCAGTGGTGCAGGTCCCATCCCTATTCTTTTGTCTCTGTTATTTTTTTTTTCTTTTGCCCTACCCAGGTATGTGGGGAGTTTCTTGCCTTTTGGGAGGCCTGAGGTCTTCTGCCAACATTCATTGGGTGTTCTAAAGGGGCATTTCCATGTGTAGATGTATTTCTGATGTATCTGTGGGGAGGAAGGTGGTCTCCGCATCTTACTCTTCCACCATCTTCTCCTCAGCCCCCTTAAATTTTTAAACAATAAAATATTGCTCCTCTATTATCTTCTAATCCACTTTTTTTTTTTTTGGTTCTGGTCTCTAACCCTCTAATTGCCTCATTGAAAGTTGGTATAGGATGTCTAAAGGGATTGGGCAGCAATCAGGCTCAGTTATGATAATTAAGAATTTACTTACAAATTCAAATGCAAACAAAAGCATTTTGTTTGCACATTAAATACATTTTTTATATTTCAATTTTTGTTGCCTATGTACATCACTTTATGCATAAAAATATGAATAACAAAAGAAAGAACAGGGGTGACTTCACCTTTCAAAGCTGCTACCTTTACAAAAGGAATCAACCTAAATTTAGTGTAAGGCATTATCTTATCTCATCATTTAAAATATAATTTAGAAAAAAATTTAGTCTTTTGCAATATTAAAGGGATTTTTTTGTGCTGCTTATAGTAATGTATCACCTCATTGCAGTTACCAAGATGTGAGTTGTATCTGATCAGCTAATTAAATCCTTCCACTGTGGACATCCTTTTTGTTACTGATCTTTCCCTTGATTTCTACTCCATTCACTTTTGGTATCCTTCAGAAATATTGTTCTAGTCAGAAAAAATATTGCTGATGAACACTTCTAGAAATTCAACGAAGTCCTTAATTGTGTACCCTAAACATGAGAAGTACTGGATCAGATCTCTTTGTGGTATTTTGCCTGAGTCTGTGGGAAAGTCTTACAGAAGGAGACCAAAAAGTTGCATATGCATACACTTGATCCTTGAGATTGCTTCTGCCAAAAAGGGTGTCATTTTGTGCCAACCACATTAACATTGTTTGCAAGGTGGGCTTTCAAACCATCTGGGTTCGAAATGAGACTGCTAACATATTGTTTATAGGCACAAAACAGCTAACAGATGATAATAGCTCTATGTCACTCTTCATGTTGGCTACATTCAAGCTGGTAGCACATGGCCAAAATATAGCTTCTTCCATTCTCAATTCCTTAGCCCTTTATTTTACCTATGGGGTTACAGATCTCAAATAAAGTATCCAAATATACCTTCTTTCTACTAATCTTCTGAATCTCTTCTTAGCATGGTAAAAGTGTTTGCAGTTTTAAAGCTGTTTTATCTGAATAATGACTCCTAAAGTAATAGTGATTCCAATCGAGATCAGCTTTTTGTTTCTGTGAGTCCTAATAGATATGTGACATTCAGCACAGATCTTCAAGATGTAACTATTACCAGGCACCATCCTCTTAAAAAAAAAAAAAATTGGGCTTCCCTGGTGGCACAGTTGTTGAGAGTCTGCCTGCCGATGCAGGGGACACGGGTTCGTGTCCCGGTCTGGGAAGATCCCACATGCTGCGGAGCGGCTGGGCCCGTGAGCCATGGCCGACGAGCCTGCACGTCCAGAGGCTGTGCTCCACAACGGGAGAGGCCACAACAGTGAGAGGCCCACATTCCCCCCCCAAAAAATATATTATATAAGTTAATCTAAGAGACTATGTGCCAATTGGAGGCAATATCATAATACTTTTAAATTAAAATATTTGAGATTTTGAGTAACAATGAAAAGGATGTTAATAATCATCTAAAATGATATTTTCACTTAGAAGCTGAGTAACTTACCAGAGGCCAGAAACTTTCTATTTGCAGAGGCAGAATTGAGATTCTAGAGAATCTTACTTAGTATCTTATTGTATAAAGTGGAATGTGTGTTTCTCCTTATAAAGCTCTGAAATCTTCCCTTTCTCTTCTATAGAACTTTTTGCAATGTAATAGTCCCTTTCCAGCTAGGCAAAATATTTCTTTCAACCAACTTAAACTAATAGTAAATTTTAAAATAATTTTAAACACATCTAGTCTTTCCTAAGATTTCTAGTCTAATCCAGTCCAATCTGTGATTTTCATATTGGCAAATCCAGGCTAGCATCAAACCTCTTAATATTACTTAGATTTTACCAGTTAAGAAATGGAATATCAGAGTTTTGGTGACCTGTCCATGATGTGAAATCTAGTAAGAGTTGGAGCTAGGCACAGAACTTATGGCTCCTGATACTCACCTGCAGCTCTTAGTAATAAAATCTTCAGCCTGAAAGGGTCTTAGCACTCAGCATTTCTTCTAGCTTTAGCTTTCTGGTAGTTATTGTGTCAGGGAGCTATGAAATATCAGAATTTCCTTTTTATTATCAGGCATTCTGTACTCAGGGGATTTCAGGGACATTAGTTATAAGCTATGCTCTCACTACAGAGAAAGACTTGGGAAATGTCAGATATAGATGAACTGATAGAATAAAAGCTGGTAAAGTGCTTTGATGGCAAAGGTTATGCAAGCGTGAAGGTAGACTCTTCTCACATTCTGTCAATGGGAATGAGGAGACTTTGAAGTGTAATTTAATGGCCAGACAGAAGTCATAAGCTGACCAAAACTATCTGGATATTAGTGTCCTTCAACCAGAGTATAAATTATTACTGTGGAGTAATGATGATCTACTTTTTATCCAGGAAATGATGAACAATTCTGTGTACATTTACCTGAATTATTATGCACTGGTGCTCACATAAAATATGTCATTCAATGCATTTTTAGGATCCTCGATCAAAACTTATGGCAGAGGAGTGAAAGCTTTTAACTGAATTTGTGGCAAAGGAAAAAATCTTATTAAATAAATAAATATACATTGCCTTAATTGGGGGACAGCTCACTGACCTGTTCAGTGATCCCTTCTTCAGTTAAGTAGGTTTGAATACCCCAGATCACTGGTATGCAGTCATCAAATAGGTAATGACTCAGTAAGAGTAAAGAGCAGCTGCAAGTATCCTCAATTTTAAAGCACTGCCACTTTGCTTTCCAAAAAACAAGTTTAAAAGGCTGTAATTCTTGTACTAGTTAATAAAGACAATCTAGAAAACAAAACACAAAACTTTAGTCACTGATGTTCTCAATGTATATCTCATTGTGGTTTTAATTTGCATACCATGAATATTCGTGAGTTCAAAAGCATTTCCTTATGTTTATTAGCCATTTGTTTTTCTTCTTTCTAAAGTTTCATTTCAAATATTTTGTTGATTTTCCTATTTTTCTATCTCATTCTTACTGCTTTGTAGGATTTCTTTGTATTTTCTGGCTACTAGTCTTTGTTAGCTTTATGTATTGTAAATATCTTCTACCATTCTGTGCCTTGCCGTTTCACTGTTTTGATGGTGTCTTTTAATAAACAGAAGTTGTTAAATTTGTATCCCAAGTTAACTATATTAAATATATTTACACTTATTTACTATGATGCTTTAATTCTTTATTATTAATTATTATTTAAGTTATACATGTAAGACTTGAATATCTCTCACAAGGCTATAGAAGTATATTGAGTAGAAAATAGTGGTCCCCTTTCAGTATTATTACTCCACTGCCCATCCAAATTTAACAACTATTAGATATTTTTATAGACCTGTGTGTGCATGTGTGTGTGTGTGTGGAGAGGAAGTATAGAGTAATGGTTAAAAGCACAACTATTGGAATCAGATATTGGGTTCAAATATGACCTCCAAGGTTTACCAACTATGTGACCTTAGAAAAGCTGGTTCACATTTCTCTTTCAATGTCCTCCTCTGCAAAATGAGGATAATACTAATATTAACTTCATGGAGTAGCTATGCTATGAAGATAAATGCATAGAAGTCACTTAACATGTATAGTCCATAAAACAAAAACTAACATTTATTTAGCACTTACTATGTGCCAAGCACTTTTCATGCATTACTCTATTTAACCACCACAGTTATTGTCTCCTTTGTTTAGGTGAAGAAACTAAGGCACAAAGGGGTTAAATAACTTGCCCAAAGTGATAGTGCTAGTAAATGGAAGGACTAGTTTGTAAAGCCCAGGAAGTCTGGCTCCAGAGTTCAAATTCTTTTTTAAATAAAAAAAAATCTGTATATTTAAGGAGTACAACATAATAATTTTATATATGTAGTGAAATGATTATTACAGTCAAGCAAATTAACATCTCACATAGATACTATTCTTTCCTTTTGTGATAAGAACACTTGAAATGTACTCTCTTAGCAAATTTCCAGTATTAAATACCATATTATTAACCACAGTCATTCAGTATGTTGGATCCCTAGACTTACTCATCCTCCATAACTGCAACTTCGTACCCTTTGACCAACATGTCCCAATTTCCCCCATCTACCCATCTCTGGTAACCACTATTCTATAAAGTTCACATTCTTAACTACTATACTATATGCTAATCTTCCCCTCAAAAGTGCTCCATACATGTTACCTGATATTACATACATATACAAATATATAACTTAGTGTTTTTTTACATAAATTGCACCAAACTAAATATATTGCACTGTCACTTGATTTCATAATTACATAATATGTTAACAATCTTTCCATGTTGGTACTTTATTTTTGTAAACAGCTATGAGGTATACCATTGTCTTAGTCCACTTGACTGCTATAACAAAATACCATAAACTGAGTAGTTTATAAATAACAGAAATTTATTTCTCACAGTACTGGAGGCTGTGGAGTCCAAGCTCAGGGTGCCTGGAAGATTCATGAATGAATCTTGTGAGGACCTGCTTCTGGTTCATAGATGGCTGTCTTTTCACTGTACCCTCACATGGTGGAAGGGGGGCAAGCTAACTCTCTGAGGTCTATTTTATAAGGGCAGTAATCCCAGTCATGAGGGCTTATCCTCATGATCTTATCCTCTCCCAAAGTCCCACCTCCTAATATCATCACCTTGAGGGTTAGGATTTCAACATATGAATTTTGAGGGGACACAAACATTCAGACCGTAACAGCTATATTTAAATATTTCTTTGTTAACAAACATTCAGGTGGTTTCTATATTTTTGCTATGACAGTCAATGTGGCAATGAACATCTTTACACATGCATCTTTTGAGTGCATGTGTAAATATTTCTGTAGAATGGATACCCAGTAATAGAATTTCCTGGTCAAAGGGTTTGATGTTTGTTTAAGTATTTGCCCAGGTAAGGCATCTCTGAGTAAACACTCTGAGTTTTATAAGTTATATAAAATGTACATTATAGATTTTGATACATTTGCTTCCATAACCAAAATTTGTTGAATGTTCTTTGCTTGCTTGTCTTTGCTATAGCCCAAATGCCTAGCTTTATAAATAATTGTTTTATTTCTTTCATTTAGAAAGTACTTTTCTAACAAATCCTATAATATACTTAGATAAGGATTTTATGAGCATCCTATTTCCATTCTCCCTTCTTGAAACCAGCCTGTCCATCAATTCATTTGTTTTATTGGTAAATTGCATACTCTCAGTTTTGTTTTCTATCTTCATTTACACAAACCATCTACAGTGTCGGTGCAGTGCCGCCTCTATATCTGCTCACCCTCCCCTTATTCCACAAGAAAATTATCAGTCATTTGGGCAGCAGCATAAACTGTCCACGGAACCCCGTGGAAAATATATTCTACCAGAGCTTTTCCCATAAAGTAGAGACAGATATATATAGTTTATTTACCAATCACACACCTCTCTGGAACATTTCCACTGGCCAAATAAAGAAGGTTCTCTTCAGATTTCATCTCTACTTAAAGTAGCTTCCACTTCCCTACCTCTACATTTGAAATTTAGTCAAGCTCTTTCAATTGCTCTTTAAAGGCTTGAAATTAACATGTTTGGGAGGTATTACCTGTAAGAAAAGTTGTATATTTTCTAGAATCTTAAGGGAGACTGTCATTCCTGAAAACACTTTGGCACCCCGGGGATTTTCTTGACCTCCTTTAAGGAGTACATCTTTAGCCTGAATAGATGAATTGCTTCCTTTTCACAAAAGATATGTTTTTTAGTATTTGAGTCTTTCATACAAGCCTAATAGCAGAATGTTGTGCTTTCATTGTAATGCTGGTATACTTGAAGAAGAGCAGCCAAACCTATTCTTAAAGGGTGATAATGAGAATGATTTATTATAGAGACTTGAGTATGCACAAATCTAGTAACTTTTCTAAGGCTGCCCTATTTTATTTTTAATCAAAATTGTCTGAGTCAGCTGAGATATCCAGAGTAATTATGGCTAAGACTAGAAGGTCCAAGTAGCTGATGAACACTTTGAGCTCTCAGGGCATTCTAGGATTTCTAATTTCTGTCACAACCAGCATGAGGGCAATCAGATTAAGCACTCAGTACGTGGTGGTTTTATTGGGATACAGATGTAAAAAGTAAGTATAGCCCAGTCATTATTCCCAAGTATAACCCTGTTCCTTTTGCCCTAAGCACATCGGTCCAAGGGAAAGAATACTTTTGTAATGTGTTTCCCATAATCAACAAGAAAAAAATATAAATGTTATTTTGTCCCTGAGGGAAAAAGGGATAGATACAAAGTTGAATTATTTAATCCCCACCTAATATTACTTCCTTGCCCTTAAGGCATGTACAGAAAAAATGTATGCTAGTCCTAGCTGAAGCTTAGACCTCAAAGTCTTATGATTGCCTATTCCTACAAAGTGAACTGTACTATGTGTATGAGTTTTTAAAAGATCTATTTTTTAAGCAAACTTTTTATTTTGGAATAATTTTAGATTTACAGACAAGTTGTGAATATAGTACACAGAGTCTCCCTATATCCCACACTCAGTTTCTCCCATTGTTAGCATTTTATAGCACCTTGGTGCATTGGTCAAAACTACTGACATTGATCCACTACCATGAACTAAACTAAAGAATCAATTTTTCATTCTAGCTTTAGTTTAAACAAGGATTAGGGCCTAACATTGGCATCCCAGATCTTAGTATTCTGATGGATGAGCATGTTTTGGAAAGGTAAGAGTGGTGAAAGTGCTTTAGGGAGAAAAGTCTCAAGCCCAGCTGACTTAAGTATTCCATTTCCTGCTTCTTTTCTTTTAGACTTCACTCCTAGTCCTGTTAAGCTAAGAATAGGAGGAAGACTTGAATTTCTAAGCAGAAGATAATTCCAGGTGTAGTCTGCTGCACCAAATGTCGTCAAACCCAAGTTCATGTGCCCAAGTTACAGCGAAGCCAAACATCGGAGTTTGGAGCAGAGAAAGTTTTATTTCAGGGCCACGCAAGGAGAATGGGTGTCTCATACTCAAAAGACTAGAACTCCCCAAAGGGTTTCAGGGAAGAAGTTTTTATAGGCAAAATTTAGGGGGAGGGCTGAAGGGTGTGTGACCCTCCTCTGATTGGCTGGTGGTGAGGTAAGAGAGTGGTGTTCCAGGAATATCAACAATCAGCCTTCTGGTTCCAACCTGTCATGGTTTTGCTCAGTCTGAAGTTACCATCTTCCACCTGGGTGGAGGCCTTAATTCCTGTAGAAAAACACAGATATGCATCTAATTATTATGCACATTCCCAGAGAAGGAACTAGGACCAGGCCCCATGTTACACTCTTGTTTCCTTCTGTATTTCCCCATTGTCTTAATTAGTAACTGTTTGAATCTGCCCTTTGGAACTCAGAGAAGGTCTAGGAGGCTGAAACCTTTTTCCTACAAACAAGAAATGGGAACATGGAAAAGCTTTTATGCCTGTGAAGTCCCCACAGGATCCTGCTCAATTTCAATCCCTCCTTTTCTTTGATTCTCCTCAATCGTGAGGAGAACAGGTGTTAGACAAGAAAGGGAATAATATTTTGGATAGAGACGTTAATCAGAAACTTGGCAGAGGAACTCAGTTTTAGGGGGACTCGGTTTCACAAACACATGGCACAGAACAACAAAAACAAATGAAAATAGGAAAAAAAGGGAGAAAATATCATAGAGAAATAAGTTTGTAAACATTGTCACTCCTTCCACTTAAAGCTACATCCCTTATCAAGTGTGTTTCTCTGATATATACTAGAAGAACTATTTAAAGGAGGAAATTTATGATTAGGTAAACCCTTAAAACACCTTTATAGGTTGAAGTATACCAAAAACAGTACTCTTTATAAACTTTTATAAAATCATGATATAAATTGTTTCCCAAATTTTGGTGCTCTAGTTTACAATAATATGCTTTCACTTAAAAACAGGAATAACATTATTTTATTGGTAAATTTTTGTCTAAGAAACTAATGGCATGAAGCTCAAGTGCCTGTCAATAAAGCTGGAGATCATAAAATCCAAAGGTTAGAGGGGCTTTAAATCTCCCTTCAGTTGGGAGAGAAAGGTGACATAAATTACTTCTAACATCTCTAATACAGTCTTATTGTCTATCCTTCAACTTTGACATCTTTAGAAAGCCTTGTTTGTTAGAAGGTGTAATGTTTTGTTTTGTTTCACTGCATTCAGCCAATATTTGCCTTACTAGAACTTCCATCCTTTTGTTCTAGTAGGTCTGAAGCACCCTACTAAAGGAAGCACCTGAAATAATTCTCCCCTTTTCTTGTAGCAGACGAACACATATATAAAGATAGCTATCTGCTCTTGCACACAAACCTTCTCTTCTGAGGGCTAAAATAACCCCAGTTCCGGTCTATAAATCAATTTTAAGGCATTTTACTGCTTTATCAGAGTTATTAATTTTAGTGAAATTACAACCTGATATTTCTTGCTGAATGAATCACTTCCTTTTTGTTGAGAAGCAGTATGTATGGCAATTATGAGTGTATGCTGTGGAATCAAAGAGAACTGAGTTCAAATTGCTGGTTCTGTGTCTCTGGGCAAATTACATAATCTCTGAGCCTCAATTTTTACCTCTTTACAATGGATATAGTAACAGTGCTTATCTCAACATTTTTGTGTAAGAATATAATGACTATCCATGTAAAGTGATTAGCACTAATCTAAAAATTCATCTATTAAAAACAAATAGAGAGTAAATCCTGAGTTCTCATCATAAGAAATTTTTTTTTTCTTTTTACTTTGTATCTATATGAGATAATGGATATTCACTGAATTTATTGTGGTAATCATTCCATGATGTATGTGTCAAATCATTATGCTGTACACCTTAAACTTACACAGTGCTGTATGTCAATTACATCCCAGTAAAACTGGAAGAAACAAACAAACAAATAAAAATCCATCTATTGTTTTTCTTTGTTAAGGTTGTCACATTTCCTTGCAACAATTTTATGCTAACCTATACATGACATTACAACAAATAATGCATTTTTTAAATGAACCACACTAGCTTTCTCTTTTGCTCCACCCACACCCCCAATACACTACTACTCAGGGAGTGTGAAGGGCATTTATTTAGAAGGGTATAGGTAAAATTAAGAACCTTTATTAACTTGGTTCCCACCAAAATGTTATTTCATTTAATCTTCACAATATCCCTCTTAGTTACCTGTTATTGTGTCAATTGTATTGTTCTATTCTACTTTAGTCTATGATAGTGCTGGTATTTGGTTGATGTACCTTAGTTTCTGGGTGGCTTGTCCCAGTGCAGGTACTTTATTTCAACTATGTCAAGAAAGTTTAATTGAAATATCAATCTTATCAGATAGACTCTGATTTCTAAGACATTTTTCAGGCTGTTACTATACTATCATCTCAGCATGGATGTCTTATAGCATTGTTACTATTGTAGTAGTGATAAAACAGCCTTAAAATATGTACTAAAAGGGTCATAAATTTTGAGGGAAAAGTTTAGCATAAACAATTATGTGCATAAATGAATTGCAATAGAGTTTTAAACTTTCTTTTGTTGAATCACAAAACTCCAGAAAATGTTTAAGATTTAGGTATGCATGAGATACTGGAAAATAATTTAATAGTGATATTTTAAATGATTGCTAATAAGATGACCACACTTCTGTAATATCATGTAAAGAAAAAAGGAAATTGGTACACTTTCTAAACATCAGTGCATAGACTGCCTTGACTAAGTATTTTGTTTGATGGAATAATAATTTCAAATTGTAGTTCCTTTAGTAATAGGAAGTTCATCTCAGCCTGATTTGCATCTTTAAGTGTGTCTTCTTTGGTGAATATTGTGTAACAAAGATCAACATTCAAATGGTTGAATGTGGGAATTTCAGAAAATACAGATAAGAGAGCACCTTTAATCAACTCAAAATTTTGAAATTCTTTTTCCTCCTTCCATTTTGGCTCTCACCAATATTGTCAGAATGCTGGCTTTTCTTTCACAAAAGTGAATAGGAGAAACAGAATAGTAGGTATCGTGGAGTCAATTGTGACTGTCAACTAAGAAAAGCAGTTACAACACTAATCAATGCCATTAATGGCAATCTGTCCTGAGAAGTGAGCAGGCTGCTAAATATTCAAGAAAAGCTATTGGACAGATCACAAGAAACAAACATTTGTAGTGTGTAGTCTCCTAGTTGCAATCCCAGTGACACTGCACATCCCAGATCCCCAGGTTCTACTTAGTGTCTGCTAAGTATTTTGAATATGTGAGCACCATTGAGGTACTAACTGTTGCTGTTTATCATCCTTGGCTATAAAACTGTAAAATCTGAGGAAGAGATCTTTAAATGATAATTACCATTCATCCTTTCAAAAGAAAAAAGCCCTGAAGTAATTTACCTATTCCTACTAAGCAGAATTTGACAAGCCAGTTTTACCATGAATTTATTGAGACTATGATCTTGGCAATGTTTTCTAATCATTGTTCCATGACAATTTGAGCCATTATTGAAACACTGTGTGTGCTGAAATATCCTGAGTTTCTTTACCCCTAGGCACTTGCTTTTTTGCCAAAATTCTTGTTTCTAAGGCCACTGCTTTCAGCTTCTCTCTGCAACTCAGAGATTAAAGCCAAGGAGTTCCTTTGAGAAACGTAAACAACTGAATAGGGCAAATCAAGATTAAGGAGGAGGCCTCCAGTACAAATGCAATAGGTGTTTTGGACTGCATTCTGACAAATCTAAAAGTATTTGCAAGCATTCCATTAGAGACTGCATGGGAAATGCAAATTTTGAAATAAACTGTATACTCCTGCTTTCGGCCTAAAGCTGATGTACATGCACAAACAAGGCATTCTCATGCTGCATTCCTGAAGCCCGTGGCACATGTAGCCAAGTCATTTTCCCGCTGTCTTTCTGAAGCAAGAGAGCAAGCCCTGTCCCCTACACTCTCCAGCTGCCTAGCTAAAACTAGCAGGCACACACAAGGCCATAGTGGATAACCTTTGATTGCCCGGTGGACAAGGGGGCTGGTATTACTGAGTTCAAAGGGACTATAACAATCAGAAAGACGGCTCTTGGCAGGCCACCACCCTCAGGGCACTACACAAACAGCAGACTGAAACACACCCCCAGTCTTCTTGTGAAAAAAGCCCTATTTATTTAGCCTGGAGCTTTGCCCCCAGAGACAGGATTTAGGTTACCTATACAAATAGAGGATAAGGAGGCACTCCCAGGGAAAGTAAGCAGGGAGACACCATTCTTGCACACCCCTTTAGCCTCCCTACAGCTTGACAAGACTCCCTAGAAAGGACCTTATAAATTCATCAAGAGTCCCAATTTTGGAAACTGTGGCCCAGAGGACACCACCAGAGCTCCTGGTCTGGAGACCAGCAGGA
>NW_006774783.1:558049-569492 GCF_000442215.2 Lipotes vexillifer
CAGGAATTATGATTGTGGCCCCACAGAGCTGTCTATATCCACATACTTTAAAAGCTGCTGTCAAAAGGTCTGGCATTGGGCTTCCCTGGTGGCGCAGTGGTTGAGAATCCACCTGTCAATGCAGGGGACATGGGTTCAAGCCCTGGTCCAGGAAGATCCCACATGCCACAGAGCCACTAGGCCCGTAAGCCACAACTACTCAGCCTGCGCGTCTGGAGCCTGTGCTCCGCAATGAGAGAGGCTGCGACAGTGAGAGGCCTACGGACCGCAATGAGGAATGGCCTCCGCTTACCGCAACTAGAGAAAGACCGCGCACAGAAATGAAGACCCAACACAGCCAAAAATAAATAAATAGATAAATAAATAAATAAATAAATAAAGGTCTGGCATCCAATCAATCTGAAACTAGGTGCTAAATGAGATTCCTCCCCTTGGATCACTGACAGGCCTTGGCACAACCTCAACAACAGGAGCATATCAAGAAAAAATCAGGCTCATGCAGAGCTTGGACATGCAAATGTGCTGAGCTAAGCCGTCCCTGAATAGCAGCCGAGTTGCAACTGGGCTATGCAAGCACCCAAGACCCTGACATCTCTTTGCAACAACTGACTTACAACCAGTCTGGAGCACCCTGACCTCCACACCCCCTGCACAAAGACCACTCTGAAACCATATGAGTGCTCCTAGCTGTACCCATCCCTCACAGAGACCAAACTGCAACCAGGATGGGCAACCAACTCTAAACCTTCCCTCATTGCACAATGGCTAGGCCACAACCAGGTCAGGAATAGCTCCCTGAGCATTAACCTCCCTGAACAGCAACCATGGCCCTATCACAACTAGCAGATGCATGTAGCCCACATGACAGATGCCCATAGACATGCCTATCTCTTGTAGCAAGAGGAGGCTGCACTTCTGTGCCACATAGAACACAAGACCACTATTTAAGAATGAGGGAGGTAGCCATTTTGCCTAATACATAAAGACAAACACAGAGACGCTCAAAATGAGGGGACAGAGAGGAATATGTTTCAAATTGAAAAAAACAAGGCCAATCCCCAGAAAGAAATCTGAATGAAAAAGAGATAAGCAACCTACATGATAAATAATTCAAAGTAATAGTCATAAAAATGCTCACTGATCTCCAAAGAAGAATGAATTAATACAGTGAGAACTTCAACAAGAAGATAGGAAATATAAGAAAGTACCAAACAGAAGTTGTAACTGAACTGAAAATACATGAGAGGGGTTCAACAGTAGAATGTATGAAGTAGAAGCACAAATCGACAAGCTGGAAGACAAAGCAATGAAAAACACTTAAAGCAGAAAAATGATAAAAATAATTAAAAGAAATGAGGATACCTTAAAGAACCACTGGGACAACATCAAGAGGAATATAATTTACTTTACAGGGTTCTTCAGAAGGAGAAGAGAGAGAAAGGGACAGAAATATTATTTGAAGAAATAATGGTTAAAATTTTCCTAATCTGGGGAAGGATATAGGCATTCAGGACCAAGAAGCCCAGAGAGTACCAAATAAGATGAATCCAAAGAGAAACACACAAAGACACATTATAATTAAAATGGTAAAACTTAAGGATAAAGAGAGAATCTTAAAAGCAGCAAGAAAAAAGCAACTTATTACATATATGGGAAATCCCATAAGGCTATCAGCAGGTTTCTAGCAAAAAATTTACAGGTGAGAAAGGAGTGGCATGACATATTAACAGTGCTGAAAGAAAAAAACTGCCAACCAAGAATTCTCTACCCAGCAAGGCTGTCACTCAGAATTGAAGAGGACATGAAAAGTTTTGTAGATAAACAGGAGCTAAAGGAGTTCATTACCCCTATCCAGACTTAAAAGAAATGTTAAAAGGAGTTATCTAAACTAAAAAGAAAAAACACTACTAATAAGAAAATATACAAAAGTCAAATTCTCACTGGAAAAAGTAAATAAATAATCAAAGTAGTGGATCAATCTCTTATAAAGCAAGTACAAAGTGAAAAAGACAAGAGTAGTAAAGTTAATTAAAAATACAATAAATAATCAAATGATGCATAAAATAAAAAGATATAAAATATGTCATCAAAAATACAAAACATTGGGGGTGGAGTAAAAATATAAAGTTTTGGAATGTGTTCAATATTAAGTTACTATTAACTTAAAAGATTGTTATATACATAAGATGTTATATGTGAATCTCCTGGTAACCACAAAGAAAAAAACTTACAGAAAATATGCAAAGGAAAATGAGAAAGAAGACTAAATATAACAATAAAGAAAACAATCAAATCACAAACAAATAGAGAAACACAAGAAGAAAGGAACAGAGAAGAACTACAAAAATAGTCAGAAAATTAACAAAAGGGCAATAAGTACATACCTATCAATAATTTATTTAAATGTAAATAGACTAAATGCTCTAGTCAAAAGTCATAGGGTTGCTAAATGGATAAAAATAAAAATCCTTCTGTATTCTGCCTATGAGACTCACTTCAAAACTAAAGACAGTCAAAGATTGAAAGTGAAAGAATGGAAAATGATATACCATGCAAATGGAAACAGAAAGAAAGCTGGAGTAACAATACTTATACTAGACAATATAGACTTTAAAACAAAGACTGTAACAAAGACAAAGAGGGCATTACATGATGATAAAGCAGTCAGTCCAACAAAAGGATATGACATTTGTAAACATTTCGGGAACTAACAAAGAAGCACCTAACATAAAAAAGCAAATATTACCAGAAATACAGGGAGAAATAGACAGAAATACAATAATAGTACCAGACTTTAATACCCTACTTTCATCAGTGGATAGAACATCCAGTAAATGACAAAAAATCAACAAGGAAACAGTGACCTTAAATGACATTTTAGATCAGATAAACTTAATAGATATATAGTGAATGTTCCATCCAAAAGCAGCAGAAAATAATTTATTTCCAAGACCACATGGAACATTGTCCAGGATAGTTCACATGTTATCCCACAAAACAAGTCTTAGTAAATTTAAGAAGATTGAAATCATATCAAACATCTTTGCCAACGACAATGGTATGAAACTAGAAATCAATTACAAGAAGAAACTGGAAAAAACACATGGAGACCAAACAACATGTTACTAAACAATCAATGGATCAACAAAGAAATCAAAGAGAAAATTTTAAAAAATACTTGGAGACAAATGAAAATGAAAACACAGCTTTCCAAAGTCTATGGGTTGTAGCAAAAGTATTGATAGTTCTAAGAGAGAATTTCATAGTGATACAGGCTTATCTCAATTAAAAATAAATTCAAATAAACAATCTAACTTTACATTTAAAGGAATTAGAAAAAGAAGTTAGTAGAAGGAAGGAAATAATAAAGATCAGAGTGGAAAATGTGAAATAGAGACCACACATTAATAGAAAAGATCAATGTAACTAAGAGCTGGTTCTTTGAAAAGATAAACAAAACTGATAAACATTTACCCAGACTCATTAAGGAAAAAAGAGAGAAGGCTCAAATAAATAAAATCAGAAATGAAAGAGAAGTTACAACTGACAACAGAAATGCAAAAATCATGAGAGAATACTATGAACAATTATATGCAAAAAATTGGACAACTTACAAGAAATTGATAAATTCCTAGAAATGTACAATCTCCCAATACAGAATCAGAAAGAAAGAAAAAATTTGAATAGACCATTACTAGTAATGAAATTGAATCAGGAATCAAAAAACTCCCAGCAAACAAAAGTCCAGGATCAGACAGGTGAATTACACCAAACATTTAAAGAAGATTTAATACCTATCCTTCTCAAACTATCTAAAAAATTGAAGAGGAAGGAACACTTACAAACTCATTCTATGAGGCCAGCATTACTCTGATATCAAAACCAGACAAAGACACTACAAAAAAAAAATTACAGGTCCATGTTTTTGATGAACATAGATGGAAAAATCCTCAACAAAATATGAGCAAAAAAGTTGAACAATGCATTAAATGGATCACACAACACAATCCAGTGGGATTTATTGTAGGGTTGCAGGGATGGTTCAAAATCCACAAATCAATCAATGTGATATACCACATTAACAAAAAAAGGGTAAAAATCATATGATTATGTCAATAGTTGCAGAAAAATAATTTGACAAAATTCAACACCCATTTATAATAAAAACTCTCAACAATATGGGTATAACAGGAACATACCCCAACATAATAAAAGTCATGCATGAAAAACACACAGCTAACATTATACTCAATGATGAGAAATTGAAAGCTATCTCTGTAAGATTAGGAGCAAGACAAGGATGCCCACTCTCACCATTTTTATTCTACATAGTATTGGAAGTCTTAACCACAGCAATTAGGCAAAAAATAAAATAAAATAAAAGATAAATTAAAAATAAATTAAAAGTAAAAAGCATCCAAATTGGAAGGGAAGAAGTAAAACTGTTAATATTTTCAGATGACATATTATGTATATAAAACCCCAAAGACTCCACCAAAAATCTGTTAGAATAGATAATAGATAAAAGAATTCAGGAAAGTTGCAGGATACAAAATTAATATACAGAAATACATTGCATTTCTGTACACTAATAATGAACTCTCAGAAAAATAAATTAAGCAAATAATTTAACTTACACTTACATCAAAGATAATAAAATGCCAAGGAATAAATTTAACCAAGGAGGTGAAAGACCTGTACACTGAGAACTATAAGATATTGATGAAAGGAATTGAAGAGGACACAAATAAAATGATATACCATACACAAGGAGTGGAAGAATCAACACTGTTAAAATGTCCATAGTACCCAATGAAATCTATAGATTCAATGCAATCTCTATTGTAATATCAATGGCATTTTTCATAGAACTAAAACAAATAATCCTAAAATTCATATGGAACCACAAAAGAATCCAAGTTGCCAAAGCAAACTTGAGAAAGAGGAACAAAGCTGGAGGTTGGTCCCTGACTTCAAATTATATTACAAAGCTGCAGTAACCAAACCAATATGTTACTAGCAGGCAAACAGACACACAGATCAATGGAACAGAATAGAGAGCTCATAAATAAACTCAAGCTTATATGATCAATTATTCTACAACCAAGGAGACAAAAATATACAATTGAGAAAAGACAGTCTCTTCAATAAGTGGGGAAAACTGGACAGCTACATGAAAAAAAGTGAACCTGGTTAACTGTCTTATCCCATATACAAAAATTATCTCAAAATGTATTAAATATTTTAATGTATGACTTGAAACCATAAAACTCCTAGAATAAAACATAGGCAGTAAGCCTTCTGACATTGATCTTAGCAGTATTTTGGGAGGCTATATCTCGTCAGGCAAGGAAACAGAAATAAAAATAAACAAAGAGGACTATATCAAACTAAAATGCTTTTGCACAGTGAAGGAAGCCATCAACAAAACTAAAAGGTAACTTACTGAATGAAGAAGATATTTGCAAACAATATATCTGATAAGGGTTTGATATCCAAAATATATAAAGAACTCATAAATTTCAAAAGCAGAAAACAAACAACCCAATTAAAAACTGGGAAGAGGACATGAATAGACATTTTTACAAAGAAGACATAGAGGTGGCCAACAGGCACATGAAATGATGCTCAACATCACTAATCATAAAGGAAATGCAAATCAAAACCACAATGAGATATCACTTCTCAACTATCAGAATGTCTATCATCAAAAAGACAAGAAACAACAAGTGTTGATGAGGATGTGGAGAAAAGGGAACCCTTGTGCAGCCACTATGGAAAACTGTGGTAGCTCTTCAAAAACCTAAACATAGAACTACCATACCATCCAGCAATCACTTCTGCATGAGATGGGAGGAAAACAAAAACACTAATTTGAAAAGATATATGTATCCCTATGTTCACGTCCACATCATGTACAATAGCCAAGATATGGAAGTAATCTAAGAGTTATCAATAGATTAATGGATAAAGAAGATTATATATATATATATATATATATATATAGTACTCAGCCACTAAAATGATTGAAATCTTGTCATTTGGGACAACATGGATGGACCTAAAGGGTATTATATTATGTGAAAAAAAGTCACACAGAAAAGAATAATACCATGTGGTTTCACTTATATGTGGAATCTAAAAATCAAAGTAAATGAACAAACAAAACAAAACAGCAACAGACTGATAGATACAGAGAACATACTACTGGTTACCAGAGGAGCAAGGCGTGGTGGAATGGGTGAAACAGGTGAAAGAGATTAAGAGGTAAAAACTTCCAGCCAAAAACAAATGGAGATGTAATGCTCAGCATAGTGAATATGGTCACAATATTGTAATAACTCTTTATGGTGACAGATGGCAACTAGACTTCTTGTGGCTTTCATTTTCTAATGCATAAAAATATTGAATAACTATGCTGTATGCCTGAAATTAATATATGTCAATTATAATTCAATAAATAATTAAAAAACATTAAGCTTGTTAAGAGAATAAAGTAATAATAATAATAGTAAAAGTAAAATAGACTGGGCTCTAAAAGAACTTAAATCAATCTAGCTTTGGGCAATGGTAAAACAATAGAAAGCTGAATGTCTTTGCTCTATCTTTCATATGCCAAACACTTATCTGGCATCATTTGTCGTTAGTCATGTTGAACAATTTTCTATGATGACTAAGTCATCATCAAGAAGTTTTAAACAAGACAAATGCATTTATGTATAATAGAGTTCCAAATAACTGAGACATCTTCTCAAGATGACCCATATTATTTGAGCACTGCACTCAATGAAATTATGTCCAATTACTAAGAAAAAAAGCCATATTATTTGATAATTTGAGTAAGAACAGGAGATGTGGTACTTTCCTGATATGACATGAGTCAATAATTCACGCAGATAATACTTATATTATAAACTACTTAATATTTTCCAAAGAATACAATTTTTATCTCATTTTATCCATGTACAAACATTGGAAAGGTGATGGGGGAATAGTGGTTTTTTTCATTATACATAGTGAAACTCAGTTCGGAGAAGGGAAGTGTTTTGTCCTGTGTGTATATGGCAGAGCTGAGATTAAACACTTGTCTGCAGACTTCAAATCTTCTTTCATTCAGTGCACAGGGTATTTATTAAATAAAAGTAACATTTACTGAAAGCATAGTTTGTGCCAGAAACTATATTTAGGTCTTTATCTGTGTTATCTCATCCACAATTAACAGATGAGAAAATCGAGGCTTAGGTTAAATTAAATATCTTTAATCAAGGCTACACAATTAAGAGAATGGCAGAACCAAAATTTGCACAATGGTTCTCTGATACCAGAGTTTGCATTCTTAACCAATTCTTATTCTATAATTTCTTCCACCATCACAGGAAGAATGTTAATTAGATATAATTAAATCCATTTCCTCTTTTCATCACACTAGCTTTGAGAACAGACAGGTACTTCTCTATTAAATACAATTTATTATTATTATTAAATGCCTATTGTTGTTACTTTTCAGTTTTCTCTTCTAAATATTCTCCTCTAAATCATCAATTACATTGCCCATCCTCTGAATCATTTTCAATGTGTTCAATTAAAGTCTTTACATTTTCCTTGTTTCTGTTTATTTTTTAAATAATAACTTCTTTTTGATGTCTTACCTAATCATGAAATCATATATTCTTAATGAGAAAGACACAGAACACAAAGGAAAATAACAAAAGTTAGCCCAAATGCCACCAATGTAAGGTAAAAATAGTAATGGGTAAAATTTTGGATATGTGGAAATAAAAATAAGGATTATATTAAGTGCTTTCATATATGTAATGATCACAACAACATTTGGAGGTAGATATTATTATGTCCATTTATAGATAAGGGAAGTGAAGGTCGTGTAGATTAAATTAGTTATTAACATTTATATGGTAAAAGGCAAATCAAGGATACAAACTCAAGACTGTCTGTCCAAGTGTATCTGGCTGGAATCATACTGTATATTATTGCATCATAGCCTGTTTTTGGCCTTCAAATGTATCATAAACATCTTCACTACTCAGGATCTTCAACATGATTTGTAATGCTTGGTTAGTATTTTGTCTTAAGAATGTAATATAATTAAAGATTCCCCATATTTGGGGATATTGTGATTGTTTCCTATTATTTTTTCTGCCACAACATTGCAATGAAATACTTGTGTGCTGCTGCACCAAAAGCCAATATTCTATATCTAGTTTTCTTTTAGGCATAGTACCCATGCCATATCCGGATATAACTATGTTTGGTACCCTTTTTGCTCCTTTCCTGAGAGAACTCTGCCATCTCCAGGCTTTGTTTATGTAGTTATCCTCACCCTTAGGATTCCTAGTACAGTTGATTTCAAGTGCTCACTTTCAATGACGTTGATCCACAGCAGAGTAGCACCCAGTCTTTTTTGATCTTCATGTTTGCCTTGCCCTTCACTGCTAAAAATTTATACTCATTGAAATAGGTTCTCGGTTTTAGAAACAGGAATGAAAACTAGTTAACTTAAGGAAAAAAGATATGTGTTGAACGGGTAATAGGTAGCTTACAGAACTGATGGAAAGATGGGAGAAAGAAGCTCAAAAATAATCAGGAGTCAAGGGAAGTTAAGCAGTCAAAATAATGCAGGATTAGTAGTTTGGCTAGGTTACCACACTACCATCACCACTGAAAATATTGCTTTTGCAAACACTTGGTATCAGCACTTCTTCCTGGAATAGTTTCTAAACTCCTCCTGCGTCTTTGTAATACTCTCTTAACCTTCAGTCTCAGGTGGGTATATCTAAATGCACCTAGGTCAGGTTCCTAGATGCTCCTTGGCTGCCAAAGACTAAGGGAAGGAAGGATCTCCCTGCTATAGCTTCTATAGCAGGGTAAAACCATCTAATCAGCAGGACACATAATGAGGAATTTTCCCCAAATAGGTATAGCATTTAAATGCTAGGAAGCCACACAAGTAACAGGTATCCATTCCAATGGTGTTTAAGGGATTTTGCTATCTCATGTGGGACAGTTATGAAATGGTTGCTCAGTATCTTTGATCATTCTTGTTTCTCTGTTCTATACATTGCAAAAATCTTAACAAGTTTGTGGATTAAGAATGGCACCCTTTTCTGACTTCCTGACTTGATATAGAGTCCCCTATAGTTTTCATGTTATTTTACAAGTCTTCACAGGCATTGAAAGTGCTTTAAAATGTTTAAATTACACAAACTAATGCATTCTATGCACAGCAATATTTAGAGACAATATGAGAAATCTAAATTGAGGAGGCCTTGTGTGAATATGAGGCCTTGACCTAAATTGCTCTTCTACACAACCCTCTGTTTAACTTCCTCTTTCCCCATGAAGTCCGACAAATAGGCTCTTTTCCTTTCATGATTTAAGTCAGTTGTGTGGAGAAAAGATCCAGGAAAAAAGGATTGAATGCCTCTATGCAAGCTACTCTCTTTAATAGAATTCTCTGTACATGCATTAATCTATAGGATCCTGGAATCCTATAGATTATTGGGGTAAAGTGAGGCCAATGTTGAGTGTGATGGTAAGCCAAAGCCTAGATTTCTATAAAATAAGCACTTTTCTATTTGCCCTTGTGTCACTCTAACCCTTTAAAAACTGTGTAGTACTTCACATTATTACTTTAAAACAAATTACACTTTTTTTTTTTTTTTTTTTTTTTTTTTTGCGGTACACGGGCCTCTAACCACTGTGGCCTCTCCCGTCGTGGAGTACAGGCTCTGGATGCACAGGTCCAGCAGCCATGGCCCACGGGCCTACACGCTCTGCGGCATGTGGGATCCTCCCGGACCGGGGCACAAACCCGAGTTCCCCGCATCGGCAGGCGGACTCCCAAACACTGCACCACCAGGGAAGCCCCAAATTACACTTTAAGTGTATCAATTAAACTTTTTTTTTGGTGGCTGTTAATGACTTGAAGAACTAGTAAAGCTTTATTTTCTGAGCCTTGGCATTACTAAGTAAAATTGTTTCATTTTATATTACTAATAGGTTAGCAAAAAATATTGGTTAATTAACATTGGTTAATTGAATCGTTATAGAAAAAACATTTGCATGCACTTCAAAAAGAATTAAATGAGAAAACCAGGTTAGGATGTGCATTGTAAATTCTTCCTAGTAACTGGTGATGGGTGCAGTCATGCCCTCTCCCTGTCCACTTGATTCATCATGAATATTTCAAATCAAGACTGATTTTTTTTCTAACATTTTCTGTTATATTAATACTAAACTTTCCTTTAACATAACACAATAATTGCAGGCAAGATTAAGTACATTTTAACATTGTAAATTCCTTTTCAATACCATCTTTCATTTTCATGAAAATGTAAACACCTGGCCCCTAGTGGGCATATGTTTTTATCAGTACGCCCCATCACTTGATCCAGTCATAGAAATAAAAAGTAATGAGCTTTTAGTAATTTGATCATTGTAATTCTTTGGGTATATTTTACATGATACAGGTCATTAAAAAATGCAAAGCCAAGAGAGCATATTTATTTGGTGGAATCATTGGAGAATACCAGTCTCACCACTAAATACGCTACCTTTTTATATGAACTTTCACTTGGGGAACATAAAAACTGTATAGCGAGTATCCCGCTGAGATTTGACCATCACAGACCATCAGTAACTCTTGGCACTATATATATTCACTCCCTTCAACCAATGCTGCACTTCTCTTCCACAACCTACCGAGTATCCTTAGTTTCCCATTTGGACTCCTTCTTCTCAGTCACATTGATATATTTAAACCTGGTATTCATCAGATATTGGAACAAAATTTTACCCTCTTCTGCTAGAGGAGATAACATCTTGACCATACATTCAATAGGTCTTCATATTCGTTTCCATCCACCAAAGCATACACATTCACAATATTTTTACCTATTGTATAGTATTATATTCACCTACTGGTGGATGTATTATTGGAAGACAGAAATCCAAAAAGGAAAGGAATTATCTTTTGCGATTTACAGAAAGTCCAAATGCTATGCAATTCATAGCTAACATGGGAAGGAGTGGATTTTTGGTAGATTAGGCAAACTAGTCTACCTGTGCCCAGTGCCTGAAAAGTGAGAACATTTTAAGTTTAACTTCAAGAAAGAAGAATCTCTGTTAATAAACTGACTGACCAAGCTTAAGAGTGGGACACCAAAAGGAATAGAACTGATAATATTTTGCTACATAAGTGGAAAGAAGGGGAAAATAAGAATAGTGTTTTAAGGTATCCATGGCAAGAAAGTGTAATGATGAGGGTTCTGGAGCTATGTTTCATCAATGACAGTGCATTTAGTACTGTGACACTGTAATTTGGAATGGGTGGGTAATAAACAATTAAATGAATGGGCCAAACCAGAATATAGAAAAATATAAAGTGATCAGTAGGTTCAATTTACCTCAGTCACTTTTCCTGCTG
>NW_006774783.1:569580-589966 GCF_000442215.2 Lipotes vexillifer
CCTGCTGATTGTGTTTTGCTCACCTGGTCATTAGATCTTCATTCATTTTCTTCTGCTTCATTATTTTCAGCACCTAGAGTATGTTGCTTTTCAATAGACACAATTGTTAGTTCTCACCTGAATATAACACTTGACATTGTGAGAAATCAACCCTTTTATACCAGTAGGGTAAGATTTGCAGCAGAATCATATCCTAGAAGCATTTCTCCATCTCGTATAATATATGATTTGCATTTACTGGTTATCCAGATATTCTAAGTAACAACTGAGCAAATCCACTTTTAAAAATTTGATAATTAATATTTGTTCTTTGTATTCTTTAGTCAAATATTTTACTTCTTTGGAAAATCTGTGTGTATGACCTGGATACATAGTGGTATTCTATGCCTATTATGTAGAATACCAGTAATATTCTTTTCTGTCAAGTTCAAAATTAGTACATGCAAAGCCAAATAATTTGTCTTTCCACAAATCTGCTTCTTATAATTGCTTACAACCATAAATGGTGATCATCCAAGCTGTGTTAGACTATTTCTTATGCCTTTACTCACACTGATCCAGACGTATCACAGTTCCAAGCTCTGCTGACTCTAATGCTGATATCACATTTGTACATTTACCTCTTTCCATCTGCCCTGGTTCAAATTCTCATTTTTGCCTGCTTGTATTGTACTCTGCTTCCAATCAATTACTCACGTAACTGTCAGAGAGACATTCCTAAACAGTGATCTAACCAAATAACTCCCTAAAAGCCTTCTAGATGCTAGTAATTTTTACAGCTTCTAACATGGCCTCCAAGGTCCTTCATATCTTTGGCTCCTGCCTGCTGCCACCACACCAATGTAGAGTCCATTTCACCAGGTTTGATTCTCTGCTGGCCACCTAACAACTTTCTAGATTCTGAACCAGACTCTATTGTTGAAGTAATATATTTATCATTATGCAAACATCATCATCCGTACCATTGCAAGCCCCCTAAATCTTGAAAGCACTAGTGACACTTTTATTCAATGGTATGGATTACACACCAATTATACCCTGATTTGGGCTTACTGAGTCTGCCTTTTTCAAGTTAAGAGTAAACTCTTCCAATACTCTACCAGAAGTTTTGCAAAATAACTAAGACCTTCTTTGAATTTCTCATGCCATTCCTTCCCAAAAGGACATCATACAGCTCCTCTGTGTGTCTTGTGTGTATATGACAAAAGCAGGTGAAATTTGGAAAACATTAATTAATAACCAAACACAGAGATTTTCTTTATACTTTTAGAAACCTCTCATAGAAATGATTATTCCTAACGTAGCTCCTGTTAGAAAGAAAGCTATTCCATTTAACACAAAACATCAGTCATTTCAATGAAATATATCTCCCAATGAACAGCTATGCAGGAAAGAGAATTAAAAACAAAAAAATGAAAGTGACAAAAAGAGAGAGAGGTCATTTAATGACAGTAAGAAAAAATGTGGGTTAGGTAGGAGAAAGAACTTCCCAAACATACAGAAAGTGCTTAGTAATATAGATTTGAAATCTTTCTTAGGACTTCCCAGGAGTTTAGATAGCTATGCATTTGATTTTTGCCAGAGGTCTTTTCAGAAGACTATTAGAATTAGAGGGTAATTTTTCTTTCTTTTACATTAAGGTATTGTTATGGCTCTTCTGTTATAAAGTAACATATAATCTTACAAGGTAATTTTTTTTTTTTTTGCAGTAGGTGGGCCTCTCCCGTTGCAGAGCACAGGCTCAGGACATGCAGGCTCAGTGGCCATGGCTCAAGGACCCAGCTGCCCCGCGGCATGTGGGATCTTCCTGGACCAGGGCACAAACCCATGTCCCCTGCATCGGCAGGCAGACTCTCAACCACTGCACCACCAGGGAATCCCCAAAGTAATTTTTTAAACATATAAAAATTGAAGAAAGAAAAACAACACAGGTCATCATCAAACATAATGACTATCAACATTTGAAGATATTTTCTTCTAGGCTTATTTGCATGTATCATTTTTATCTTAAAGACAATTTTCCTTTTAAAATTAAAATAATTTTTCATCTTAACATCATACTCAATGGTGGAAAGCTGAAAGCCTTTCCTCTAAGATCAGAAACGAGACAAAGATGCTCACTTTCACCACTTTTATTCAAAATAGTATTGGAAGTCCTAGAAACAGCAATTAGGCAAGAAAAAGAAATAAAATTCATCTAAATTGGAAGGGAAGGGAAAAACTGTCACTATTTGCAGATGACATGATATTATGTATAGAAAATGCTAAAAACTCTGTCAGAAAACTCCTAGAACGTATAAACAAATTCAGTAAAGCTGTAGGATAAAAAATCAATATCAAACATCTGTTGTATTTCTATACACTAATGATAAGATAACAGAAAGGGAAATAAAGAAAACAATACCATTTACGATTTCTTCAAAAAGAATAAAATACCTATAAACAAATTTAACCAAGGAAGTGAAAGATCTATACACTGAAAACTATATAAGACTTTGATGAAAGAAATTGAAGAAGACACAAATAAATAGAAAAAATATCCTGTGTTCATGGATCACAAGAATTAATATTGTTTAAAATGTCCATACTACCCAAAAAAATCTACAGATTTGATAAAATCCCTATCAAAATTCCAATGGTACTTTTCACAGAAATAAAACAAACAATTCTAAAATTTGTATGGAACCACAAAAGACCCCAAATAGCCAAAGCAATCTTGAGAAAAATGAACAAAGCTGGAGGGATCACACTCCTTGATTTCAAAATCTATTACAAAGCTGTAGTAATCAAAACAGTATTGTATTAGCATGAAAAACAGACATATAGATCAGTGGCAGAGAATAGAGAGCCTAGAAGTAAACCCACATGTATATGGTCAATTAAGTTATGATACAGGGACCAGGAATATACAATGGTGAAGAGACAGTCTCTTCAATAAATGGTGTTGGACAAACTGGACTGCTACTTGAAAAAGAATGAAACAGGACCACTGTCTTACACCATATACAAAAATTCATTCAAAATAGATTAAATATTTGAACATAAGACCTGAAGCCATAAAACTCCTTGAAGAAAACATAGGTGGCAAGCCCCCTAAATCTTGATTTTTTTTTTTTGGATTTGACACCAAAATCAAAGACAACAAAAGCAAAAATAAACAAGTGGGACTACATTGAACTAAAGTGCCTCTGCACAGTAAAGGAGGCCAGCAACAAAATTAAAAGCCAACTTATTGAATGGGAGAAAATATTTGCAAATCATAGATTGGATAAGGTGTTAATATCCAAAATAAGTAAAGATCTCATACAACTCAATAGCAAAAAAAAAAAAAAATCTGTTTAGAAAATGGGCAGAGGATCTAAATAGACCATTTGTCCAAAGAAGAAATACAGATGGTCAACAGGTATATGAAAAGATATTCAACATCATTAATTATCAGGGAACTGCAAATCAAAATCTCAATGAGATATCACCTCACACCTCATCAGAATGATGATCATCAAAAGGTCTATAAATAAATTTTGGCGAGGATGTGGAGAAAAGGGAACCCTTGTACTCTGTTAATGGGAATGTGAATTGGTGCAGCCACTTTGGAAAATAGTATGGAGGTTCCTCAAAATCTAAAAATAGAACTGCAATATGTCCAGCAATTCAATTTCTGGGTATTTGTCCAAAGAAAGTAAAAACCCTAACTTGAAAAGATATATGTACCCCACCATGTTCATGGCAGCATTATTCACAACAGCCAAGTTATGGAAAAAAATCTAGGTATGCATCAATGGATTAATGGATAAAGAAAATGTAAGAATGACAAATAATGTATGATTTCACTTACGTGGGAAATCTAAAACAAAACAAAACCAAAAAAAACATGTTCACAGATACAGAGAACAGATTGGTGATTTTCAGAACTGGAGGATGAGGGGTGCCAGAAATGGGTGAAAGAAGTCAAAGGTACAAACTTCTAGTTATAATATAAATAAATCGTGGGAATTTAACGTACAGGGTGCTCACTATAGTTAATTATACTGTATTGAATATTTTTTTTTTTTTCTTGCGTTATGCGGGCCTCTCACTGTCACGGCCTCTCCCATTTGCGGAGCACAGGCTCCGGACACGCAGGCTCAGTGGCCATGGCTCACGGGCCCAGCCGCTCCGCGGCATGTGGGATCCTCCCGAAACGGGGCACGAACCCACGTCTCCTGCATCGGCAGGCGGACTCTCAAGCACTGCGCCACCAGGGAAGCCCCTGTATTGCATATTTGAAAGCTGCTGAGAGTAAATCTTAAAAGTTCTCATCACAAGAAAAAATTCTGTAACTATGTATATAGTGATGGATGTTAACTAGACTTTTTATGGTGATCATTTCATAATATATACAAATATTGATTCATTATTGGTACATGTGAAACTAATATAATGTATATCAATTATACCTTAATAAAACAAAAATTTAAAAAAATTAATTTTTCATTTATTTTCATAATGTAAAACAGCACTTGTTCATTTAGAATAAAATAAAATTATAGGTAAGTAAAAAGATGAAACAAGTATATGGGAGCAGTTTAAAAGAATGCTCTTGATACCTCTTATTCAAGAAAATGATGTCTGTGTTTTTCAGGAGAAGTCTATGAACTTACAACTTAAATATCCATTTAAGAAAGTATTGGAAACATAAAAATTAGTGAGTCATCCACTACTACAATTGACATATCAACCTCTTAATATTGCCTTATGAGAATAAAAATAAAAAAGATGAATTAAATTGTTTCACATAAGACCTTTATCCAGAATTATTCTCTCCTGAAAAATACTTCAGGCAAGCTGCCTATAATGCAACATTCAAACATTAATTTAAAGGTCAAGAATATGTTAATGAGAGGCATGCAAAATTCAGAATCCCTTCATCTCCACTGACCAACTCTCTTCTTCTAATTCTGCTTATCGTCCCTACTCTTGATTCTATAAATACCATTTTTATCTCATTAAAGCAGTTCCTCTGTTGCTTTCCAAGTCTATTCAGCACTGGAAATCATATCCACCATAACCCTCAGGAGAAATTATCAAACAGTAGCCTAAAAAGTATTATTTCCCAGCCTCATCCCCATTTTCCATCATTATGATGCTGTCCATATAGACTCTAACTGGAAGATGCCACACACAGAATATATCCGTCACTGCTCCTCACTTCTACACCAAGGAGTGGCTTCAGGATTATTAATATTGAATTCAAACAGTCTCTATTACTCAGTGGAATTTGTTGTATGAAATGAAACTTTCATACCATCCCTGGAAGCTAACTAACTAAACTGCTGAGAAAATGTTAAGAAAGTAGACACTTATTGTTACTGGTTATACCATAAGACTACATGTGGCTCCAGGCAGCCTTTGAGACAGAGGTTCCTCTTGCCTAGCTGTAGCTTTCTGTCCCTATTTAATCCATTATCCCTTAGATCAGCTACTGCTTCTATATTCCCCACCTTTCTTTCCTAACCTGCCTTTATACCATACTACTACTTTACTCTTCATTCCAGTGTGAAGTGTACTCTTTTTTATTCCCTTGACCCCAGAAAAAGGTAAATTGTTTTACCTTTGTGACTGAATTTCCCTTAATTTCAGGTCAAAATTTCTAAAGTTAAGGTAATAGATTTTTCTTCCATAATAAAGACCAAATAACAGTGGCTTAAAAATATAAACATTTATTTCTCACATAACAAGTCTGACGGTGCGTAATCCAGAGCCAGGCTTGACTACATGGTGTTCAGAGACTTAGGTTCCTTCTGAATTTGCCATTGTCACTATTGAAGTGCCAGCTCATGCCTTACATGGCTGCTCTAGCTACAGCCATCTTTATCCACATATTAGTCAGTTGAATGGAGAGAAGGTAGTGGAGAGCATGACCTTTTCTTAATGACATAACCCAGAAGTCTCAAGTATCAACTTTGTTTAAATCCTATCATCAGAACTTAGTCACATGCTGTACCTGACTATGATAGATACTGGGAAATGTACTTTTCAGCAGCTTTGCTTTATGCTCAGTTAAATATTGGACATTTTATTATCGAACAAACAGGGGGAGAATGTATTTAAGAAGCAGCTAGCCCTTTCCCACAAACTACTCTTTCCTTGTCTAGTCATATCTCTGAACTCTGGTTACAGAATTTCCCTGAAAGGTTGTCTACTCAATTTGGGATATACAACATTGGCCCATGCCCACAGTTTCCTCACTCCATAGCTCTGCTCTCTAAATATCTTGATTCCTTTCACTTTGAAGAATTAAACAGAGAACTTTATGCTTATTCTTCAGAAGTGGTGTGATAAGAGTGGAAAGGGTGTGGAGTATGGATTCAGAGATCCTGGATATAGAACCTTGGGAAAGTCATTGTATCTTTCTAGCTTTTATGTCAGCCGTGTAGCATTCTAGGGAGCATCCAATGAGATAATGTAGGTGAGAGGCTTTGTAAGTAGCAAAACATTGTTAAAATGCTTGTGACTTTTCCATTTTTTAGTGCTATTTTACAACTGTCTTTCCACAGCATTGCCAGTCTATAGCTTTCCAGGCCTTGATCTTTCCCTCAGTGATTTATTTCTGTAGGGTCCCAA
Organism: Lipotes vexillifer; assembly: GCF_000442215.2. Classification (NCBI taxonomy): domain Eukaryota; kingdom Metazoa; phylum Chordata; class Mammalia; order Artiodactyla; family Lipotidae; genus Lipotes; species Lipotes vexillifer. Next base: position 576,184 of record NW_006774783.1, read on the forward strand.
CTCAGCTCTTATCGCTCCTTATCACTGGCACGGTCACAGCTCAATTAGCTTTTGAGTTATTTGATCCTAGAAAGATTAAGGAGACCTATTCAGATAGGATTTTATTGGGGTTGAATTTTCATTTGTCCTTGGATTATACAATTGCATGATATTATTTATTTCACAGGACTCTATATCCTGTATGAACTTCACTATGGATCTACCTAATTAAGGTTCAGGTTTGTGGTATTCTTTTCTAATCGTTGACAGTATTTAATCTTCACATTCCTTTCTTGGGTCATTCTGTATTCTTTTTAGCTATTTAACATAACTAATTTCGGTCACACACAAATTATGTCAAGTTATAGCAATTCTACTTTTAACTATAGCAATATGTGTTCCCTGTTCCCAACCAGAAGGGAGAAACTCTGGTTCAAATGAATTTGCTCTGTTTACTTAGGGTAAACAAATACTCTTATCCATGCTAGTGTCCATTACAAAACTGAGAACCTTATGTAGGAAGGGTCATAATATAAAATGTGCAGAGTCTCCTATTTTCAGGAAATTAAACAATGTATGACACTAATTATACTATAACAAACAATTGTCCATGGATTTAAAGGATGTTATTTTATAATTTTGCAGGCTTTGTTAGAAATAGATGTAATGAGCAATGGTTTTCAGGCATGCTCTGAAAGCTTACTAACATTATATAGGTTAAAGTTAATGATTTAGAATACACTTGAAATGTTTATACTTCCAATAAATGAGAAATACAAGAGAGAGAGAAGTAAGGTCTATTGAAAACCTACTCTTTGCCATGCTCTATAATACTTCCTTTCCATACATTTAATTAAAACTTAACAGCAATCCTGAGAATTAGGTATTATTGAATCCTCATTTTCCCAATAAGGAAAATGAGATTCAGAAGTATTAAGCAATATCATTTAAGTCACAAAGCTAGTAGACTCGGGACAATCCCAGTCTACCAGCTTTAAAATTATTGTTCATTCTTCTAAATTATGCTGTTTTCTGGAAACACATAAAGGTAGTACATGGCTATGTTTTGAAACAAATATTATTTTAAGACAAGTTTGCAACTCACAATTTCTAGCTTTGTAGAGAAAGAATGAAGTTTGGATATTTTCAATCCATGTGATACTGTCTATTTTCTTCATTTACCAATCCATGTGATACTGTCTATTTTCTTCATTTATCAATCCATGTGATACTGTCTATTTTACTTCATTAAGCTTGAAGTATAGAAACTGTCAGGTACAATTCAGGAACAACAAATTTTAGAGCAAATATTAGAAATATAGAGTGGTCAATAATTTAATCAATCATGAAAAAGGACCTGGTTCAAAGAGCTTCCAGGTTGGGGAACCAGAACTCTTCCGCATGCCATTGTCCAGCGTGCAGGTCCCCAAACTCCAGGAGGACAGGAGCTCCTTTGTTCAGGACCCCGGCTTATGTGCCTCTGCAACTGGCTGTTTGAAAACTGCTGTTAGGCAAGGAGTCTCCTCCATTCTGACTTATCGTAATTGATCAAAAATCAATTTCATGCAAGCCATCTAAAGAAAACAATCAAACGGTTCCTGGACCAGCATTTGTATCTGGAGTTCAATTCAAATGGCACTGCTTTAGTTGTTAATTTCTATCACAGCTCTACATAATTGGCTTTCTCAGACTTCAATTGAAGATTCCTGGGAAAGCTGTGAAAAAAGGAGAATCTATGTTACAGGGAAGGACCTTCAAGATGGTGGAGAAGTAAGACATGGAGATCACTTTCCTCCTCACAAATATATCAAAAACTCATCTGCATGTGGAACAACTTCTACAGAGCACCTACTGAACACTGGCAGAAGACCTGAGACTTACCAAGAGGCAAGAAATTCACCAAGTACCTGGCTGTGTGACTGAGAGGGTCTTGTGGCTCTGGCCAGGTGTCAGACCTGAGCCTCTGAGGTGAGACAGCCAAGTTCAGGACATTGGACCAACAGAGATTTCCAAGCTCCACATAATAGCAATCAGTGAAATCTCTCCAAGAGATCTCTATCTCAACACTAAGACCCAGGACCATTCAATGATCAAAAAGCTCCAAATCTGGACACCCCAAGGCAAACAACTAACAAGACAGGAACACAAAACTACCTATTAGCAGAGAGGCTGCCAAAAATCATAATAAGTTCACAGACACCACAAAACACACCACAAGACGTGGTCCTGCCCACCAAAAAGAAAAGATCCAGCCTCATCCATCAGAACACAGGCATCAGTCCTTTCCAACAGGAAACCTATACAACCCACTGAACCAACCTTACCCACTGGGGACACATACCAAAAGCAATGGGAACTATGAACCTGCAGCCTACAAAAAGGAGACACCAAACACAGTAAGTTATGAAAAATGAGAAGACAGAGAAATATGCAGCACATGAAGGAGCAAAGTAAAAACCCACCAGATCAAACAAATGAAGAGTAAATAGGCAGTCTACCTGAAAAATAATTCAGAGTAATGATAGTAAAGATGATCCAAAATCTTGGAAATAGAATGGAGAAAATACAAGAAAAGTTTAACAAGGACCTAGAAGAACTAAAGAGCAAACAAACAATGATGAACAACAGAATAAATCAAATTTTAAAATCTCTAGAAGGAATCAATAGAAGAATAAATGAGGCAGAAGAATGGATAAGTGACCTGGAAGATAAAACAGTGGAAATAACTACTGCAGAGCAGAATAAAGAAAAAAGAATGAAAAGCATTGAGGAGAGTCTCAGAGACATTGGGGAAAACATTAAATGCACCAACATTCGAATTATAGGGGTTCCAGAAGGAGAAGAGAAAAAGAAAGGGATTGAGAACATATTTGAAGAGATTATAGTTGAAAACTTCCCTGGTATGGGAAAGGAAAGAGTCAATAAAGTCAAGGAAGTGCAGAAAGTTCTATACAGGATAAATCCAAGGAGAAACATGCCAACATATATTAATCAAACTACAAAAAAATAAATACAAAGAAAAAATATTAAAAGCAGCAAGGATAAAGCAACAAATAAACTACAAGGGAATGCACATAAGGTTAAAAGCTGATCTATCAGCAGAAACTCTGCAAGCCAGAAGGGAGTGATAGGACATATTTAAAGTGATAAACCTACAACCAAGATTACTCTACACAGCAGGGATCTCATTCAGATTTGATGGAGAAATTGAAAACTTTAAAGACAAGCAGAGGGCTTCCCTGGTGGCGCAGTGCTTGAGAGTCCGCCTGCCGATGCAGGAGACGCGGGTTCGTGCCCCGTTTCGGGAGGATCCCACATGCCGCGGAGCGGCTGGGCCCGTGAGCCATGGCCGCTGAGCCTGCGCGTCCGGAGCCTGTGCTCCGCAAATGGGAGAGGCCGCGACAGTGAGAGGCCCGCATAACGCAAAAAAAAAAAAAAAAAAAGACAAGCAGAGGCTAAGAGGCTTCATCACCATCAAACCAGCTTTACAACAAATGCTAAAGGAACTTATTTAAGTAGGAAGCAAAAGAGAAGGAAAAGACATACAGAAGGAAACTCAAAACAATTAAGAAAATGGTAATAGGAACATACATATAGATAAATAACTTAAATGTAAATGGATTAAATGCTCCAAGCAAAAGACATAGACTGGCTGAATGGATACAAAAACAAGACCCATATATATGCTGTCTGGAAGAGACCCACTTTAGACTTAGGGACACATAGAGACTGAAAGTGAGGGGATGGAAAAAGATATTCCATGCAAACTGAAATCAAAACAAAGCTCTAGTAAAAATTCTCATATCAGACAAAATAGACTTTAAAATAAAGACTATTACAAGAGACAGAGAAGGACACTACATAATGATCAAGGGATCAATCCAAGAAGAAGATACAACAATTGTAAATATTTATGCACCCAACATAGGAGCACCTCAATAAATAAGGCAAATACTAACAGCCATAAAAGGGGAACTCAAAAGTAATAGAATAATAGTAGGGGACTTTAACACCCCACTTTCGCATATGGACAGATGAGACAAAATGAAAATAAACAAGAAAATACAAGCTTTAAATGACACATTAAACAAGATGAAGTTAATTGATATTTATGTGACATTCCATCCAAAAACAACAGAATAAACTTTCTTTTTAGGTGCTCATGTAACATTCTCCAGGGTAGATCATATCTTGGGCCACAAATTAAGCCTTGGTAAATCTAAGAAACTTGAAATCATATCAAGTATCTTTTCCACCACAATGCTATGAGACTACATATCAATTACAGGAAAAAGAATGCAGAAAACACAAACACATGGAGGCTAAACATTATGTTACTAAATAACCAAGAGATCAGTGAAGAAAACAAAGAGGAGCTCAAAAATTACCTAGAAACAAATGACAATGAAGTCACGATGACCCAAAACCTATCGGATGCAACAAAACATTTCTAAGAGGGAAGTTTATAGCAATACAATCCTACCTCAAGAAACAACAAAAATCTCAAATAAACAACCTAACCTTACACCTAAAGCAATTAGAGAAAGAAAGATAAAAGAAAGTTAGCAGAAGGAAAGAAATCATAAAGATCAGATCAGAAATAAATGAAAAACAAATGAAGGAAACGATAGCAAAGACCAATAAAACTAAAAGATGGTTCTTTGACAAGATAAACAAAATTGATAAACCACTAGCCAGACTCATCAGGAACAAAAGGGAAAAGGCTCAGATCAACCGAATTAGAAATGAAAAAGGAGAAGTAACAACTGACACTGCAGAAATGCAGATGATCATGAGAGATAATTACAAGCAACTATATGCCAATAAAATGGACAACCTGGGAGAAATGGACAAATTCTTAGAAAAGCACAACTTTCTGAGATTGAACCAGGAAGAAATAGGTGATATAAACAGACCAATCACAAACACTGAAATTTAAACTGTGATTTAAAATCTTCCAACAAAATAAAAGCTCAGGACAAGATGGATTCACAGGTGAATTCTACCAAACATTTAAAGAACTAACAGCTATGCTTCTCAAACTCTTCCAAAATATAGCAGAGAGTGGAACACTCTCAACCTCATTCTTTGAGGCCACCATCACCCTGATACCAAAACCAGATAAAGATGTCACAAGAAAAGAAAACTACAGGTCAATATCACTGAAGAACATAGATGCAAAAATCCTCAACAAAATACTAACAAACAGAATCACCCACACATTAAAAGGATCATACCCCATGATCAAGTGGGGTTTATCCCAATAATGCAAGGATTCTTCAATATATGCATATCAATCAATGTGATACACCATATTAACAGACTGAAGGATAACAAGCGTATGATAATCTCTAGAGATGCAGAAACAGCTTCTGACAAAATTCAACACCCATTTATAAGAAAAACTCTCCAGAAAGTAGGCAAAGAGGGAAACGTACAGTCAACATCATTCTCAATGGTGAAAAAATGAAATCATTTCCAATACGATCAGGAACAAGACAAGGTGGCCCACTCTCACCACTATTATTCAACATAGTTTTGGAAGTATTAGCCACATCAATCAGAGGGAAAAAAAAAAAAAAAGGAACCCAAATTGGAAAAGAAAAAGTAAAACAGTCATTGTTTGCATATGACATTGTACTATACATAGAGAATACTAAGGATGCTACCAGAAAACTATTAGAGCTAATTAATGAATTTGGTAAAGTGGTAGGATACAAAATAAATGCACAGAAATCTCTTGCTTTCCTTTACACTAATAATTAAATATCTGCAAGAGAAATTAAGGGAACACTCCCATTTACCATTGCAACAAAATGAATAATATACCTTGTAATAAATATACCTAAGGATAAAAAAGACCTGTATGCAGAAAATTATAAGCCACTGATGAAAGAAATTAAAGATGATACAAAAAGATGGAGAGACATACCATGTTCTTGGATTGGAAGAATCAACATTCTGAAAATGATTATACTACCCAAAGCAATCTACAGATTCAATGCAATCCCTGTCAAACTACCAATGGCATTTTTCACAGAACTAGAACAAAAATTTTCAGAATTTGTATGGAAGCACAAAAGACCCCAAATAGCCAAAGCAATGTTGAGAAAGAAAAACGGAGCTGGAGGAATCAGACTCCCTGTCTTCAGACTATACTACAAAGCTACAGTACAAAGCTACAGTAATCAAGACAGTATGGTTCTGGCACAAAAACAGCAATATAGATCAATGGAACAGGATAGAATGCCCAGAGATAAGCCCATGCACATATGGTCACCTTATCATTGATAAAGGAGGCAAGTATATACAATGGAGAAAAGAGGGCCTCTTCAATAAATGGTGCTGGGAAAACTGTACAGGTACAGGTAAAAGAATGAAATTAGAATACTCCCTAACACCATACACAAAAATAAGCTCAAAATGGATTAAAGACCTAAATGTAAGACCAGACATTATTGAACTTTTAGAGGAAAACATAGGCAGAACACTCTATGACATAAATCACAGCAAGATTCTTTTTGACCCACCAGCTCAAGAATTGGAAATAAAAACAAAAATAAACAAATGGGATCTAATGAAACTTAAAAGTGTTTTGCACAGCAAAGGAAACCACAAGCAGGACAAAAAGGCAACCCCCAGAATGGCAGAAAATATTTGTAAATGAAGCAACTGACAAATGATTAATCTCTAAATATACAAGCAGCTCATGCAACTCAATATCAAAAAATCAAACAACCCAATCCAAAAATAGGCAGAAAATCTAAATAGACATTTCTACAAAGAAGATATACAGATGGCCAACAAACAGATGAAAGGATGCTCAACATCACTAATCATTAGAGAAATGCAAATGAAAACTACAATGAGGTATCACCTCACACCAGTCAGAATGGTCATCATCAAAAAAATCTACAAGCAAGGCTTCCCTGGTGGTGCAGTGTTTGAGAGTCTGCCTGCTGATGCAGGGGACACGGGTTCGTGCCCCTGTCTGGGAAGATCCCACATGCCATGGAGTCGCTGGGCCCGTGAGCCATGGCCACTGAGCCTGCGTGTCCAGAGCCTGTGTTCTGCAACGGGAAAGGCCACAACAGTGAGAAACCCGTGTACCACAAAAAAAAAAAAAAAAAAAAAAAAAAAATCTACAAACTATAAATGGTGGAGAGGGTGTGGAGAAAATGGAACCCTCTTGCACTATTGGTGGGAATGTAAATTGATACAGCCACTATGAAGAACAGTATGGAGGTTCCTTAAAAATCTAAAAATAGAATTACCATGTGACCCAGCCATCTCACTACTGGGCATAAATCTGAGAAAAGTATAACTCAAAAAGAGTCATGTACCACAATGTTCATTGCAGCACTATTTACAATAGCCAGGACATGGAAGCAATCTAAGTGTCCATTGACAGATTAATGGATAAAGAAAATGTGGCACATATATATACAATGGAATATTACTCACCCATCAAAAGAAATGAAATTGAGTTATTTGTAATGAGCTGGATGGACCTAGAGTCTGTCATACAGAGTGCAGTAAGTCAGAAAGAGAAAAACAAATACCATATGCTAACACACACTTATGGAATCTAAAAAAAAAAATTGTTTCTGAAGAACCTAGGAGCAGTACAGTAATAAAGTCGCAGATGGAGAGAATGGAGTTGAGGACATGTGGTGGGTGAAGGGTAAGCTGGGACGAAGTGATGGAGTGGCATGGACATATATACACTACTAAATGTAAAATAGACAGCTATTGGGAAGCAGCTGTATAGCACAGGGAGTTCAGCTTCATGCTTTGGGACCACCTAGTGGGGCGTGATAGGGAGGGTGGGAGGGAGACACAAGAGGGAGGGGATATGGGGATATATGTGTACATATAGGTGATTCACTTTGTTATACAGCAGAAACTAACAGAACATTGTAAAGCAATTATACTCCAATAAATATGTTTAGAAAAGAGAAATATAGTTTTTGTTAAGTATATCAACTAGACTATTGTTTAATCTTCCAAAAAGTAGTAGGTGATAACTGTACAGTTGAATTCCTTAAATCTAGTCCTGCACTAGCTATAGAATATGTGAAATATGACATGTATACAGTATTATTTTAGTTATTATTTTTTAGTAAGGAATGTCATTGAGAAGTTGTTCTTACTTTATTCCAACTCATTTCTGAAAATTATTTGGAAAGTAAAAAATGTATGTTGAATGATTCCATATTTTCATTGATGTCATTAATATTCAGGTATGTATTAATGCAAGGAAAATATTTTGACCAATCATAAAATAATATAAAATATACTTACTCTGGTCCAACTCTTAACATTTGAATTATGGTCTCCAAATCAGACTGATTTAATATTTATTTTATGGATTAAAATAAAAACTATCTAACCCTTAAAAAGTTCAAAAGAAGAATAAGTTTAAGTCTAGAAGATAGTGTGAACTCAGAACAATTGGAGATCAATTCCATGCCCAGAAGTTCCCTAAGGTCCCTTCCAACCTTCTCTTTTTAGTCCTAGGATAAATGCCAGTCTCTCCTTTTGAGTATACACAACATAGAACCTTTACATTTTGATTGTACATATCCTATAATATTAAGAATCAAAGAGAATGAAAAATGCCCTTTTTCTAACTTGCAAAGCCTGAGTCAAGAACTCCATGGTTCATTTGGTTTTGGTGAGGTACACTGCTGGCTAAATTGAGAGCTGACTTAGTGACTCCACCACTCTGGAGAAACCACAGCCTCCTTTCTTAGTGACTACTGATTCGATTAAAGAACTAAATGACCTCAGAAAGAAAAGCAAAATTGTTCCCAGTTTCTAAAGTCCAAAACAACAGTCATACTCACCATGGTAATTTAGGGTAACTAGGGCATTAGCAAACTTTAGTGTGCCTTTCAGTTCACAAACAAAAGAATGATGTATAATCTAGGCAAGATGCTGACCTGGAGCAAGTGAAACCACCATTAACGGGATGGTTCTTCTCACCTACGCTGTGAGAATAGGGTTAAAAGTCTGCGAAAGCAATTTAATTGTATAGATATCTAGTTACAGCATGACCCAAGCCCAAGGTAACAAAATGCAGAATATATAAAACAAAGCTCTCCTCCCATAATGAGGATGGTCTACATAGGAATGGGAGATAACTAAATTGAAAAGTCTTCAATGCTGAATTCCGATAGGCAAAGTATACACACAACATTATTACATTAGAAGCAGTAACATTAAGTGGCCTGGTATATGCAAGAAATTCTTTTTTCCAGTCTAGGGTTAAGACCTTTTCATATTAACTTCAAATACTTCCTCCATGTTAGTCCTAAGAAAAAGAAACAGATTGTCTTTTAAGGTTTTAAACCCTTATGAGGATAAACATCCAACAGAAGCTTAAATCGCTGTAAATATACAACATATCACAATGTATGTGAAATCAGAGTCTAAGATGACTTCATATATAGTGTTACTTTTATCTTATCTGCAGTCTTAACCCCTTGAATTGAGTTCTTCACTTTTCCCTCAGTTCAGGAGTGCAGAACTGCATACAGTGGAAACTCACATTAACTATTTCCTTTTTTGTTTGTCTCATTAGTTAGTCTATTATTATTATGCACTCCATTTCAAGATAAAGAAATAAGCATAGAGCATTTACCTTCTGCTTCACCTAAGCAGTGGTGAAGCCAGGCTTTCTTCCCAATAACACCAAAATATTTGGACTGTGTAAATGACAGAGAATATATATATATATATATACATATATATATATATATATATATTATGACATGAGACAAAGGCATGTGATATTGTCACCTACAGAAAGGGGGTGGGGTGAGCCAAAATGAACAAGCGAACTTACTCTGAAACCTTTAATGAAAAGCATTACTCACCTTCAATGTGGGTGGCAAACTTGTTTGAGAAGCTTTGTTCTAGTATTCGGTGTAGTTTTTGACATTAAACCAGAAAGACACAATGACATTTCTAAGTTCACCAACACTCAACATTCACAGGTAAACTGTAAGAATTGCAAAGAAAGGAGAGAGGGTGTAAAGGGAATAACTATGCACAAAGTTTCTGATAAATGTCAACCTAGTGTTGTTCCTTGTTATGCTCTAACTAGAGGGACTTTGAATGATGTGAGAAAAGGGTGGGTGGTGTTTCAAAAAGTCTCATTGAGTTTTGAGGGCAATATCTTTCAACCACAGCAATAAAACTGTGTGTTATGAGAAGAAAACCTTATTTCAAATGAAATATACTCAAAAATTATGATAAAAAGAACTCAAGAAAAAAATCATTGATATGCCTGTCAGTATTATCTACATAAAGCTAGCAGATCTCTGTCAAATTATAATCTCTTTTATCATTTCTCTCTTTGTTTATTTTCATTAGTTCTTGTTTATTCTCAGAAGATAGTGTTATGAAGGTAATCATGGTCAGACATAGAAGTGAACTCTGTAACCTCAATGCTTGCATTTTATTGATTTAAGTTAGATATTTACATTCTAGAAAAATGTTTAATACTATTAACATTTCAATAGTTGGTTTCATATCTCATTAAGGTGAACTTCATACCACTTTTAGCAATCACTTTATTTTGAAAGGCCAAATTTTCCAATTTTTTTTTTCCTGCAAAAATAAGACTAGGGCTTCCCTGGTGGCGCAGTGGTTGGGAGTCCGCCTGCCGATGCGGGGGACGCGGGTTCGTGCCCCGGTTTGGGAGGATCCCACGTGCCGCGGAGCGGCTGGGCCCGTGGGCCGTGGCCGCTGGGCCTGCGCGTCCGGAGCCTGTGCTCCGCAGCGGGAGGGGCCACAGTGGTGAGAGGCCCGCATACCGCAAAAAAAAAAAAAAAAAATAAGACTAGCAATTGTACATTGCCATATAGTTAGCTAGGTGCTTCATCTTTATTTTTATTTTTTAAAAATTTTTTCAGTGGAATATACGTGCATATCGAAATTTACTGCAAAATTTTGTTGACACAAAGGATATGTAGCACACAGTTTACAAATAATAAAATATACATACTCTTTATTAACAATTCTACAATTGATTCTCCTAAGCAAGTAATTTTTTGTTGTTGTTGAGGTAGCATTGGTTTATAACATTATATAAGTTTCAGGTGTACAACATTACATTGTTACTTCATACTCTCAGCATGCTCACCACCAAAAATTTAATTTCCCTCCATCTAGGTGCCTCATCTTTAGTTGTAAGGGTAAAATGTTGATTCTATCCTGTGTTGAACACTTGTTATGTTAGAAATGATTTTGACTTCCTCAAGTTGCACATCTTTTTGTGTGTGTGTGTGTGGTACACGGGCCTCTCACTGTTGTGGCCTCTCCCATTGTGGAACACAGGCTCCGGACACGCAGGCTCAGTGGCCAAGGCTCACGGGCCCAGTCGCTCCGCGGCATGTGGGATCTTCCCGGACCGGGGCACGAACCTGTTTCCCCTGCATCAGCAGGCGGACTGTCAACCACTGCGCCACCAGGGAAGCCCAAGTTGCACATATTTTAAATGTACTTTCTAAAGTAAATGGGATCAATTACATTCACATGAGGAAGAGATAGACAGGTAGCTTAAAATTCATAGCAATAGTAGGGTATTCACAATTTAAAGAATATTATACATATATAATGCAGAAACAATGGGTTTACATTTGTGTGCAGGTCCACAAAAATACTGTCAACTGATCTGTGACAAAGGAGCAAAGGCAATTCACTGGAAAAAGAACAGTTTTCAACAAATGGTGCCAGAACAACTGGACATCCATGTGCAAAAAATGAATCTAGACACATATTTTAAACCTTTCACAAAAATTAACTCAAAATGTATCATAGCCCTAAAATTTAAAACTCAAAACTGTGAAACTCCTTGAAGATGCCATAGGTGAAAATCTAGATGACCACAGGTATGGTTCTGGCTTTTTAGATATGACATAAAAGCACAATCCATGAAAAAATTATTGATAACTTGGACTTCATTAAAATTAAGAGCTTCTCTTTTGTGAAAGTCACTGCTAAGAGAATGAAAGGACAATCCACGTACTTGGAGAAAACCTTTGCAAAATACATATCTGGTAAAGGACTGACATATAAAATATACAAAGAACATTTTAAACTCAACAATAAGAAAACAAACAACCCAAATAAAATATAGGCAAAAGAGTTGAAAAGACACCTCACCAAAGAAGATGTACGAATGGCAAATACACATATAAAATATGCTCCACATCAGAGGTCATAAGGAAATTGCAAATTCAAACAAGATACCACTACACACCTTTGGAATGTCTAAAGTCCAAAAGATTGACAACATGAAATGCTAGTGAGGGTGTGGAGCAACAGGAACTCTCATTCTTTGCTGGTGAGAATGCAAAATGATACAGCCACTTTGGAAGACAGTTTGGCAGCTTCTTATAAAACTAAACATATTCTTACCACACAAATCTAGCAATTGTACTCCTTGATATTTACCCAAATGAGCAAAAAACTTACGTTCACACAAAAACCTTCACATAATATTGATAGCAGCTTTATTCACAGTAGGCAAAACTGGGAAGCAACCAAGATCTCTCTCAAAAGGAGAATGAATAAACAAACTGAGATATATCCATTTAATAGAATAGTTTTCTGCAATAAAAAGAAATGAGTTATCATATCATGAAAAGACATGAAAGAACCTAATGTATCTTGCTAAGTGAAAGAAACTGCTCTGAAAATGCTGAATTCTGTATGACTCCAACTATATGACATTCTAGAAAAGGCAAAACTGTGGAGACAATAAAAGAGGAGTGGTTGTGAGGGGTTAAGGGGAAGGGAAGAATGATTAGGCAGAGTAGAGATTTTAAGGGCCATGAAACTACTCTGTATGATACTGTAATTGTAGATACACGTCATTATACATCTGTCAAAACCCATAGAATGTACACCAAGAGTAAACTCTAGTGTGATCTATAGACTTTAATTAATAATAATAATGTGTCAATATTGGCTCATCAATTGTGACAAATGTACCTAATATAAGGTGTTAATAATAGGGAAAGCTGGGAAGGGGGTAGAGGTAATGGTGAGGGAACATATGGAAATTTACTGTACTTTCCACTCAGTTTTTCTATAAACCTTAAACTAAATAAAATATATTAATAAAAACATTTTTCTGGGATATGGTGACTGAACTGAGAATTTCTTGTGCACAAAGTCTATTTTTGCAAAAGAGAAGAATAAAAAGTAGACATATGCCGATCATATCTGCATAGTACACAATTTTTAAGTAAGAATATAGCACTGTGAAAATTGATTTAAAATAGAAAATCTATTAAGTAGTCTGTTTCCAATAAAAAACATATTTCTAATATTCATAGTACAACTATAAAACCCCACTCATCTTTTAAAGGTTTTAAATGCAATGATTCTATACCTCTTCATACTAATCACCTCATGCATTTGTTGTGTGATAAATGATGGGGGAAAATGATATGAACTATATTTCCCAGTCTAAATCATAAAATAAATGTTTTCCTTTTCTAGACTCATTTTTGCTTATTTACCCAACTATTCTGTCTGCCCAAAGGTACCTTGCTAAAGCTTCAACTACAGGTTCTCAGTATACCCTCCTGAATGATCCAAACATATGATTCCTCATTTGAATCAATCAAGGTGTAGTCATGTGTGTAACTTAGTTAGATCTCATTAAATGCCCATTGCCTTTAATTTTGGGTACCATTCATCCCATGTATTACTTTCTCAGGAATTGTGTCTCACAAACCTGTTAAGGCATTTCTAATTTAACTTCTCAGCTTCTTCAACCTTTCCC
>NW_006774783.1:589976-606760 GCF_000442215.2 Lipotes vexillifer
TTTCCCTACCCCTTTTAATAACTATAAATATTTGATTTACTCAAATCTGCCAATTTATACATGAATGAATAAATGAATGAAATTAAATGTCTGAACATTTGTTGACTCCTAAAAAAAAAGCAAAATGTATAGAATGGTCATTTGAAAACCAAACCTGATACAGTACACATGGATACACACTCATGTGTGTGCGTGTGTGCATGTATGTGTTCACTTGGAGGAAATATTTCTGAACTCTGACGGACATTCTTTTTAAAAGGCAGTTCCCAGAAATTTTTGAGGTCCAAGTTAAGAGTACAACTAGAAGCTTCATACATTTTCCTAAATATTTTAAAGGTATTAATCAACAAACTATTAAATAAATATATTCTATCCTCCTACCTTGATGTTCATAACAAAATTGACACTCATAACATTGATCTTCATAACAACAAAATTAGGAAGAATATATAAAAGCTATGTTTTTTATATAACTGAAAGTTGACAAACTATCAAAAATCAGTGAATGCTATTATTGAGCATATCTGGGTGCTCTGATCATGAAACAGCAATATTCAGGTGAGTAATAAAATAAAGACATATATAATTCAAAAATCACCATATATTTATTACATGAGTATAATTTTTAATTGCCTTTGTTTTGGCGAAATAAGTAATTCTGTTGTTATAATGAAGATTTTCACATAATATATGTTCTACTGACAGTAAAGATCTAAAGTAAGGGTCAAGGAAACTTTTAATGCAAAGGACCAGATGGTACATATTTACAGCTTTGTGAATCATCTAGTCTCTTTAGCAACTACTCAACTCTGTTATTGTACTGTGAAACCAGCAATAGAAAATATATAAGTGAATGGCCATGACTGTGTTCCAATAAAACTTTATTTATGGACACTGAAATTTGAATTTCACATAACTCATATGTCACAAAATGCTATTCTTCTTTTGATTTTTTTCAACACTCAAAAGTGTAAAAACTGTGCTTAGCTTGCAGGTCACTCAAAAAGAAGCTGGATTTGGCCTGCAGGCTATATTGTTCACTGACCCTTTATCTAAAGAATTTTTAAAAATTAAAAGTATTTTTATTCAGAGTAAATAAAATTTAAATATAATTCATTAAGGAATACAAATTATAGTAAATGTAAAATTTTGAAAAATTAAAATCATTTTTCACATGTATCTTCTAAAAATTCAAAATAATGAATTAAAATAAAAGACAAAGTACAAATTATAAGTTGTAAAAACTAAAAAAAATAAATCAAATTTTAAATTTAAGGTAAAGTTTTTATATCTTTTTAAAAATTTAATTAAATCTTGATTAAATATTGGATTTTAAAATGATTTGCAATTCTAGTGATCAATTTCATATAGTTGCCAACATAACATGTCATATACAGAATTCCTTACATACAAATTTAAAAATAAAATGAATTAATATTACTATATAGTCATCAGCTGTTACATGCAACTTTTGTGAATACCATGTTAATTTGTGAGTGCCCCTAGAACCATGAATTAAAATATCACTAGAAGTAAGAAACTGGACAATTGACACTCCTGGGAAATAATACTTCATTAAGCAATATTTATTGCATTCATGCTATCTAGGAATAAGGATTGGACTACTTAATTATTTTGTCTTTTAAGCTCTTCTGTTCAAATCCCCCTCATATCCTAAAGTAGTGCTCTTCTCTGATTTTGGCACAACTCAAAAAATGTTTACAGCATCCTGATGCAATTGTCTTTTCTTTGGAGTACATAAAGAAAGAGATGTGGAGTGATTCCCTAGAGTCTGAACAGCAGGCACATGAGCAGAAGGTAAGATTTACTGGTCTTGTTATGCCAGGATAGCGCACCAGAACCTGAATGACAGCACACATGTGTTAATATAGTTATTCAAGTATGTGTGTTTATATATGTCTTTGTGTGGAGGCCCCAGGAAAGGGGTCTGTATTAGTTAATTATTACTGCATAACAGTATTACTATTGTTAAATGTGTTAAAACAGCACATATTTGTTATCTCACTATTTCTATGATCCATGAGTTCAGGCATAGCTTAGCAGTGTCTTCTGCCTCGAAGTCTCATAAAGCTGCATTCAAAGTGTCAGGTGGGGCTGTAGCTTCACAGGATTGACCAGGATACGATCCACTTCCAAGTGCAGTTGGTTGGTAGGATTCAGTTTTTCGTGGTTGTAGGACTAAAGGCTTCATTTTCTTGTCGGCTGTTGGCTGCTAGCGCTTGCAGGCTGTCAGCTGGAAGCCACCCTTAGCTCCTGGAAGTCATCCATAGCACCTTGACATATCTTTGTTTCCAACATGCCCATTTGCTTCCTCAAAGACAGTAACGAAGAAACTCCAGGAAGACTGGGGCTGCAATCTTATATAATCAAATATGCATGGAATCATATGCATTCCATTATCTCTGACATATTCTATTCATTAGAAGCAAGTCGCAGGTCCTTCCTACACTCAAAGGGAGGGATTATATGGATGTGGACACTAACAGGTAGAAGCTCACTCTAAGAGTTTGTTCACCACGGGGTTCCTCTTGCTTGGATCTAATGTGGTAATGAAAAAGAGAATACACCATTTCTCACTGTATTGGATTTATCTGCTATAGATTCTTTAATTACATGGCTTATTTTTCCAATTTTTTTCCACTTGCTAAATGCTTGTTCTACTTAATTTTTCAAAACAGCTGAGATTCCATACATTTAATCATAAGGGGCTCTGGCGATTAAGAAGAAAAAAAGGCAGAGAAAAAGGAAGAGGAGCAGGAGAGGGTTAAGAAAATGTATAAGAAAAGGAGGAAAAAGAAGAGGAGGAGGAAGAAAAAGGCGGAGGGGAGGGAGAAGTGAGGAAACATGCAAGAAAGAAAGGAAGATGGGGGAAGGAAGGAAGGAAGGAAGGAAGGAAGCCATAACCACCCAAAAATTATATAGGAGTGCTTAGAAGTAGTATGTCAATCCTAGAATGTGAATAATGTCTACTACAGCAGCTCAATACAATCTTCGGTTTGGACAGGTTGTGATTTGGGGCCTCTGGATGTATAATTCATAAGAAAAGTTTCTAGAATTTAATACTTAAATTCTCCTTCTACTTCATGGGATGTGCCAACAAGGTCAGGTTACCCTGATGTCTGGTCACCCACTTGAGCTATCTGACACTGTCCTGCTTCCTAGAACCCTTTCCTCAGTCAAGACAGATAGGATGATTGTTTTCTCACTCAGCTGTCAGGGTCTTGCCATAGAGATCTGCCCACACATACATCATTTTGGATAGAAACAGAGGAAATAATTGTGAACAATATGTCATATAAATCTTAATGGTCATTCTTCATTAATTGTTGACTCAAAACTGACCTTACTTGTTTCTATTACGAATTTTGAAATCTCAGATCATGAAGCTGCCATAAAACTCAGCATCAGATTAAATGGATAAATTCAAGCTGTGTATTTGTGTATCCATTCCACTGTTCAGAAACTGTGACATATCAAATTTTTATCTATGTACTTAATGTGCTAAATTATATATCATACCTGCACAAAGAATCTTAATGCACTCAAAATAAATGATGAACCAAAAAGAGCATAATAGAAATATGAGATTGCACATGACCAGTTTGACTTTAAGAAGGTCTAAATGACAAAACCTCTCCTACAGTTTCTCTCCAAATCTGAAAAATTCAGTGCTTCTGCTGTGCACAAATTTGCATTTTCCCCATTTATAACCTTATGGTCTCTAAATCCAGTAGCTTTAAACAGCAAATCAATCATGAAGTGCAATGAGAAGTTATGGTGAAGGTTAGAGGAGTTTAGTTGTGTGATTGTATAAAAAACATATATTACTTCTCTCAAGAGCAACCCACAATAAATAGCCAAATTCTCATATCCCACAAACTGTAGGATCCTAATCAGATCCTAATCTGATGAAGTATTACGTCTTGGGCAAAGTATAGTTGAACTGACTAATTCTACAATTTACAAAAGTAGAAAATGCTGATAAACTATACATATATTACTGAAACTATAAAGCTTCCATTATAGAATGCTTTGCAAAGATGGCCCATAAAAGACTAATAACACTTAAGTAAAAAGCCTGATATTTTGGACTATTATAAAATCCTGCAGCATTTGCAGAAATGTTTCCAAGTGTGAATCAAACTAAATTTAGTGAAGATGGACTGGGGATAAATTTATTTCATTTACAAAGGTAAATAAATACAACAGAATGGAATAAGTCCTCATGAATCATTTCCACCAGAAGCTTGCAACAAGCCTATCTTAAATATGACTATTATTGTACATATACACCAGTATTGTACTTCCCCAACAATCACTGGAGTATCATTCACTGACCAAAAAATACTACCTAAAAACAATATTTCTTTAGCAAGCAGAACAGAATTCCAATTGCTTCATCATCATTTATGAAATTTTACCCTGTTGCTTAATTCAAGCAGAGTAACCAAAGTATTATTCAATATACATTAATCAGATAAATTATATAGCACATGGAATATAGCCAATATTTTTATAATAACTTTAAATGGAGTATAATCTTTAAAAACCTTGAATCACTATGTTATACACCTGAAACTAAAATAATGTTGTAAATCAACTATATTTCAATTAAAAAAATAAAATAAATATATATAAATCGACAAAAATGTTTAATTTTAGATTATGGAAAGCATGGCAGCAGAAGTTATGACAGTTAAAAGAGTGTATAAAATAGAATATCTTCCCTTAAAGAGTCTAATACAAGCATTCAGTTTGTAGTACATTTATTTCTAAATTAATTATTGAATTGGTTTAGAGATGAAGAAAATTCATCTCATTAAAAGTATTTTTTCAGTGTCTGGTTGAGGGTCTCATCTGCTACATTAGTATGAAAGAGTGACACAGCAGGCAAAATGAAAATGGTTAAGATGCATTTAAACATGTTTGGCCCAATAAGTCCCATGCTCTGATTGTCCCTAACAGTTCATTCCATTATAAACTTAATTAGAAACCTTTTCTTTTTAACGTTGAGAAAAAGCATTTTGATATTACTGACTCTATACATAGGATTTTCAAATCTTATTAAATGGCTGATTTATAGTTATAATAAATTGACTTTTTATTTTTAATACACCTGGTAGGATGATGCTATAAAAGCTTTTAAGGAGGCCAATGAATCTTTTGGAGTGGACTCCATGATGCTTCAATCAGTCTGTATTAAACCATGATTGTCGTAAGTACCAAATGAATTAATACAGTGAAATTTTTGGAGCTACATTAGGTGGAATAATAGCTGGCAGATACATATTTATGATTAACCTACATATAGAAATATACTTTTTATTTTTTACTGAAAATGATAGGAATTTTATTGTGCAAACTATGATTCTGTTGCATTTGTGTAATGATTTGTAGTTGCTGCAAGTTGTTAGGCATTCTAAAAGCCAAAGTATGAATGGGATTACAATCTAACTAAAATTTACTGCATTCAGTAAAGGGCTAAAGCACCCAAGCTTTGAAATCATCTAATGCAAAGACTGTTTATTCCCCGTATAAAATCTTACTGTATATTTTGTCCTAAAAGATATAAGGGTTGCAACTGAGCAGACTGCTAAACATCTCAAATATTAATTTATTGTCTTCCAAAGCTGTGCTTGCAGAACATACAGAGTAGCAAATTAGAGGTTGGTAAGAAAGAATAAGTGAGACCTGATAATTCTGTCTGAGTCTTCTGTGGTATGGAATTGAAATATTTAAAGGCTACACTAGCTGAAAAGTATATTTTGAACAAATAGCTTCATAAAGCATGTTTGGTTTTAAAAGCTGGAGGGATTTCAAAAATTCATTTTATTCTTCAGAAATAGAAGTGGGAAGCAGTTTATTGAAAATATCAGAAAACACAAATAGTGCAAACTCCCCACAGGCAAGTATCTTGCTATTGTCTCACCCCAATGTGAGTCATAGCGTATCTGGAACAGGTGTCTCTGTCTTCGAAAGGCACATTTATACCCTAGCCTTGGCATTTAGTTATTAATTTTTAATAATCTGAGTGGCAAACAAAATCAGGTTTTATGCATTTTACATCGCTTCTCAGAATAAGTAATGAAACATGCCCTGGAACTATTCACATTTGGGGAAAAGACATGTTTTGTGGTTAACTGATGTCTAAGATTGTCTAGCGTCAGGGGTTAGATGAGGGAAATGATACAAAGAAGAGAGGGAGAAGCAGAAATTAGGTCTCTGCACAGCCTTGGTAACAGAAAGATCCTATCAGAGTAATATAAGACAACCAGTCTATTTTCAAATATTATAATAATTTGAAAAGAAAGGAAAGAAAATGATCACCTATTTTAATGGTTCAGCCCAAACCCTGGGGTGAAGAGATGAGCAAAACAAGTGATCAGACAACAAAGGATATCCCGGAACTCTGTGGTTTATTAGTTTGCATTCACAAATGTCTGCTTTTATCTTGCTTTTGCATTTTTAGTATAGTCATCTTCTTTTCTTTAGTTTACCTGTACAATATCTCTCCCACTATGTAGTATATTTTAAAGGAATTTAACTTTTTCATATTGTGGATTCCTCAGAATTCTTAAATACCACCTTTCCCAATAGAGATTCCCCAGCCGAGATCACCACTTGAAAAACACATCGCTCTAGAATCCCAGAGAGGTGACATCCTCCAAGACAGGGACACTTTGCCAGCACAAAAGAAGCGACGCTGAGAGTTAAAGAAGGAAAGACATTTCACCTCTGTTAACATGTAATTAACATATAAGGACTAAGTTTCTTCCTATTCTGTTGGTGAAGGGTATTTTGTTAGGCCGTTTGTAGGCTTGCTTTTGCCACTGGTATTTTCTCAGAAGATTTCTACAGCCATCTTTTCTCAGTATGACCTTTGTGGTGGTGAGATTTGGATTTGATTTGCCAACTAGCTCAGTTACCTCATGACCAGTCCCTGGAGCCACACAGTCC
Organism: Lipotes vexillifer; assembly: GCF_000442215.2. Lineage (NCBI taxonomy): Eukaryota > Metazoa > Chordata > Mammalia > Artiodactyla > Lipotidae > Lipotes > Lipotes vexillifer. Next base: position 596,955 of record NW_006774783.1, read on the forward strand.
CTTCATTTTTTTGCTTTGTAGTGCCAAAACCTTCATGCCTCACTGAAAACTGCATAACATTAAACACATGCTGCAGATATATGTTCAAATTAGAGATGTAACAAACTATCCACTGAGAATCCACTAAATCACTGAAGCAACAAACCTGCAGATCCAGAGTTAGCACCAGTAAATTACAATCTATAATATACTTCTCCCTCTGATGATAAAAGCAAAGCATATTTTATTTTAAAATGCTGACAATAACTCCTAAGCAATCAATACCTTTCCTGGAGAAGGGAAATTGCATAGCCCCAGCTGCTACTGTACATACATTGAAAAGGACAGATGAACTGTAGATGTGAGTCCTTCAGCAAAACCCAGGTGTGAAAAGTTTTGGCGCCTGGCACTTAGATTGGATTCAGCAGTCAGCCCTTGAACTCTTTGTGTTATGTGTACTGAGCTTCTCAAGTTTGACAGCATGTTATCTTGCAAGTTTGAGGGATGTCTAAAAAATCAAATGCCAGGACTCTGCTGGAAAATGTGGGGCTTTTCCCTACCTCCCCTTTGTTGGGCTCAGTTTATGTAATAAAAACTGAGCAGCAGCAAGGCAATATTATATGGAATACTATACGGAAAATATTATATTCCTGAGTTGGTAAATCCCTTGTTGAGGAAGAGATGTTATATCTGCAATAAAAAATAAATTCAAAAAAAAATTAAAGAACAGAAAGAAGGAAACCTCTCCTAAAGGGAATCTGATTCTAGAAAAACATATGCTGAAGTCTTATGCCTCTGTTATGCACTGTGGGATTGAGTCTTAGAAGACACCATAAATATAGAAAGTAAAGCTTACTGGCGGGTGGGGAGGGACACACAGGAATAGAACTGGGCAATAAGCATATAAAAGTGTTCCTAATTTATAGAATACACAAATCCAAAATGTCGGAGTTTGTGATCGCTGCCTAGTTACATTCCGGTAAGGAAGAGTTATTAGCAATTTCTCTAGAGGAAACTTCAGCACCATTACTTTAAGTATTAAGTGGCCTTTTTTCAAAACTCAGCTTATTTTTGTAGTTGTGCTGTCACTACATCTGTGAATGTTTGCAAATGCTTTCAGGTTTGGGAAATTGACTTTCCAATTTGAAGTGCCCTCTCTGATTCAGAACTAGATACTACCATTTATAATGTTTGATGGATCACTTTCCATATGTATGTCCTTTGAGGAAGTTTGGCAACTTTTAGTTTTATGATTGATGGCAATCTGTGTTAAGGGCATAGAAAATGACAAAAATCTGTATGGTGCTTCAAATCAGGGAATCCACCCAAGGAAGCATCAGAAATAGCTTTAGAATTTTTCAATGTAAAAAAGAAATGTAGGAACCTAGAAACTTCAAAAAGAAAAGCTGTATCTTCAAATGACTGCTATGAACTAGCCCAAACTGATAGGAATTCTCTCACTGCTTCCATACGCAGTAAGGATACACCTTATACCAGGCATGTGACTAGTACATTTTATTTTTTTAAATGAGTAAGATATTATCTTTGGTCTCTTTATGGTTTTGTCACCTATGAGCTTATCAAAAAAAAAAAAACTTTATGGAAGAGATTTATATTTTCAGCATACATTGCCCCGGTTATCTTGTTTGTTTAATCATTCAAAGTTTATGGAGTTACTCTTTTTATCCCTTTATAATTTTGTAACAAAAGGTATTTTCTCTGTTTTCAAAGTGCTCATGAGCTTGTGAGGACACAATCGACTATAATAAGAAGAGGTAGATGCTGTTATAGAAGTATGAACATGAGAGTTCATGGAGTATGTTGGAAATTACAGGTAGTCTGCTGTGCCTGGAGCTTAGGGAGCCTGGAATGGAAAGCAGTGGTTAGACAAGAGATAAAGTGATTAGGACCAGACCGTATTGGGGCTTAAATGGTAGAGTAAGGAGTTTGGAAGCTATCCCTTGTGCAGTGGGAGGCCTTTTAAAACTATTATGTAAGAGAATCACATGACCAAACATGAATTTTAAAGGTAAGTCTTGAAATTGGGTGCAGAGTGGTCTGAAAAAGGGGAGAGAGGAAAGAGTAGAAACAGATTAGTACAGTTGAGGAAGTTCCTAACATAGTCCAGGCAAACTATGATAGGGGTAGACCCAAGGTGATGGCAGTAGGAATGGAGATGTAGGTCTAGATTTCGGGCATATTTTAGAGATCAAACTGTCAGGATTTGAAAACATGTAGCTGTGTCATTTTGCAGTGATGCAGAGGGCTGTTTGGGAGAGGAAGGCACTTAAAAGGACTGTGGGATATTATTCAGTGAGAAGGGCACACAAGAGGAGAAAAGCACATATAGGGGACAGAAGATAAAAGATTTGGTTTTACAGATGTTGGCTTTAATGGGTCTGTGCAAGAATGAAGTAGAGGAGTCAAACAAGAAGTTAGAAATAAAAGTCTATCACTTGAGAAAGAGATGAAGTAAACAAAACACCTCTAGTAATAAGAGTTTCCATACATCTATTCTTCTCTCTAGGATGTAGATCTTCAGTGTTTCTTGTTTTTTGTTTTTGTTTTTTTTTGCTAAACTTTTCTTCATCTATTTCATTCAAGTATTTGGGGATTCAGTAAATTAAAGTTTTTTAAAGAAGTAAATTACATTCTCACCTTAGTATTACCTCCCATCAGTCCTCATTTTTGGAAACAATCTGCCCAATCCCTTGATCTGTTCCTTTTATTCCACTGCTTCCTGAATTTAGTTCACTGATCATAATTGTCTGATACTGCAACAATAATCTGCAGTTGAAGGGAGAATGTTTGCTGTTTTCCATTTCATTCCTCTCCTAATGAAGTACATAAATTATTTCCTTTTTTTTTCTTTTTTTTCTTTTTTTTTTTAACGTCAGCAACACATTGGTCATATATCTTTGGGAAATAGTGTCTGCTGATTCCCAGGTTCTTTCTTGAGTTTCCTTTGGGTACAATTTAGATAACACTTCCCTGAGGACATGCCCTTGCACTGTCACTCTGCCATTTTGTAGGGTCACAAAGCCTTGCTGGATCTTCTTACATTCCTTGATCATTTAACTGCACAAAAGTGCTTGAAGACTTCTGCCAGCTTAAAGACTTTCCTATGCCCTTACATGAGGATCATTTGTAAAACATTAACTACCCAGATCCCCAGGGAATGCTAGTGTTCATAATTTTCTATTTTAGAAATGCTTATTTGTTTCCTAAATTGAAGCCAATTCTCTATTTTGTAATGAAGTTTGTTTGTTTGTTTTTCTTTATGGGCATATTGCCATTTTGTTTATTATTTTCTGGCTGCTTTGTTAACTCTTTTATTCCTTTACACTTGCTCTTTTCCTTTGAGATTTGTTGATTTTCTATAGTGGTATGCTTTTGCTTATTGTTTGTTTCATTTTGTTTTGTCTTTTAACAGCCTTTGAAAATGTGGAATCTTGTCAAAATTTTTTTGTGAAAATCTAAATAGATTCTATCTGCTGGACTCCCTTTATCTGAATATGTATTTTCCCCCTGGAAGAATTACAATAGATCAGTCATGCTTGATTTCTCCTTGTATAAAGCATGTTGCCTTTTCTCCAACACATTCTTTGCTTAAGTGGTTGGTAATGGGAATAAAGCACATTTGTCAATGACGCAAGATGACTACAGCAATATGACAGGATGCCCGAATTTTCAAATAGTGACTTACTTGTCTGATTGAAATTAGTAAATATAGTCATTGAAATTTAGAAAGTTTATTCTCAGGGTATGACTGTATAACAACAATATAGGAATACCTGTTGTATTTTCTGATGACTAATGTAGATGAATGTGGTTTTTGTTCCAATGTGAGGGATGAGGTAAGGGAATGACACAGGAGCCCTAGAGCCCATAAAAAAACAACCAAAAAGCAATCCTAGAAAAATAAATAAATGGATTGATTAAAAAGTTGGTGCTTTCATATTTGACATTTTTGGGGGAATGACTTTTGATAAGATGAAGTGAAATACCAGATTTTAAAAATGCCAGGTTGTTCTTTCCTAAAAAGATTTTTAAGTAAGTTTTTTTCTTTCTCACTTAGGAGGGGAAAAAATTCAACCTTTTGAGCATAGTACATATGGTTGTCTAGGCAACAAGCACAATAATAACATCCACAGCATCCATGTGAACCTTAATTATAGCATTATATTAAACTAGCACATGTTAACTCTTTAGCAAAACACATGTATTCCTTACTTTGGAGAATATTAACTATTTATACATGGCCTTTCAAATTAAAGTGCCTGCTTCTTTACAAAAGTAGTTTCATGACAAATGGTTAAGAATTCTAGCAGTTTCTCTCATTATGTTTCAAGAATGAAAGCCAAGGCTGAAGAGGTGTACATTTTGTTTGTATTATGTTCACTTTATCAGTTATTTATGGAGTGTTAGTGATGTGCCTAGCTAAGTGGGAAAGGTTTTGATTATTATTTTTTTCAGTATAAAATGTGGGATCTGTGTAATATGGAAATAAGACCATCATGTAAAAATTGTTCTGAGAATATCAATATTTAAACATCTCCACATACATTATATGAATGAAGTAATACAGTCAAGTGTTGATTTGAATCAAGCACCAGCCTTTGATATTGCTGCATAACAAAATGCCACATATTTAGTGTTTGAAAACAACACAAATTTATGAGCTCACAGGCCTGTAAGTCAGAAGTCCAGGTGGACTCAGTTGGTATCTCTGATCCTGGTTTCACAAGGCCAAAATCAAGGTGTCAGTTGGCTTGGGCTCTTAGCTAGAGGCTCCATGTAGACTCTGCTTCTGATCCCATTTATGTTGTCTGAATTCAGCTCCTTGTGGTTATGGAATGGAGGTCACTGCTTTCTTCCTGGCTGTCAGTCGAAAACTGCTCTCAGCTCCTAAAAGTTATCAACATTCTTTCTTTTTGGTCACATCCACCTTCAAGCCAGCAATGGCACACCAAATTCCCCCTGTGTTTTGAGACTGACTCTTCCTTCTCTGACCAGCTGGAGAAAATTCTCTGCTTTTAAAAGGCTCAGCTGATTGGGGCAGACCCACAGAGGTTATCTGTATATCTCAAGATCAATTGACTTAGGACTTTAATTATGTCTGCAAAATTCCTTCAGAAATGTATCTAGATTAATGTTTGATTGAATAACCAGAGGACAAGACTCTTGGATATCCATATTAAGAATACTGCCTACTACACGACAGCACATCAGGAAGGAATGGAAATTATTGAAAAATCTCCAGAGTTGAAATGGGCTTGAATTCATCTTTGAAAAATAGATAAAATTTGGACATATGGAGAAAGGACCAGGGATGTTATTACAAGTGGGAGAAACAGCATGAGCCAAAGCAGAGAGATTAAGGCAATTAGTAGGTTGTTTTTTTTTTTTTTTTTTTTTTTGCAGTATGTGGGCCTCTCACTGTTGTGGCCTCTCCCGTTGCGGAGCACAGGCTCCGGACGCGCAGGCCCAGCGGCCATGGCTCACGGGCCCAGCCGCTCCGCGGCATGTGGGATCCTCCCAGACCGGGGCACGAACCCGCCTCCCCTGCATCGGCAGGCGGACTCTCAACCACTGCGCCACCAGGGAAGCCCAATTAGTAGGTTTTGTATAGAACATTAGGTAGACTTGTGGACTATCACAAGTTTTATGATCTAGTGAAAAGTGAGCTTTACAGCCGTGTGACTTGAGCAAGTTACTTTAACCTGGTGACTCTTAGTTTGATCACTAATAAAATTAGAGTAATAGTAGAATACAGCTCACAAGGTTGTTGGAAGTGATTGGAAGCTTGATAGAGATAGATAGATAGATAGACAGATAGATAGATAGATAGATAGATACAGATAGACACAGTCAGACAGATATAAATATAGAAAGAACATTTCTAGCTTCTAGTAATGCATACCAGGATTACTATATCTTTTATCGCATGGAGTTGCATTATTAATTCATATTCTGGTTTGGGAATTATGGGATACCTGCTGGTGGTTTTTGCTTTTTAGTTGTATATTTTACTTTGTATTTTGAGTTTCTAAAGTACTGTCAACCCCACCTAATTCTAGGTATCTGGAAAATTGGTGAGAATATTAAACTGAATGAAACAAAATATTTGGGGGAGGTAAATATCACCTCTGCCCCTATTCCCTACATTTGCAACCCATTGTTGACACAACTCTACTTATTACTATCATTGAATATAAATTTTCAAATCAACTAATAATCCTTAACAGTAGTATCATGTTTTCCAAGGTTACAGAGAAAAATATCATTTGGAACAGGATAAGATGTCCTTATGAATTAAACATAGATGAATTATACTTTAATTTTTTACTTATCTATATGATCTATCAATTATTTATTCAAGAAAAATGAATTGAATACCTACTATGTAACAGAAAGTTACAGTAAATCTTTCATTGATAGGAATATGTATTAAACTTGAGCATATTTGCCAGCCCTCCTTTGGGTTAAATATGACCCTTTCTATGGTGGCCTTTTAAAATGAAAATGCCCCTGGAGAGTTAATCCATTAAATCAATATCACAGTGGCTTTTTTCCTCTGGTACAAGGAGCCCAAGACAGCATAAAGATACAGAATGTTGGTAATAGGGAGGAGGGTATGTTGAGGAATTTTAAGAAAGAAACTCCATCTACTTTATACTTTTGCTGAGATCCTGATGCTACATTTCTGTCTTAACTAGAACACTTATTTTAAGTGGAAGCATTTTACTAACCAGCACTCTCAATTTCCTTTGCATATCTTCACTATATTTCTAGATCCACTTTTATTAAAGACTTTTACTTTTGCCTCTTCGTAGCAAAGTGGCCTGTAGGAATATATTTAATACTTTACCTACAATGCTTTTCTGCAATTTGGAAAATAATTATAAATAAATACATGTTACTAACCCTTTGAAAAATATCTTGAACAAAAAAGTTCACTCCCATTTTGTCAGTGTACATATGTCCTTAGCAGTTGTTGCCATTTATGAGCAAATCTTCACAATTATTTCCAATAAAAGATTGCAGAGGCAAAAATCTTTTCACTGGCCTTAAATATACCATATACTTTTCTGCTCTTTTTTCGTGTGGAAACTCAGCTAATCTTCCATTAACTACACAAACGTGACTTTAACTTAATTTTTCTAAACTACTTATTATAGAGCCCAAATAAAATATACAATATGTCCAGCGAATTTTCCTAAAGTTTTAAAACATAACTGCACAATGAAACAATATTGTTTTTCTTCTTCCACAATTGATTTCCACCAAAATTGTTTTATTTACAACTTTCTCTTAGTTTTCTCCTTTTTATTACAAATATTTCATGAGATATTACTAAAAATAGCATCCCCACCTTATATATCTGTAACGTAAATAATTATAATCCTCTTCTTGGAATATCAAAACAGAAGCTCACCAGGCACATTTCCTGATAATGGTAATGAATGACAAGAAAGCTATTACAGTGGTAAGACTACAGTATTTGAGTGTGGAAGCTATTTAATACCAATTACCTTTCTGTTTCCAACTATGGCCATGGCCTTGAGTAAACTATTTAATATAGTTGCCTTTATTTTCCCATTTTAAAAGGAAGAATGAGTCTATTTTTATATCAAAGGAAGTCATTGAGAATCAGTTGACTTAAAGAAAAAAATTTAGACCTAAAAATAGAAATATGAAAGGTATAAATATTACATATATCCTTGTGTGTATATTTGTACACATAATACCTCTATATCTCAATTTAATTCTATTGTGATAATGCTTATATTAAAGTTTATAACTTAATGCTGCAATGAAACCTTCTTAATATTCATCTAAGGTATAGGTACATGTAACTTGTTACATTATGTATTTTGTTACCATAATTTTAAATAATCATTTTTTGGGAAAATGTAATTTTAAAGTAGTTGAACACACTTTTTATTATTTAAATTTTTGATGATCTCAGGGCAAAGGGAAGTGGAGTGAGTAGAAGTATAGATGAGCCAAGAGGGCTATTGAAGTTTTGGGGGGCTGGGTGATTGGAGCACTATTCCCTCTATTTCTGCATATGTTTGATATTTTATAAGAAAAAGTTCACATAACTTTAAAAATATTATTTTCAGTAACATAACCTAATTTTTTAAATGCTTAAAGTTTGAATATACTCATGAAGCTAACAGTATTTACAGATGATGATTTTGAAAAACACAATTATTACATCCCATGGGGAAATAACAAGCTTTAATAAGGACTAGCAAGAGAATCTGATTTAAAGAGTTAGTAAAATGTTGAAAATTGGTATGATAATTTTGCATAAGTTATATGAAGTGGCTTCTAGAAATGAGCACATTTTAATTTCAATATCATGGAAGGAGGAAAAAGAATCACTTTCAGTGTTTTTCAGCTTAGCTCCATAGAAAGCAAATCAATGTTTCACTTAGAAGAGATGGGAAAACCAACATCTTTTGACTTCCTAATTCTGCTGGGTTTTGCTATGTTTTCACAATGCTCGCTACTTATTTCAAAGTTTGGTTTTGACCTCATATTTTATAAACACAAATAGCTTTTCAGTTCCAAAGTAAAAATTGTGAAATTATCTGATAGATGAAAACAACCTCACCAATAGAACTGTAAGTAGCAACAAAGAAAAGTAGATAAATACTTGTTTTCCATTTAGGTCTCAGGGTTTCCAAAGCACATGAAGAAGAAAAAGTGAAAGGCCCTAAATAGTTGCCCCTTAGTCACCGGCAGACAGAAGAACAGAACTTGTTTCATACTTCTGAATGGTAAGCCTATTTTTGAATATAGAACGGAATGTCCATAGGAATTTTGTAGCATATTCTTAGAGCAGGTATTAAATTATTATTATGGGAAAAGACTTGAAGTTTAAAGTTACTGCAGGGAAAATTCATTCAATAAATAATGCCCACTCTGAATCTGTGAATATTTGAATACATTTTGTAGTATTTCTTTTTCAAAGACACATTTTTACTCTTTACTGAAGTGTAATAAACATCCAGAAAAATGCACATAGCATAATATTTTAATGCTGTTTGGTTTACATTCCAATCAAGAAAAATAAAAATTTAAGCTGATATATTGTATAAATGCAGTTAAATATAACATGATCAGTCTCTGGTAAATTCATTTCATTTCGAATGTCCCTCCTTTTTCCCCTGCTTCCATCTCTCTCTCCAGTCTCTTCCTTTTTTCCTCCCTTCTTTCCATTAACAGACATATTTTAAGTCTTACTGTATGCCTGGCACCATACAAGGCATTAGGGATAAAGCAAAGAACAATACAGACATGTTTCATGTCCTCACAGATTTTCCAGTCTAGTGGGACCAGCAGACAAATAAACAGGAGAAAGAAAGAAGAGGTAATAGGGGAAATCCATTATGCTATGAGAGCACATAAGAGGTGAACTTTCCCTTTTCCTGGTCATTAATCCTTTTTAGTGAGCCCAAAGTGAATCCCTTTGTCTTTAGATCTTACAGTCTATATCGTATTTATATATGTTTTTCTAACAATAATAGCTCAAAGTATGGTTCTCACTTCCCTCTTCACACCAGGCACCTACCCCCCCACATTATAGTTCGATTTCCTGGTACCCAGCATTGAAATGTTTTATTTTTACTGGTTCCTCTAAAAACCCAAGAATAGCACCTATTATTTTTAATCAACTAAGCCACTAACATATAAGTAGCAGAATCTCTAGGTAACTGTTACTGAATCTCAAGTGGGTATTCTAAAATGTGAGTAGAAGATCTGTGGGCTTGTGTACTTTTGATTTCTACAGGCTTTCTTCTGCTTGGCATTCC
>NW_006774783.1:606770-641832 GCF_000442215.2 Lipotes vexillifer
TGATTTCTACAGGCTTTCTACTTCTTGTCATTCCTGGATAGGACTGGTAAGTCATTCTTGACAATTTCTACTATGTCATAGGTTATTAAAACTCTCCTTTCTCCTTTCATTTTCAAAACCAGCTTCACTCTAGTGATCCAAATCTCTGCTTGTGTTGGATCTTACATGGAGAAACTTACAACATTCATTCAAGATTACTTTCCATTATGAGTCCAGTAAAAAGACATGCACATATAATAGCTCTCCGGTAAAAAGTTGTGACTTCTATTTAATGAGACTCCTACATGCCACATTTTGAATTATAGTTTTATGTGTCATTCCTGTTAATGTGATTTCTATAGAAATGTATGTAGTTGGAGCAATAAAACATTGATAGTGGTGATTGTTTACTTTCATTAAAATATATAAATAATATTAGAAGTCTACTGAATCACAAGATGGAGAACTTAGCTTTTAGTCCTGTTGAAGCCACTTACTACCAAATTGCTGTAGTGTTCCCTGGGCTTTTGTTGCACTATCTGTAAAAAGAGATACTTGCATTCCCTACAAGGAACGTACCTCTGCTACTTATCTCACATGGTTGTTATGAGGCTCCAAAAATATAATGAAGACTTTTGGAATTGGTTTTAAAAATTGAAAAGCATAATACAAATATAAGATGGAAATTTTATTCTACTATTAAACTTAGGCAGTTGACTTTTACTGTCATTACTGTTTTTGTAACACAGTTTTGCTTTAAAATATGACAAATCAAACACTCATAAGATAGAGCTCACAGTCAATTCTGGGTTCCAAGCAAAACATTTCTTTTCGTTAATTACAGTACTATTTTTATTCAAGTCAGGATAACTAGTTTTACTCTCTGTGTGAACTGAAAATAATTCAATACCTACACATTTAGGGTGTCTTAGCCCCATCCTGTGATATTGCACATTTCCCTTTGAATTTAGCACTTACTTTTTGAATGAAATGAACTTGAAATAGTATTTTTGATGCCAAAGTTTTTAAAAAGCATTGTAGGATAATTCATTTAAATATTCAGTTTTGTTCTTTGTACTATGGGAGAAAACAACTTAATAAAACTGGCTTGCCAGTACCTTTAATTCTCAATCCAACCAAACATCATGAGGAAGACATCCTCTGGGTAATCAGAAGAATGTGATAGTAGAGAGTAGAAACACCAGCACACAGTAGAAAGGAAGAGCCTGGCCTGATAGGCCTTGAAGATTATACTTGTTCTGCTCCCCTTTGAGTTATAAGACTCCCCAGGTCCTTATTTCATAATATGTAAATTTAGGGGTGTGGATACAGTGGCCATACAATTCTGCAATATTGTGTCTATCCTTCTGGAAAGTAGTTGGCTAAAATTCAACAGGCCCAGGCAAGTGTTACCCTTAGAAAGTTCAACTCCAATTAAGAAGAAATCTTAATTTGTTACCAACAGAGATAATTTATGGCCATTCCCCTAAAAATATTTGTGTGGGTGTGGGGGGGTGTATGTGTGCTACTGGGTAATATAGATATACTTTATATAACAGGATTTCCAACCTAAAAATCAATTATCATAAATTCATTTCTACAAAATGATTTCACTTAATATTACAGAAATGCCTACTGTGTTATTTCCACTATAGCCACCACCTGGAGCTCCCAGTATAATAATAAAACTTGGATTTTGAGAGCCACTAGCACTTGATTTGGCTCAACAAATATAGTTATCACTATATCAGTTCCCAATGATATCATTGTTATAGACCAGAGAAAGGAAGGGAAGAGAAGGGAAGAGAAGGGGAGAGAAGGGGAGAGAGGGTAAGAGGGAGAAAGGGAGAGAGCAAGAGCGAGAGAGAGAGAGAGAGAGAGAGATTTCTAGAGATTAAAAGAAAGAAAGCAAATCTTGGGCATGAGGTTTTTCTACAGATCCTCACATTAAAGAAGTCTCTTTTTCTGGTTTGACATGGTAACCAACTTAGAGCTGATTAACATCTTGGTGAGAAGTAGGATGGGAGGCACAAACTCACTGGCCTGAGATCCAGAAGACCAGTGCTCTAGCTCTGCCATAAATAAAAGTTTTGTGTAAATCATCTCTTTTCCCTGGACCCCAATTTTCTTTCCTGTGAGGTGCAGAGGGTGAACTAAATGATCTCTAAAAGTCCTTTTGAACATTCTACAAATGACTTAAGAAAGATGATCTTGTAAAGAAGAGGTTTGTGGATCTTCATGGATGACTCATCCCTCTGAGTTAATACTAAAACAGTGCTTCAAATTAGTACTTTGTTAATGCTGGTCATTTCAGTTGTATAACTAAATGTGTTACAGAGTGAAGTGAGGATGAAATAAAAGAAGTGGAACCTGAAGTTGCTCTTTTACCATCAACTCCTCATAGAAGGATCGACAGATGCCTTGCTTCACTCCCACATTTAAACTTTTCTGAGATGTTTTATTTAAGGAATCCTGTATACTTCAAAGTGGTCTCTCACAGTACTGTCAAGTAAATACAAATTCTTCCTGGATTCTTTCCTTCCTCTTTCTGCATTATTTCTCATTCCATACAGGATTTTAATGTCAAATGTCCCATACAATGTTTCAGCTGATAAACCTTGAACTATTCCTCATCCTGGAAGAGTAAAACCACCCCACCCCCCCAATATCACACCACTATGGCCTACCCTGTGCTGTCCAATGCCTACTGACTTCTACCTCCTAGGCATCTCTACCTGATAGCAATGATAATTATTGAAGAGTCACTAACTCACAAGGTCATCTCAGGCAAGTCACTTCAGATTTCTGAGCTTCTGTTTCTCTTATGATAGTTGAACTAAGTGATTCTTTCTGAGTTAAAAATTCTTGATTTTATACTCAATTTCAGCATGGTTTGGCATAGTAAAGTCATATGACAGCAGGAGCTGTATTATAAGCACTTAAATAATGTTTCTGCACAGGATCCTTGAATGGATACGCCTATGTAAATCCTAAAGGCACCATTTCTGAAGTGTTGTAATCTAGTTAGGCTTCAGGAGCCTGTGGATATTGCTTATCTCCCATTACTGCACAGGGAGAGAAAGTAATCCACTAATCCTTCCCATTGCTTTTCAGTTCAATTGAACCCTCCAAAGTGCAAGTTACAAGGGCAGATTTATAATCTGAACGTGAGACACTTCATACTGAAAGTCTTGGTGGAGAAGCCCCAAAAGACCTGTAATTATTTTTCTGCACACACTTTCATAAAGTTATTAGATATCCTTTTTTTGAAAAGAATGTCTGACAAGGGACACAACATGTGGTTCAGCTCCAGCCATGAATTTGATATAAGGTTTTCAGGAAACCACAGCAAAGGGCAATAGAAGTATACTTATCAGCTCTCTTGTTTTCTTATTTCCATTCTATGCATCTGGCTGATACCTTGCTTTATATGGAACTGCTTGACAGAATTACAGATGCCTTCTAAGAGAAAATCATGCTGTTACAGATAGGCTTTGGACATTGCATTGGTTTGGAGATAATGCCTTAAAAATAACACCACAGTGAAGTGTATGCATAAAGGATGGCAATAATTTACAGATAAGAATCCAATATGTTAGGTGAAATAACAGCTCTTCCATGCTGCCTATCTATGATTAATAGTTGAAAAGCAATTAGAGAATATGTAATTAGAGAATTAGAGAATATCATTCAAATACATGAAATGACAATAATTATGTATGACAGCATTCACAAAACTGAAAAGCATATGACAAACTAAGAAAAGTACACATAGAATATACCCCAGACTGAGGTTATTCATTGTAAAAAGAGCTCTTAGACATCAATAAAGATGAACAGCCATACAAAAGTGGGCAAAGTTAGGATAGGACAATACAACAAAAAAGAAAATTAGATGGCTTATAAATATAAGGAAAAAAATTGACAGGGGCTGTCCCAAAGAAATTATATTAAAAACTAATATTTTTAACCATCAAATTAACAAAGCATTTTAAGAAATAATAATATTCTTTCTCGGTAAAGGTGCAGGAAAATGGGCATTGTCACCCATGATTTGTGGGAAATAAGTTAGTACAGTCTTTCTTGAAGAAAATGTCAGTATTCACCAAAAGCTATGGAATTTTGCATGCTCTTTTTCTTAATATAGGAATTTATACCAAGGAAATAATGTATGTGCACCTAGATGTTACTACAAGAATACTTTGAAGTGTTGTTTATAGCATTAAAGAATAGTAACAAATATCCAATAATGGAACAGTCATTAAATAAATGCTGTATATTCATACAAAAGGAATACTAATAATCAAATATAATGCTGAAAAAGAACATTTAATAATGTGCAAAATGTTCATGACAAACAGTTAAGTGAAAATATCATATTATTGTGAAGCATAAACTTAAAAAAAAAAAAGAAAATGTGAGCATTACACACACATGCACATGCATATGTCCAAAAGGCATGTACCTAAAAAAATAATTATGATTAATGTGGGGTAATGAAATGGCAAAATTTTTCATTCTTTACATTTTATTACATTTTCAATGTTTTCTAAAGTGGATATTATTACTGTAAAAAGAAAAATATTTTAAAGTCTCAAATATACTTGAAAACTACATCATTACATCTGAATGTGTATATTTTTATACCATCATGTTAAAAACCACTATATAATAGATGAAGTAAATCAAAACAAAATTTCTTTTAAATTTGTTATAACTTGCAGATATTAATTGTAGAAAAGTACAAAGAAGAAAATCAAAATCATCTATCGTGGCACCCAAATACAACCACTGTGAATATTTTGGCATATATAATTTTCTACATAGATAAGGTAAGATATATAGTCTTTTTATAAACTGGTTTTTTTTTCAGTACCTGTATATCTATAAATTGCTTTTCCACTTTACAGTGTATCACAAACATTTCCCTTAAATGTAATTCAAAAAATATTTTTATTGGACTCATATTATTCTATAACATAAATATACTATCATTTATTTAATCAGTCCCCCATTATTGAGCCTTTAAATTTTTGCCACTTTTTTTAAAACTATTAGGGCAAACACTTGTGATGACCATCCATATGGATTAATCTTGGACTTCCTTTCTGATTTTTCTTAGGATGAATTCTTAGGTATGGAGTTATTGCTTTAAATTACCTAGTATACTTTGCCAAATTGCCTTTGAGAAAATTTGTACTAATTAATGCTTCTATTTTAATTTTACAGGACTTGTTGTTTCTCTACACCCTTGTAAACATTAAAGATTACCATGTTTTCCTTCCTTTTCCAAGTTAAATAGTGAGGTTCAGCCATTTTTTTTCATATTTTTCTTTTGTAGTATGCCCATTCATGCCATTAATCCTTTGATTTGTTGTCACTAATATTATTCTTATTGACTGATAAAAACTTATTTTATACTGAGAATATATATTGAACACAGCTAACATTAGGAACACTCAGAAGAAAACTGGGTGACATGTGGTAGATACCAAGCAAATGATGCTGAAACCTCAGCCTCTCTGTATGCTGGTGCCGAATCAAATCTCGGAGAAAGAGTTTTGGGTGAAGTAGAAAAGAATAGCTTTATTGCTTTGCCAGGGAAAAGGGAGACACAGAGGGCTCCTGCCCTCAAAAACTATGCATCCCAAACCAGGGGAGTTTGGTGAGGAGTTTTATGGCAATAGTTCAAGGGTGGGGCTGCTGATAAGATTAGGGTGTGTGTAGGGGTTGGCTGCGTTCTTCTAATCTGGTCTCAGGTAGACTTCTTGATGAGCTTCTCTGGTTCCTTTAG
This sequence comes from Lipotes vexillifer, assembly GCF_000442215.2. NCBI lineage: Eukaryota > Metazoa > Chordata > Mammalia > Artiodactyla > Lipotidae > Lipotes > Lipotes vexillifer. The sequence goes on from NW_006774783.1 coordinate 612,544, forward strand.
TCTGGCTTTAGGTGGTCTTCTCTGGTATGGAGAATGCTAACATCTTCCATTTGTTGGGTTTTAATTCTATAAAAGGGCTTAAAGATATTGTTATGTGTGTCCCTTGAGGTGGAACCAGGACCCTGACCCAAGGTTGTACTATTGTTTCTTGGCTGTTCCTCCCTTGACTCTGCATTCTTTCCCTTCCTGGATTAGCGACTGTTCAAATCTGCCCTTTGGAACTCAGGGAAGGTCATGGAGGCTGAACAGAAAGGCTCCACATGCCCAGGAGCCCCTACAGGGTCCTGTTCAGCTTTGCAAAGGAGTAAACCAATGGAGTATATATCTCATAGTAAATATCCACCACAACATTTGGAATTTCTGTAATCTTTTCTATAATACCTCCACTTAAACTAAGATTAAAGTATTCCATGGTGACAATCTGCATTGTCTTTTACCGTATAAAGTTTTAGATTCTACTTTCAGGTTAAGATATTCATACCTTATCTATATTAGCTTTTCCAGATATTTTTGTAGTCTGGCTTCTTATCTAATCTACTACTGCTAGATGTAGAAAAGGACATACAGAGTTCTGCTAAGTACTCTCAGCAACAGAAGCCAGAGGGGGCAGATTGATCCAGATGGGAAAATTGAAATTTTCATTGAGTGTAATGTTTATCATCAAACATCAAGGATCCAAAAGAGGAAAATAGATTTATCAGATGGGAATTGTGAGAAGCAACTACTCCAAATTACAGGTTAAAGTTACCATGTAAAGCCATTTCTCTTATCTTTCATGATAACAGCCTTGCATACTTATACAGGGATGGTGATGGATGATAATTGAACTGAGAGAGCCATACGTAATGAAATGTTCATATAAAATTTGTGAAAGCTTGAAACTTTGAGCTGAGCTGAGACATTGCATTTGCTACATCCATGCTGTTGATTTAGAATTAACATAAAGAAGGCTCCTAAGATTTTGCAAGCTGGAAAACTGAGTCTTCATGAAGTTATACCAGCATTCTCAAGAAGGTTATTGCTTTGCAGGAGGTTGGGTACTAGATTGGTTCTCATGTGTTTACAAGCTTCCACTGGCTACCACTAGAGGCCTGGACAAAAATCTGGCTATTTCTTTAGGTAAGGATCAGAAAGGATACTTTTTACCAGAAAGAATCACTTGAGAATACATTTATAGGTAAACCTCAGATAGGGTAAGCACTCTGATCTGTAATCTAAATGAGTGTTACTTTGCTACTTATCCTTTTATAAATAGCAAGGCAACTCTATTTGCCTTCTGATCTTAATGACCAAAGACTGATAAGAAAAAGGTGCTAAAAAAACCTCTTACCTGATAAAAACCTTTATTTATGGTAGAAGTAACAAGTAGAGGATTTCTGTAGACTATGGTTGTTAGCAACAACACAGAGGATAACAGCTATGCAAAGCAGACCACTGTAAAATTTATCAGGAGCAAGAGTGAAAGAGTTTGCTAAATGAATGCTTTTGAAAAGGTTGATCTGTAGCTGGAATAATTGCACTACTTTGAAAGAACTCAGTCTAAAAAGCAGCCACACTCTGTGCTGGAACTGAAAAAAAAATCATTGTGACAGGAAAATGATGCCTGTTGAAATATTAAATAAAATACTGTCAGATCCTTTAGTACCTATTTTGGCCTTATTAGAAACTCAAAGATTGCATGATTCTTCAATTTACTGACCAGCCATAAATGTGCAACTTGCTTGTGCTCCACACCTGAGGTGAGTGCCCACAGGCCCTGGGAATGACCTGCATAAGATAACAGAGACAGGGTGAGAAAAAGAAGAAAAGGAAAGGAATACAGTACATACTAATGAACCATTTCAATCTCAACCATTTCTCACTTTAAAAATATTTTAGTCAACAAATAAAAAGCCAAGTTTTTACAGAATATTGATCTTTTGTTTTAAATGTCTGCAAAAACAAATACATAGTTTCCTTTCAGGAACAGCCTTACAGGTAAGCAGAATCTGCAGCTATCTAGAGAGGATGATATCAAAGGTGGACAAGATCCTTTTCCTGGGCTTCCCTAGTGGCGCAGTGGTTGAGAGTCCGCCTGCCGATGCAGGGGACACGAGTTCGTGCCCCGGTCCAGGAAGATCCCATATGCCGCGGAGCCTGTGCGTCCAGAGCCTGTGCTCCGCAACGGGAGAGGCAACAACAGTGAGAGGCCCACATACCGAAGGAAAAAAAAAAAAAAAAAAAAAGATCCTCTTCCTCTGGGGGCTTATCATCCTGTTTTCCCGCCTCATTTGAAATTGACACTTTTAGGATATCTTTTACTAAGAGTATAAGAGAAATATCTTTAAAGTCAACTTTTTTAAAGAGAAGATTTAGAAACCACAAGAATGCTGGGCTAATAGTTCATCAATTTCCTCATTTCACAGACGGAGGAACTAAAGCCCAGAGAGTAGAAGTGAATTGCCCAAAGTCCCTCCAAATGGATACATGAAGAAGGATAAAATATGCTAGAGAAAGTTCTAGCCACTCTCAAGAACACAGAAAAATTAATAGCATAATATCTCCCATAAATTTACCTGATTAGCTAGTTTATACCTTAAAGGAGAAAAATATTCTTAAAGGAGAGAAGACAAGGCAAACAAGAGAAAACAAGACATCCAAGTTTTGAGGAGATGGGTTAGAAAGTAAACTTGGAGACCAAAAAAAAAAAAAAGTGCAGTCACAAGTGAATGGTATGGTGACAAAGGAATAAGAAAAAAGGCACCAATCAGGGAATCAGGGAAGGAAAGATAATGGAAACAATCATTGTCAGCTTGACAATGTAGTCTAGCTTCCTGATTCACAAATAGAGGAACAGGAATTAACTGCATAATTATTTTGCTCAGGTAAGAAAAGAATCTTGATACTAATTTAAAGATGCAAAGAAAATCATAGGATAATATGTATAGAGGATGCAGTAATTTCCTTATTTTCGATTTGTAGTTCATTCCTTTGCTTCCATTAGCCCTTTCTTTTTGGACACCTTCATTAGATACCCAGGTTCATACTTTGATTTCTCACATTTGCATTTTTTCTAAAAATATGGAAACCACACAAAACGAAAAAAAATTTTTTTTTCAATGGTTCTGATGTGGTAAGTTAAGGTCAATGTTTTCAGCTTTAATTCTGATTGTCCTTGTTTTTATGAAGTGAAGTCAGACCCTTTATAAACGATTTAAATGCAGCTTTGACTGACTAGAAAATGTTATTTTAAATCCCCAGAAGACCCAGATCAAAGGACAGTAAAAATGCATCCATATTTGATTTAATGATGCTTTGAATTAAAGTAAAAGGAACATATGTCAAAACCTTGATCCACTGATTATTCAAGTTCAGTTTAAGGCTAACCTGCTGTAGCTTTAAATGATTCCATAGAGTAATATATAAAACATAACAGAAACTGTTTGTAGTAAAACTATCTATCTGCCTTCAAAGACATTCTAGGTTGCTGAGCCCAATTTTGTGTGCTGTGTTTATAGCATTCACAGTGCTTTCTCTTCTCCTAGTGAGATCTTCACTTTCCTCTGTTGACTTTGGAGGGAATTTAACAGGGGCCTACAACATTTTATATCTGTCTAGTAACAACTGAAATTTATCTTTCAGTTTCTGTCTTTTTTTCACAGTACTATTCATTGAGCTGCCACAGTTCATCTTTCCCACTCTCACCTCCATTCACACAACATCTGGAAGATTGCTCTCATTGTATATAACACTTTGCTATTTATTTTAACCAACCAAGGGTCTTCTACTGTCACTTCTTTCCAGTGAACTCTTAAATAGTGACCCTCAACTGTTGTCTGAACTTCAGATCCATGTGGCCAAATGCAAGATTTACATCTCCCACTGGATAGCCCACTGGTCCTTTCCATATACATCCTTCTTAAACTGCAGTTCCTGATTTTGCTTTTACTATGAATACTATAACTTCTTTCCCAGTCACTCAGGCTTGAGCATTTCAGTCACCCTAGACTCCTTTCTCTCCATGACCCTTCGCACGTAATCTGTTTCCCAGCACTCTTGATTCTACTGCCTCAATATCTCTTGTATCTGTCTCCTCCTAGCTGTTGTCACTGCCAACACTCTGGTTAACGCTCTTGTTACTTTTCATACAGGGCTATTCTAAAAACTTCCTAATTGTTCTGTCACCACTTATTCCTCTTCATGACATTGAATGCTACATACACTGTTAGAGAACTCTTGTTTAAAGCAACCCTAATCAATCACCACCATGTTCAAAAACTTTCAGTACCTTCCTATTGCCAAAACAAAGTATTAATCACTGACTATGGCATTTAAGGTTGTCTATGATATGATACCAAACTCCATCTGCTGTGGTTCCTCTACATTCAACCTATGGCCAATGAAACCAGACTGCTGACTTTTTGAAAATGACCTGTGTTACCCTTTCATTTGCCTCTGTTTATGCTGTGCTTTCTCTCCCTCTTTCCACAGAGAAATGCTAGTTAACCTCCAAGGTCCATCTCAAATTGACTTCTTCCCTAAAGTCTTTTGTACCTGCCTTTTTAACCCATTTCAATGGACTAAAATTGTAATTCTAAAGGACTACTTGTAGAGGCAGCCTGGAGAAAACCTAGATCAACACTACAAAGTTGATGTAGACCATATTGAAGCTCAGGAGAAGTAATCTTTGGGTGCCGTTTAGAAAAATACTCTGTGTGAATAAACATTCAGAGCCAAAGGCTAAGATCAACCATGTTGGGCTATGTCAGGTATGGCCAATACCTGGCAGGCATTCTACCTGTCCCTTTTATTAATGTTCTTGGTAGATACAAACAATCTTTTGCACTAGTGACTCTAGTCTGAGGCATAATTAATCCTACAAACATCAGACCAAGAGAAACATTACCAGAGAAACACTGTCAAGTGAAACATTAAACCAAGTAGCTATCTCTGGACTGGATATTTCCTAATCCTTGCCTATCTATTTACCTATGAACTTCAATTACGTTTGGACCTTAGCTATGTTATGGAACATTTTTCTCTAGTTTGCACTATGCAGCATTTGTGTATTTCTCTTATTTTCCCCTACTGGGCTATAAGATCTTTGAGAGAATAGACTATGTTTCAGTCATGGTAGTGCTAGAATTTGCCTTCCTTTTTACCTTTCGTCCTCCTTCCTTCATTTCCTCTTTTCTTTTGTTCATTCCTTCTTTCCTATCAAAAACAAAATGGATTCTTCAGAGTTTGGATAGCAACTGTGGTTTAGCAGTTTGGGGGTCAGACAAACCTGAGTCAGTATTCCAGCTCTGTCAGTAGCTGTGTGCCTTCTCACAGATGACTTGACCTCTCTGTTCATCAGTGTTTTTAACTAAAGCTTTGATAGCAACATTTCTGCTTTAGCATGGAGAGTAGAGAAGGAGTGATAGTATGCTAAGAGAAATAAGGTACCAAAATACAAATTGTGCTTATGTATCTATTTTGGGTAGTGTGGTTCCCTTCAACAGTTCTTTGAATTTATACATGTGGATGAGATTGTTTAAAACCAGGAATGTATTCAGAGTAGGAATAGTCTCTATATTTTTGGTATAGTTTATGTACTTCTGCAATTTCCAAAATATAATTAGAAATTACTCTTTGCTCTTGAACAAATTAAGAACCCTTGTGCAATGAAATGGCACAAATGCTCATTTTACTTATGTTAATATTTGCAGAAAACCTCAGCACTATCTGTTTATGATTATGGTAATGTAGATGGATATTGTTTTGCTATCATTGCATCAGCTGTGAAACTACAGAATTTTACCATCCTAATGGGGCTTATCTCAATAAAGATTTAAGGAACTAATTTTGCTGTCATTTGGACATCCTATTATCATCTACTCAAAATCTGGCACTAGAATAATGCTTTCTTTTTATTCATTTGCTTTTGGAAGAAATCGGAAATTTAGAACAGGTTTTCTAGTAAATTGGTGATTGGCTAAAAACTTTTTTAGCAGACTGTCTACATTTTACCTGCTGCTCAGGGTTCATTTAAGTTGCTAGTTTCTATCTACAAAATGCTACATGATGAAAATACTTTCTTCAGTAAGTATAGGTTTCCTTTATTATGGGCATATTTTTTCCTAATAATGAAGGAAATAAATTGGTTCAAATAACTAGAAGTCCAGAGACAGAGCAGTCTTCAGAGTTGTTGTAGTCCCGAAGCTCTAGCTCTGCTTTTCTGAATTTCCTTATCTCTTCTCTCATCTGGAGGGTGTTGGCTGCATTCTCAGGCTGATATTGAAATGGCTACAGAAGTTCTGGGCCTCATATCCAGTCAACATAATGTTCAGAAGGAAAGTGGTATGTCTAGCTTTTTGTTTTGTTTTGTTTTGTTTTTGTTTGCTTTTAAAGATATGCAAGGTAAACAGGCTTCTCATGACTGACTGAAAAGGTTTCTCGTTTACCAACACGACAGGTGTCGGTAAATGAAGTCATTTATAAGTGAAGGACTCTGCCATTTATTATTGCCTCCACATAGAGGGACCCTATGACCCACGTTTGTATCCTGCTTAATATATTTTTATATAAATAATTTCTTCTTTTAAACACTATCTCGATGTCTTTGAAGATGATATTTTCCTCATCTGCCTATTTGAAAAGTGTCCGTGTCTCTGTTAGTAAATCGTAATAATCTCAAAGAAAACGTGATTATGTATATGTGATGCTGAGCAATTGATTTAAAATGGGAAGAAAACAGTAGAAATTACATTTCTGATGCCAGGTAAACAGATGATTTTCAAAATTTATGTATTCATTTTCTTAGTGAAAGACTACATTCACTTTGTAGGTCTTCATAGCATCCCTCCATTTATCCAAGCAACACAAGTTTGTGTAGAACAGAGAACCAGATACACATATTAGAGTCTTCATATTGTCACTTATTACCAGTGCTACATTGAATATATTATTTAAACCTCCTGAGCCTCTGTTTCCTCACCTGTAAGATGGATATAATAATTCTTAGCTCATAGCTTTTTTGTCATTCATTAAATATTAGTTTCCTTCCCTTAACATTTTTCTTTACCCTTTACCACTTTTTCTTAACAAAAAGCCTTAAACATAATACTGGTAACTAGAGTAATAACTACCAGCAACCTAAGTACTCAAGAATGCATGTCACAAGTCTTTCAAAGGTATTCTAAGACATTCCTTTGTCTTTCCTTTTATATTGTGCTTTTCTTTTTTTTTTTTTTTGACATCTTTATTGGAGTATAATTGCTTTACAATGCTCTGTTAGTTTCTGCTTTATAACAAAGTGCATCAGCTATACATATACATATATCCCTGTATCTCCTCCCTCTTGTATCTCCCTCCCACCCTCCCTATCCAACCCCTCTAGGTGGTCACAAAGCACCAAGCTGATCTCCCTGTGCTATGCATCTGCTTCCCACTAGCTATCTATTTTATATTGGGTAGTGTATATATGTCCATGCCACTCTCTTACCAATCCCAGCTTACCATTAACACTCCACGTGTCCTCAAGTCCATTCTCTGCACCTGCGTCTTTATTCCTGTCCTGCCCATAGGTTCTGCAGAAGCATTTTCTTTTTCTTTTGGATTCCATATATATATCTGTTAGCAAAAGATGTTTGTCTTTTCCCTTTCTGACTTACTTCACTACTATATGACAGTCTCTAGTTCCATCCACTTCACTACAAATAACTCACTTTCATTTCTTTTTATGGCTGAATAATATTCCATTGTATATATGTGCCACATCTTCTTTATCCATTCATCTGTTGATGGACACTTAGGTTACTTCCATGTCCTGGCTATTGTAAATAGAGCTGCAATGAACATTTTGGTACATGACTCTTTTTGAATTATGGTTTTCTCAGGGTATAAGCTCAGTAGTGGGATTGCTGGTTCGTTTGGTAGTTCTATTTTTAGTTTTTAAAGGAAACTCCATGCTGTTCTACATAGTGGCTGTATCAATTTACATTCCCACCAATACTGCAATAGGGTTTCCCTTTCTCAATACCCTCTCCAGCATTTATTGTTTGTAGATATATATTTTTTTACATCTTTATTGGAGTATAATTGCTCTACAAGGGTGTGTTAGTTTCTGCTTTATAAAAAAGTGAATCAGTTATACATATACATATGTTCCCATAGCTCTTCGCTCTTGCATCTCCCTCTCTCCCAGCCTCCCTATCCCACAGGTCTAGGTGGTCACAAAGCAACTAGCTGATCTCCCTGTGCTATGTGGCTGCTTCCCACTAGCTATATATTTTATGTTTGGTAGTGTGTAAATGTCCATGCCACTCTTTTTCTTTGTCACAGCTTACCCTTCCCCCTCCCCATATCCTGAAGTCCATTCTCTAGTAGGTCGTGTCTTTACTCCTGTCTTACCCCTAGGTTCTGCATAACTTTTTTTTTTCTTAAATTCCATATATATGTGTTAGCATATGGTATTTGTCCTTCTATTTCTGACTTATTTCACTCTGTATGACAGACTCTAGGTCCATCCACCTCATTAAAAATAGCTCAATTTCGTTTCTTTTTATGGCTGAGTAATATTCCACTGTATATATGTGCCACATCTTCTTTATCCATTCATCCGATGATGGACACTTAGGTTGATTCCATCTCCGGGCTATTGTAAATAGAGCTGCAATAAACATTTTGGTACATGACCCTTTATGAATTATGGTTTTCTCAGGATACATGCCAGGAGTGGGAATGCTGGATCATATGGTAGTTATGTTTACAGTTTTTTAAGGAACCTCCACACTGTTCTCCATAGTGGCTGTAGCAATTCACATTCCCACCAGCAGTGCAAGAGTGTTCCCTTTTTTCCACACCCTCTCCAGCATTTATTGTTTCCAGATTTATTGATCATGGCCCTTCTGACTGGTGTGAGATGATATCTCATTGTAGTTTTCATTTACATTTCCCTAATGATTAATGATGTTGAGCATTCATTCATGTGTTTGTTGTCAGTCTGTATATCTTCTTTGGAGAAATGTCAATTTAGGTCTTCTGCCCATTTTTGGATTGGGTTGTTTGGTTTCTTGTTATTGAGCTACATGAGCTGCTTATAAATTTTGGAGATTAATCCTTTGTCAGTTGCTTAATTTGCAAATACTTTCTCCCATTCTGAGGGTTGTCTTTTGGCCTTGTTATGTCTTCCTTTGCTGTAAAAAAGCTTTGAAGTTGGGCTTCCCTGGTGGCGCAGTGGTTGGGAGTCCGCCTGCGGATGCAGGGGACACGGGTTCGTGCCCCGGTCTGGGAGGATCCCGCGTGCCGCGGAGCAGCTGGGCCCGTGGGCCATGGCCGCTGGGCCTGCGCGTCCGGAGCCTGTGCTCCTCAGCGGGAGAGGCTGCAGCAGTGAGAGGCCTGCATACCACAAAAAAAAATAAAAAATAAAAAAATAAAAAAAATAAAAAAGCTTTGAAGTTTCATTAGGTTCCATTTGTTTATTTTTGTTTTAATTTCCATTTCTCTAGGAGGTGGGTCAGAAAGGATCTTGCTGTGATTTATGTCATAGTGTTCTGACTATGTTTTCCTCTAAGAGTTTGATAGTTTCTGGCCTTACATTTAGGTCTTTAATCCATTTTGAGCTTATTTTTGTGTATGGTGTTAGGGAGTGATCTAATCTCATACTTTTACATGTACCTGTCCAGTTTTCCCAGCACCAATTATTGAAGAGGCTGTCCATTCTCCACTGTACATCCCTGCCTCCTTTATCAAAGGTAAGGTGACCATGGGTGTGTGGGTTTAGCTCTGGGCTTTCTGTCCTGTTCCATTGATCTATATTTCTGTGTTTGTGCCAGTACCATACTGTCTTGATTACTGTAGCTTTCTAGTATAGTCTGAAGTCAGGGAGCCTTATTCCTCCAGCTCCACTTTTCATTCTCAAGATTGCTTTGGCTATTCAGGGTCTTTTGTGTTTCCATACAAATTGTGAAATTTTTTGTTCTAGTTCTGTGAAAAATGCCAGTGGTAGTTTGATAGGGATTGCATTGAATCTGTAGATTGCTTTAGGTAATAGAGTCATTTTCACAATGTTGATACTTCCAATCCAAGAACATGGTATATCTCTCCGTCTATTTGTATCATCTTTAATTTCTTTCATCAGTGGCTTATAATTTTCTTCATGCAGCTCATTTGTCTGCTTATGTAGGTTTATTCCTAGATATTTTATTCTTTATGTTACAATGGTAAATGGGAGTGTTTTGTGGATTTCACATTCAGATTTTTCATCATTAGTGTATAGGAATGCCAGAGATATCTGTGCATTAATTTTGTTTCCTGCTACTTTACCAAATTCATTGATTAGCTCTAGTAGTTTTCTGGTAGCATCTTTAGGATTCTCTATGTATAGTATCATGTCATCTGCAAACAGTGAAAGCTTTCTTTTATCTTTTCCATTTTGGATTCCTTTTATTTCCTTTTCTTCTCTGACTGCTGTGGCAAAAACTTCCAAAGCTATGTTGAATAAGAGTGGTGAGAGTGGGAAACCTTGTCTTGTTCCTGATCTTAGTGGAAATGCTTTCAGTTTTTCACCATTGAGGATGATGTTTGCTGTGGGTTATCATATATAGCCTTTATTATGTTGACAAAACTTCCTTCTTTGTCTCCTTTCAGGAGGTTTTATATCATAAATGGGTGTTGAATTTTGTAGAAAGCTTTCTCTGCATCTATTGAGATGATCATACGGTTTTTCGCCTTCAGTTTGTTAATATGGTGTATCACATTGTTTGACTTGCGTATATTGAAGAATCCTTGCATTCCTGGAATAAACCCCATTGATCATGGAGTATGACCCTTTTAATGTGCTGTTGGATTTTTTTTGCTAGTATTTTTTGAGGATTCTTGCATCTATGTTCATCAGTGATATAGGCCTGTATTTTTCTTTCTTTGTGACATCCTTGTCTGGTTTTGTTGTCAGGGTGATGGTGGCCTCATAGAATGAGTTTGGGAGTGGTCCTCCCTCTGCTATATTTTGGAAGAGTTTGGTAAGGATAGGTGTTAGCTGTTCTCTAAATGTTTGATAGAATTCACCAGTGAAGCCATCTGGTCCCGGACTTTTGTTTGTTGTAACATGTTTAATATCAGTTTCAATTTCAGTGCTTGTGATTGGTCTGTTCATATTTTCTATTTCTTCCTGATTCAGTCTTGGCGGGCTGTGCATTTCTAAGAATTTGAATCTGTCCATTTCTTCCAGGTTGTCCATTTTATTGGCATAGAGTTACTTGTAGTAATCTCTCATGATCTTTTATATTTCTGCAGTGTCATTTTTTAGTTCTCCTTTTTCATTTCTAATTCTACTGATGTGAGTCTTCTCCCTTTTTTTATTGATGAGTCTGGCTAATGGTTTATCAATTTTGTTTATGTTCTCAAAGAACCAGCTTTCAGTTTTACTGATCTTTGCTATCGTTTCCTTCATTTCTTTTTCATTTATTTCTGATCTGATTTTTATGATTTCTTTCCCACTGCTAACTTTGGTTTTTTTGTGTTCTTCTTTCTCTAATTAATTTAGGTGCATGTTTTGGTTGTTTATTCAAGATGTTTCCTGTTTCTTAAGGTAGGATTGTATTGCTATAGACTTCTCTCTTAGAACTGCTTTTGCTGCATCCCATAGGTTTTGGGTCGTCGTTTCTCCATTGTCATTTTTTTCTAGGTATTCTTCTATTTCCTCTTTGATTTCTTCAGTGATCACTTTGGTATTAATTAGTGTATTGTTTAGCCTCCATATGTTTGTATTTTTTACAGATCTTTTCCTCTAAATGATATCTAGTCTCATAGCATTGGAGTCGGAAAAGATACTTGTTACACTTTCAATTTTCTTATATTTACCAAGGCTTGATTTGTGACCCAAGATATGATCTATCCTGGAGAATGTTCCATGAGCACTTGAGAAAAATGTGTATTCTGTTGTTTTTGGATGGAGTGTCCTATAAATATCAATTAAGTCCATCTTGTTTAATGTATCATTTAAAGCTTGTGTTTCCTTATTTATTTTCATTTTGGAAGATCTGTCCCTTGGTGAAAGTGGGGTGTTAAAGTCCCCTGCTATGAATGTGTTACTGTCGATTTCCCCTTTTATGGCTGTTAGTATTTGCCTTATGTATTGAGGTGCTCCTATGTTGGGTGCATAAATATTTACAATTGTTATATCTTTTTCTTGGATAGATCCCTTGATTATTATGTAGTGTCCTTCTTTGTCTCTTCTAATAGTCTTTATTTTAAAGTATATTTTGTCTGATATGAGAATTGCTACTCCAGCTTTGTTTTGGTTTCCATTTGCATGGAATATCTTTTTCCATCCCCTTACTTTCAGTCTGTATGTGTCTCTAGGTCTGAAGTGGGTCTCCTTTAGAGAGCATATATATAGGTCTTGTTTTTTTTAATTCATTCAGCCAGTCTGTGTCTTTTTATGGGAGCATTTAGTCCATTTACATTTAAGGTAATTATCGATATGTATGTTCCTATTCCCATTTTCTTAATTGTTTTGAGTTTCTTATTGTAGGTATTTTCCTTCTCTTGTGTTTCTTGCTTAGAGAAGTGCCTTTAGCATTTGTTTTAAAGCTGGTTTGGTGGTGCTGAACTCTCTCAGCTTTTGCTTGTCTGTAAAGGTTTTAATTTCTCCATCAAATCTGAATGAGATCCTTGCTGGGTAGAGTAATCTTGGTTGTAGGTTTTCCTCCTTCGTCACTTTAAATATGTCCTGCCAGTCCCTTCTGGCTTGCAGGGTTTCTGCTGAATGATCAGCTGTTAACCTTATCGGGTTTCCCTTTTGCGTTATTTGTTGTTTTCCCTTGCTGATTTTAATATGTTTTCTTTGTATTTAATTTTTGACAGTTTGATTAATATGTGTCCTAGAGTATTTCTCCTTGGATTTATCCTGTATGAGACTCTCTGTGCTTCCTGTACTTGATTAACTATTTCATTTTCCATGTTAGGGAAGTTTTCAACTATAATCTTTTCATATATTTTCTCAGTCCCTTTCTTTTTCTCTTCTTCTTCTGGAACCCGTATAATTTGAATGTTGTTGTGTTTAATGTTGTCCCAGAGGTCTCTGAGACTGTCCTAATTTATTTTCATTCTTTTTTTCTTTATTCTACTCTGCAGTAGTTATTTCCACTATTTTATCTTCCAGGTCATTTATCCATTCTTCTGCCTCTGTTATTCTGCTATTGATCCCATCTAGAGTATTTTCAATTTCAGTTATTGTGTTGTTCATCATTGCTTGTTTCATCTTTAGTTCTTCTAGGTCCTTGTTAAATGTTTCTTGCATTTTTTCTATTCTATTTCCAAGATTTTGGATCATCTTTACGATCAATATTCTGAATTCTTTTGCAGGTAGACTGCCTATTTCCTCTTCATTTGTTAGATCTAGTGGGTTTTTATCTTGCTCCACCATCTGTGTGTTTTTCTGTCTTCTCATTTTGCTTACCTTACTGTGTTTGGGGTCTCCTTTTTGCAGGCTGCAGGTTCATAGTTCCCGTTGTTCTTGATGTCTGTCTCCAGTGGGTAAGGTTGGTTCAGTAGGTTGTGTAGGCTTCCTGGTGGAGGGGAAGAGTGCCTGTGTTCTGGTGAATGAGGCTGGATCTTGTCTTTCTGTTGGGCAGGTCCATGTCTGGTGGTGTGTTTTAGGGTGTCTGTGGGTTTATTATGATTTTAGGCTGCCTCTCTGCTAATGGGTGGGGTTGTGTTCCTGTCTTGCTAGTTGTTTGGCATAGTGTGTCCAGCACTGTAGCTTGCTGGTCGTTGAGTGAACCTGGGTGCTGGTGTTGAGATGGAGATCTCTGGGAGATTTTCGCCATTTCCTATTATGTTTAGCTGGGAGGTCTCTTGTGTACCAGTGTCCTGAAGTTGGCTCTCCCACCTCAGAGTCACAGCACTAACTCCTGGCTGCAGTACCAAAAGCCTTTCATACACACGGCTCAGAATAAAATGGAGAAAAAGTAGGAAGAAAAGATTAGTAGAAGAAGAAAGAAAGAAAGAAAGAAGGAAAGAAGGAATGAAAGAAAGAAGGGAGGGAGGGAGGAAGGAAGGAAGGAGGGAAGGAAGAAAAAAAGAAAGATAGAAAGAAGGTAAAGTAAAATAAAATAAAGTAAGATAAATATAATAAAGTTATTAAAATAAAATATAATTATTACGAAAAAAATTAAAAAACAAACAAACAAAAAAAACAAACAAGAAAAGTACGGATAGAACCCTAGGACAAATTGTGGAAGCAGAGCTATACAGACAAAATCTCACACAGAAGCATACACATGCACACTCACAAAAAGAGGAAAAGGGGAAAAAATAATAAATCTTGCTCTCAAAGTCCACCTCCTCATTTTGGGATGATTCGTTGTCTATTCATGTGTTCCACAGATGCAGGGTACATCAAGTTGATTGTGGAGCTTTAATGCGCTGCTTCTGAGGCCGCTGGGAGAGATTTCTCTTTCTCTTCTTTGTTCTCACAGCTCCCGAGGCTCAGCTTTGGATTTGTCCCCGCCTCTGCGTGTAGGTCGCCAGAGGGCATCTGTTCTTCGCTCAGACAGGATGGGGGTAAAGCAGCTACTGCTTCGGGGGCTCTGGCTTACTCAGGACAGGAAGGGGAGAGGGGTACAGAATGTGCAGCGATCCTGCGGGAGCAGAGGCTGGGGTGACGTTGCACCAGCCTGAGGCGTGCCGTGCATTCTGCCGGGGAAGTTGTCCCTTGATCTCGGTACCCTGGCAGTGGTGGGGTGCACAGCCTCCCCGGAAGGGGTGTGTGGATAATTACCTGTGTTCGCACACAGGCTTCTTGTTGGTGGCAGCAGCAGGCTTAGCGTCTCATTCCCGTCTATGTGGTCCATGCTGTTAGCCGTGGCTCGCGCCTGTCCCTGGAGCTCTTTTAAGTAGTGCTCTTAATCCCTTCTCCTCGCGCACCAGGAAACAAAGAAGGAAGAAAAAGTCTCTTGCCTCTTCGGCAGGTCCAGACATTTCCCCGGACTCCCTCCCGGCTAGCCGGTGTGCACTAACCCCCTGCAGGCTGTGTTCATGCCGTCAACCCCAGTCTTCTCCCTGCACTACGACCGAAGCCCGAGCCTCAGCTCCCAGGACCACCCGCCCTGGCAGGTGAACAGACAAGCCTCTCGGGCTGGTCAGTGCTGGTCAGCACCGATCCTCTGTGCGTGAATCTCTCCACTTTGCCCTCTGCACCCCTGTTGCTGTGCTCTCCTCTGCAGCTCCGAAGCTTTACCCCTCTGCCACTCACAGTCTCTGCCTGCAAAGGGGCTTCTAGTGTGTGGAAACCTTTCCTCCTTCACAGCTCCCTCCCACTGGTGCAGATCCCGTCCCTCTCCTTTTGTCGCTGTTTCTTCTATTTTCTTTTGCCCTACCCAGGTATGTGGGGATTTTCTCGCCTTTTGGGAGGTCTGAGGTCTTCTCCCAGCGTCCAGTAGGTGTTCTGTAGCAGTTTTTCCACTTGTAGATGTGTTTCTGGTGTATCTGTGGGGAGGAAGGTGATCTCCGCATCTTACTCTTCTGCCATCTTCCCCTCTGTTTGTAGATTTTTTGAGGATGGTCATTCTGACTGGTGTGAGGTGATAATCCATTGTACTTTTGATTTGCCTTTCTCTAATGATTAGTGATGTTGAGCATCCTTTCATGTGTTTGTTGGCAATCTGTATATCTTCTTTGGAGAAATGTCTGTTAAGGTCTTCTGCCCATTTTTGGATTGGGTTGTTTGCTTTTTTGTTGTTGAGCTGCATGAGCTGCTTGTAAATTTTTGAGATTAATCCTTTGTCAGTTGCTTCATTTACAAATACTTCCACCCATTCTGAGTGTTATCTTGTGGTCTTGTTTATGGTTTCCTTTCCTGTGTAAAAGCTTTTAAGTTTCAATAGGTGCCATTTGTTTATTTTTGTTTTATTTCCATTTCCCTGGGAGGGGTGTCAAAAAGGATCTTGCTGTGATTTATGTCATGGAGTGTTCTGCCTATGTTTTCCTCTAATATATTTATAGTGTCTGGCCTTACATTTAAATCTTTAATCCATTTAGAGTTTACTTTTGTGTATGGTGTTAGGGAGTGTTCTAATTTCATTCTTTTACATGTAGTTGTCCAGCTTTTCCAGCACCACTTATTGAAGAGACAGTCTTTTCTCCATTGCATATTCTTGACTCCATTATCAAACATAAGGTGACCATATGTGTGTGGGTTTGTCTCTGGGCTTTCTATCCTGTTCCATTGATCTATATTTTTGTTTTTGTGTCAGAAGCATACTGTCTTGATTACTGTAGCTTTGTAGTATAATCTGAGGTTCGCAAGCCTGTTTCTTCCAGCTCTGTTTTTCTTTCTCAACAATGCTCTTGCTATTCGGGGTCTTTTGTGCTTCCTTACAAATTGTGAAACTTTTTATTCTAGTTCTGTGAAAAATGCCATTGGTAGTTTGACAGGGATTGCATTGAATCTGCAGAATGCTTTGAGTAGTATAGTCATTTTACAATGTTAATTTTTCCAATCCAAGAACATGGTATATCTCTCCATCTGTTTGTATCATCTTTCATTTCTTTCATCAGTGTCTTATAGTTTTCTGCATACAGGTCTTTTGTCTCCTTCAGTAGGTTTATTCCTAGGTATTTTATTCTTTTTGTTTCAGTGGTAAATGGGAGTGTTTCCTTAATTTCTTTTTCAGATTTTTGTCATTACTGTATAGGAATGCCAGAGATTTCTGTGCCTTAATTTTGTATCCTGCTACCTTACCAAATTCATTGATTAGCTCTAGTAGTTTTCTGGTAGCATCTTTAGGATACTCTATATATAGTGTCATGTCATCTGCAAATAGTGACAGTTTTACTTCTTCTTTACTGATTTCTATTTCTTTTATTTTTTTTCTTCTCTGATTGCTGTGGCTAAAACTTCCAAAACTATGCTGAATAATAGTGGTAACAGTGGAAAACTTTGTCTTGTTCCTTATCTTTAGAGGAAATGGTTTCAGTTTTTCACCACTGAGAATGTTGTTGGCTGTAGTTTTCTCAGACATGGCCTTTATTATGTTGATGTAAGTTCCCTCTATGACTCCTTTCTGGAGGGTTTTTATCATAAATGGGTGTTGAATTATGTCAAAAGTTTTTTTCTGCATTGATTGAGATGATCATATGATTTTTCCCCTTCTGTTTTTTAATATGATTTATCATATTGCTTGATTTGTGTATATTGAAGAATCCTTGCATTCCTGGAATAAACCCCACTTGATCGTGGTTTCTGATCCTTTTAATGTGCTGTTGGATTCTGTTTGCTAGTATTTTGTTGAGGATTTTTGTATCTATGTTCATCATTATTATTGGCCTGTAGTTTTCTTTCTTTGTGAAATCTTTGTCTGGTTTTGGTATCAGCTTGATAGCAGCCTTGTAGAATGCGTTTGTAGTGTTCCTCCCTCTGCTATATTTTGGAAGAGTTTGAGAAAGATTGGTGTTAGCTCCTCTCTAAATGTTTGATAGAATTCACATGTGAAGCCATGTTTCGTTTGTTGGAAGATTTTTAATCACAGTCTCAATTTCAGTGCTTGTGATTGGTCTGTTCATATTTTCTATTTCTTCCTTGTTCAGTCTCAGAAGGTTGTGCTTTTCTAAGAATTTGTCCATTTCTTCCAGGTTATCCATTTTATTGGCATGGACTTGCTTGTAGTAATCTCTCATGATATTTTGTACTTTTCTTTTTTCTATTTCTGTCTGACTTAATCTCTCATTAGAGTCCATCTGCCAACCAGGTCCTTTAAATAAGAAGTTGGTCGTTTTTTAGGAGTTGTATTTTCATTTGCTTTATATGCTTGACAAATATACTATTCTTATTTTTTGCTGTTTGACTGACAAACACACATCTCCCCATCAACTGAGATTCCCAGGTTTGTCTCAAAACAATTTGATTTTTGATCTACTCCATAATAACTGGGATAATTTTTACTTTTTCACTCTCATTTACCTTCCAGGCTTTGAGGAAACAACATGTCAATGTAACATTTTGGTTTTGTTCTTGCAGTGGAGTTAAAAGTTCTCCTAACACATGAAAAAGAATGAAATATTGCCATTTGCAGAAACATAGATGGATCTAGTGAATATCATACTAAGTGAAGTAAGTCAGACAAAGACAAATGTTATATGTCATCTATACATGGGATCGAAAATATAACACAAATGAATCTATAAAAAAAACAGAAACAGACTCACAGAGATAGAAAACAAACTTATGGTTACCAGAGGGGAAAAGGAGGAAGGGGTGGGATAAATTAGAAGTATGGGATTAACAGATACAAACTACTATTCTTAATATAGCTAAGCAACAAGGATTTACTGTATAACACAGGGAAATTTATTCAATATCTTGGAATAACCTATAATGGAAAATAATCTGAAAAATATATATGTATAATTGAATCATTTTGCTGGATACCTGAAGCTAACACAATATTGTAAATCAGCTATACTTTACTTTAAAAAAATCCTGCTTATAAACTCTACTAATTACTCTCATCCAAGTTTAATATTAGGGTAAGCCAGATTTACAACCAATAGATTGTATTTCTATGTTATATAATATGTCCCTTCATTTAGAACTGATTTAACAGAAAAAATATTTGAAATTAATTTTCAACAGATAAAGAAGTTGCCACACAGCAGAATTATAAATGTCAAGGTAACATTTATGTTAAGGAATGTATTTCTTGTAAAGGACTAGAAGTGATGGATTACACATCATTTTAGGAATTCTATAATGAAACTTCACTGTATTTACTTAGAAGAGCATTATTAGCATAGCAATTTTGGAAAATTAATATTCTGCTAAATTGGAACAAATATTTCATATAATTCTTCTAATTTTATAGAAAATTGTTATTAAAAATATATCTCTTATGAAAAACACATATTAATGAACCAGATAAGATAAATATATTTTAATAAATAAACATTATATTACAAAGGAATTATATCTTATTTGAACCTGATATAATGATTAATGGAGCATTTCAACTTGATACAATGAGTAATGAAAACTTTCAACAACACTGATGATTCACTATGTCATTAAAATATAATGAAATTTTAAAACATTAAAATCGTCACAGACACACATTCAGAGTCTATAAGAATAAAGCCTGAATTATTTTCCATGCTCTGGCAGAGCAGAAGACAGAAGCTGCTTGCACAAGTTGTTCAGTAGAATCCTAAAAGGAACAGAGAGTCTGAATAATTTATTTCCCCTGTAGTTGCCCGACCCTATACTACAAAGTGTTATACCTGATGAAACTAACCCATTGTAACTTGACATCTTAATGGTCTAGTGTTAATTTCAACTAGACTTTGTAGCATCATTTATTTTTCATTATCTCTGTATATTTGTACTGACTTTGTAAGATTGTTAACAAGTGAATGTAAAATTGGAGTTATAAATCGAGAATGAAAATGGGAAAATCAAGTTTACCATAAAATAATAGTGTATCATTTTCATTTCAATAATCGTATCACCTAAGTAAACTCTTTGTTTGCCATTATCAAAATTTTTTTGTTTAATCAGGATAACATTTTTTCACTTTCAAGAATTATTTCTAATCTTCCCCTGCCTTTTCTATGTGAATTTTTAAGTGTTGTTATTTTTTTCCCTTAACATATGTATGAAAGCTAATTCAATGTTGTTGATGGCTGTACTTTTGTACTGGATAATGTTAGATTGTAAAATTAGAGTGCTACTAATAGCATCCAATTTCTTTTTGACATCTTCTAGAACTAGAGTTGAGCAAAATATATGACCCCCTCCAGGTCAGTGGGTTCAGGGAAAGTAAAAAGATATGTCTAAAGATGGCAAATGTAAATTGCCTAGGTCTTTTTTTTTAACTTTCTCAAGTTTCAGGGAAAGGTTGTTTCAGCTTTCAGAGCTGACAAAATTTTAGCTGGAAAAGCTAGAAAAGCTCTTTATAAGAAATTGTTCCAAATATAAGTTGGTTATCAAAAACTAGCAGGTTTGGCACTGCAAGGAACTTCATCCCCATCAAGCAAAGTTTTATCTCTGGAATTTCACAACTAATGTAATTGTGTCCATTTTGCAGTTGCCAATTTAACTCAATGATTTCATCTGTCACTTGGAATCTGTCAGACTCTCATAGACATAACATTCAACACCCAACCTGGAGGTCACTAACTTGTACAGATGGAACCCAATATGACTTTAACAGCATCAATGCAAATACAGCAGTGGTCAGAAAGAGGCAATGAGTTTCTCATGAGATTAAAAACATGAATTTAAGGTTAGAAAACATAGTTATCAATCAAGATTCTGAAAGATAGTTGTCTTGGAGCACACTTAAGGGAATATTGTTATTAATGTTGTTGTTTTTAACTGGTAGCTTTTTGTTCTATCTCATGTCTCCCAGTTTCCTAACTTTACTTTTCATATTTTTGGTCCTACTACATAATGATTCCTCTATACTTATTGGTTCTGTAACAATGACTCTCAAAAATATTTTAAAATTTATTTTGTGCTATTATTTTCAAACACCAAAACAGTGTACTCAAATATTTCAGTGTAAGACCTATCAATAATTACTAGTTGTTGTACTGATTAGTTTTTAGTGTGGTCAGTAATTCTTCCAAAACCAACCAGCCTCACTAGCTTGAACCAATTACTTGTTCTTTCATAAAGATATTTGTCACAACCCTGCTAATAAGAATTGGAAATGCTTAATTTTTAGGTAATTATAGCTATCTATTTATATAGGAATGACCTTTTACAAGAGCTACTCAATTACAAGTAACATTGTTTTTTTGTTTTGTTTTGTTTTTTCATTTTTTTTATTGGAGTGGAGTTGCTTCACAATGTTGTGCTAGTTTCTGCTGTACAGCAAAGTGAATCAGTTATACTTATACATATATCCACTCTTTTTTAGATTCTTTCCCATATAGGTCATTACAGAGTATTGAGTAGAGTTCCCTGTGCTATACAGTAGGTTCTCATTAGTTATATATTTTATATATAGTACTGTATATCTGTCAATCCCAATCTCTCAATTCATCCCACCCTCCCTTCCCCCCCTTGGTAAGCATAATTTTTTTTCCTACATCAGTGACTCTATTTCTGCTTTGCAGGTAAGTTCATCCATACCATTTTTCCACATATAAGTGATATTATACTATATTTGTCTTTCTCTTTCTGACTTACTTCACTCTGTATGACAATCTCTAGGTCCATCCATATTGCTGCAAATGGCATTATTTTGTTCCTTTTATGGCTGAGTAATATTCCATTGTATATATGTACCACATCTTCTTTATTCATTCCTCTGTCGATGGACATTTAGGTTGCTTCCTAAGTATCATTGTTTAGAATACTTAAGTAAAATTTCATTTATGGATCCCTTTCAAACATGAATCAGAAGTTCAAAACACTATGTCTTAAAAATAATGCTCTCTTGAATGTGTTTCAATATCAAACCAGGATCAAAGTGGACAACTTTAGTAAATGACAAAGGGAAAATTTGATTTTAACATTAACATGTTTGGTGGCAATGTCCTTAACTATTATTACCATCTTGTCAAATTGCTCCATCCTAAATCTGACTGAAATTTGCTTTTTAGTGCCAAATTATTTGCTGACTCATTTCCCCCCATTCATATTCAGGCAACAGACATGAAAAATATTTCTGATATCTCTGTAATGAAAGTGTATTCATTTTGTTTTCCCAGAATGAGTTTTATCATTCTCTTTTGTGTGACATTTCTCAACACCTATATTGAATAAACAAGTATCAGCACCATCCAAGGATACTGAGTGAGCACAACTCCACACCCAATGGAGGCCAGTAGCCAAGATCATAGTCCTTAGGATACAATGCAAACTACATTGGACTTCAATCAAAAATTATTTTTTCTGAACTATGAATCTTCAGAAAAGCATCTGTGACTACCAAAGCCCTAACTGTTCTTCATATTTGTTAATCACTGAACTTTAAGAAAGTTGAAGGCTGAATAATTTTCCAGTGTCTCCTCAAGCTTTTTCTTAATTACTGTGTTATTTTGTGCTAGATACCTGGCAACCAAGGGCCTAAAGGTGAGGCTCTAGCAGATCAAATATCACTAGGAATGTTTCACTTTAAATTAGTAGTTGGTTGAAGGAAAGCCAGGTGAAATACTATTGTAAAAAAATTAATAAACAGAAACCTTAATTCAGTAGAGTTGAGAGATCAGAAGGGGGAGATCACATACCCAGTGATGATAACAGAACCCAACAGGAAGAAGAAAAATTCCTTTTTCCTGGCAACATTCAACCAATGAAAACCATAGACTCTGTATACTATAGCCATCCCAAATTCCTCTTCCCCTCTATAAAAACATTCCCCTTCCCTTGATTTGTGGGCACTTGCACATGGCCTGCCACAATTGTGTTAACCAAAAACTGGGTCTGCCTCTTGGTGTGTGTCAAGCTAAGAGAAAAAACAAAGCCAAAGATCAGGAGAAAGAAGGATCATTACTTGCAGCAAGTAAGGAGAACACTGAGAATCTTTCCCAAAACAGTGTCTCTCCAAACAGCAATATTGGGGAAGTTTTAAGCTAAGGCTACATGCATATTCAAGAAGAAGCTTGGGCAGTTGACAGAGTCTAAGCTTTAGTTGATTGTAGTCACGAGAGTCAGAAAAAGTCAACATCATCCATTAGGTTCCAGTCGATCTAGTGTTTGAACACTTCAGGGTAATCTTCACTATTGAAACAGAACTGGGAGTCTTTACAACTGATACATTATCTTTGCTATTGTTAAATCTCTTGCCTGATAACAATCTTTCTTTCTGCATTCTTTTCTTCTCTTAAGATCATTAATTACTGAGACCTGTTCAAGGACAAGCACTGTGGCCAGGCTTAGATCACAAAATGGCTTCAGTCAAAAATGGCTTCTCTTCTGTCAAGAAAGCCATGCCTGGTTCTCTCTGTCTGGGGACCCCCTACCCTAACTGCTTACAGGTACAGACTTTGAATTTCAATTCTTTGCCAATCCTGAATAAACACATGTTTTGCTGGAGAACTAACTGGCAATCTATTTGTTTAGGTCAACATTTTTGTGGCTAATATAGGGATCAAGAGAATCCTGCCAACAAACCCAGGGCTGGTAAGTAAACAGGTGTGGTACCCACATTAAGCCCATTGTTCTTCACTCATTTTCTTGCCAACCCTGGAGTTTGAAGGTATGTCTTTGTACTGGATCCAAGCTTCTGTCCTCTTTGCATTTTGAAGCTCTCTAGGTTTTATTAGAGATCTGTTTTAAGATTTCATCCTTTCTGGTTAAGGCCTTGTTCTATATGCAAGTGCTTGTTTGGCACTTCAGTCTTATTTGAAATCAGACTGTTCCAACTGGAACTGGTTCAGCCTTCAGCCTATTCCTTTTGGAACAGAAGCTATTCTTCCAGGAAATGACTAGCCTTTGGACCATGCCTTTGGGAGCAGGGGCTGTTTCATTGGAACTGTGCCAGTTCAGCCTTCAACCCATTCCTTTAGAATAGTGGCTGTTCTATGGGAACTGAGTTGAGAAGCCTTCAGCTTGGCTCCTTCGGGACCAAGCTCTTCTCTTAGAACTGGCTGGTATTAGGCCTGAAGGCTGTTTGAGCTATTTGAACTGTTTAAGCAGTTTGAATGGTAAGCTGTTAGAGAAATTTGAGCTGTTCAGGCTGTTTGAGTTGTTTGAGCTGTAAGCTGTTTGCGTTTAAGCTGTTTAAAAATTATTCTTTTACTTTAGAGAAAAACCTCTGAGAAATGGGATCCCATTTATCTAAATATTTTGAGTCACTCTACAGGGACTCTGAATGATTTTGTTTAAATACCCTGGTCTTTCCTTAAGCACATTTCTAACTAAATGGACCAACTTGACTAAAGGCAATTTAGAATATCAATGGCCATTACCTTTTTAAAACTGAGTTGGACTACCATAACTCTAAAATTTCCAGAACTGAATGGAATGTGTATATTGATTGATTTTGAAGCTTCCAAATGTTATCAGTAGCCTAAAATTGCCTTTCTGCAAAATAAGATTTTAATATTAACTGATGCAAACAAAGATAAAACGGATTTCAAAGTTTCATTCTCCTCTTCATTGGCTTCTTTGTCTCAGTCCCTGCCTCCAGCATCATCTTGTCTCTCTCCCTCAGCTCCTCATGCTCAGGCCCCACCTCCAGGGTCATCTTCCTCCTTCCCTCCTATACTGCCTACACCTCCTCTAAACCCTCAATTTCACAATACTAATTATCTTGCTGAACTGCCCTTTTTCTCTGAAAATGTCCCTGTCCCTTTTCCTCTGAACGTATCAGAACCTGTCCCTTTAAAATTAAGCCTTCTGAGGATCCAGAAGCTAAACTCTTAACTTCTTGTAATCTCTGAACTAAAACTGAACTGTTAGCCACAGCCAAAGATTTTCCCAAAGTAGCCAAAGTTTCTTACAGATTTGCTGAGGAATTTAATACAGTCATTCCAACTTATCAACTTGTTTCTCTGACTTCTATCAGCTAGTTCGTATGCTTGTCTGTGAAGACCAGGCCCAGCATTGGATGAAAACCGCTATAGGGAAAATCCTGAAAGGTCTCTAGAATTACAACCAGGAGACCAGTCCACTAACTTATTATATGATCATACTCAGGTAATCTCTAGGTAACATTGTTGGGCAATTCCTAAGGCTTTTCCAATCTATTGATTGGAACAAAATTCAGGCTTGCGTATAAAAATCTGATGAGCCTGTTCATGACTATTACAATTAACTTCAGATTTTTTTTTTTTTTATTCCACCCCAGGTCATTTTTAACTCTATATTTATGGGCTGAACTGGGAACTTTCTCTTCTAGTAAAAAGGACAAGGATGGAATGGGAAACTATGTCCACTCCAGATTTAATTATACTGGTAAACCGGTTCTCTCATACTCTGGATGAACCACCTAAAAGGAGGACCACTGAAATTCTTATTCTTCAGCTCTAGCAAAGGAAGGCCCCTAAATGAAACCAAAACCCTCCTAGTTTCTGCCATTATTGAAAAACAAACAAACAAACCCAGGACATTGGAAAACAGATTTTTACAAATTTAATCACTTCAGACTCCTTCAGTCTTCAAACCTGCCTTTCCAAAGTCCTCCCAATTCTCAATGATAGGGCTCTAAGAAACTACAGGAGATCTTTCCAATCCTCCCTCTTAATTGACTCAGAGAAATATTTCTCCAGATTGTGGATGAATCTCTTTCTGTCCTAGCTGACACTGGAGCCACATTCTTGGTGTTCAACTCCAGTACTATAAGACAGTCCCTGCCTTGGAGTACTAAGACAGTTCAAAGAGTGGGAATCCCTAATGAACCTCAAGAAGTTCCTTTCTCTGAACTCATTCCCTTTTGTTTAGATCCTTTGAAAGATACACACTCTTTTCTCCTTAGTTTCTCTACCCTTAACCATTTATTAGGCTGAGACTTCTTAGGGAAGCATCATGCTGGATACTTCTCCTCAAAAGTGGAAATAGTTCTAGAATTTGACAGTAGTCAGCAAAGAAACCAATCAGGTGAATTAAATAACCCTTTGATATATTTTATTTCTTTCATCTCTTACAGTACTAGAGCTGATTCTGGAAGCACTGATCATTTGTCTCTACTGAATCAGCTACCACTAACCTTATGTGCAAAATCTCCAACTGATATTGGTAAAATTCACAGTGTATCTCCCATTAAGATTCAAATAGATCCTTCAAAACCTCTTCCCAGAATTAATCAATACCCTATAAGTAAAGAAGCCCTTTAATGTATAAAGCCCATAACAGAGGATTACATGCCTCAAGACCTCATTATTCCTTGTACTAGTCCATGTAATACTTCTATTTAACAGTAAGAAAACCTAAGGGACAAAGATGGAGGTTTGTCCAGGATCTCCAAGCAATAAACAGCATTGTTATTCTTCCACATCTGTTGTTCCTGACTCTCATACACTACTAACAGCCACTCCTTCTGGAAGCAAATTCTTTACTGTAATTGATTTATGCAGTGCATTCTTTAGTGTTCTAGTTGATGAAGCTAACCAATATATTTTTGCCTTCACCTGGGAAGCAAAAAAGTTTACCTAGACAGTAATGCCTCAGGATTTTACTGACAGTCCTTCTTATTTCTCGCAAATCCTGATGTCTGATCTGGATAATATAAAGTTTCTTAGGCGTTCTACTTTGCTGCAATATGTGGATGATTTGCTTCTTTGTTCTTGTCCTCAAGCTTCTTCACGGGAAGACAGAATCCACCTGCTAAGGCTTCTAGCCTTAAAGGAACATAAGGTCACCAAGGAAAAATTTCAGTATTCCTAAACCCAGGTTTAATATGTAGTGCATCTGATTTCAGAACAAGGGTTATACCTAGACCCAGATGGGCTTCATGGTATCCTAAGTTTCCCAAAACCCAAAACTAAGCACCAACTGTGAAGTTTTCTCAAGCTAGTTAGTTTCTTCCAAAATTGGATTCAAAATTTTTCTCTTATGGCTAAACCACCATGTTTTACTAAAGAATAACAACTCCAACCCAATTTTACTGGTATAACCAGACAAAATTGCTTTTAAGGACTTAGAGGAGAGTTTGATGAACCCACCTGCCCTTGGGCATCCCAATTTTCAGATTTCCTTTTTCCTTTTTATATATGACAAGAAAGGGAATATCTTCAGGGTATTCATCCAAAAACATGGGACCGCCACTGACCCATAAGGTATTATGGCCAGCAACTTGACCTTGTGGCATGGGGATAGCCCCCCTGCTTTAGAGGGGTTACTGCCACTGCCTTTTCTGTCAAGGCCAACAATAAAATTGTTGTAGGATCTCCTTTAACCATTTTTGTACCTCATGCAGTAGAAGCCTTACTGAATTCCCATCACACTCATTATTTCTCAATCAGCCACCACACGTCCTCTAAAGTTCTTTGTTAACTGCTCCTCACATAACTCTTTTATTTTGTAATAACCTTAACATGGCTACTTTTCTCTCCTCCATCAACAATGAAGTCCCTCAGGACTGGTTAATGCTGACAAATCATCTCGACTCTTCATGATATCTGCAGGAAATTCCTTTGTGTAATGCTGACTTCTCATGGTTCACTGATGGTTCTGATTTAAAAGGTGACAATGGCAAATATTATGCTGGGTTTACTATTGTAGCTCCTTTTGTTGTTGTTGAGGCAACAACTTTACCTATGGCTACTTCAACCCAATAGGCTGAATTATATGCTCTTACACAGGCTGTCACTTTAGCCAAGGGCAAAACTGTCAACATTTATACTAATAGTAGATATACTTTTGGAGTAGATCATGATTTGGCAATGTTGTGGAAGCAACATGACTTCTTTAATTCCAGCAGAAATAAAATTTAAAATACCCCCTATGTTTAGGAATTATTGGATGCAATACCTTTCCCTGACACTTTAGCTATTATTAAGATTCGAGGGCATTCTAAACTTGACACTCTAGATGCTAAAAGATAATCACCTTGTTGATATTACTGTAAGGAATGCTGCCCTTAAAGGAACAAACAGCAGCCAAGTCTCTGTCATGGTCCAAAGGGATACTCCCCCAAATGATAATTTGGAAAAACTGTCTGGAGAAACCCAAAAATTGGCCTCAGAAAAGAAAAACAATATTGGGAATTCAGCAATTATTGGTTTGACCAAAAGAGAAAGCTCTGGTTTGAACCAAATAATAACCCAGTCTTACTAGAGACTTGAAAATTCCCACTCCTTACCACTGTACATGCATTAAACCCTTGGTCAGCTGAAAAAAATTATAGGCTTCATGAATAAATATTGATGGGGAAACATTAACAAAGCCTCAAAAAATGCCTACCTTACTTGTCTCACTTGTCCAAAGTACAACCCAGGGAAGCCTATTTGTACTGCTCTCAGACATTTTAAATTGCCTAATGGACAATTCAAGGTCTGGCAAATACAACTTCCTCCATCTTATGGATCTAAATGTGTTTTAGTTATGATGTATATGTATCCACAATGGACTGAAGCCTTCTCTTTTAGACAGGCCACAATCTCTTCTATGTTTAAAGTCCTTTTGGGAAAGATTATTCGTACATAAGAAACTCCTCTTTAACTTCATAATGATAGAAGAACCCATTTTACTCGTCAGATACTTCTACAAGTCTGCTCTATTTGGCTGGTTTTGCAACATTTTCACTGTGCTTACCATCCTCAATATTCTGGGATAGTCAAATGCGCTAATATTATTATTAAAATTCAGTTGAAAAAATTTGTAGAGACCCTCAAACACCTTGGCCAAAAGCATTGCTGTTGGTCCTTCTAAATCTCAGATACACTCCTTTTGAATCTCATAAACTCTTACCCTAGTCACAGATGTCCAATGCACTTGGCTCCTGCCTCTTTTGATCCACAACTGATAAAAGTGGAGATACTCCAATATTACAAACTAATTACTTCTATTTAAAGTAACCATGTTTGGTAGAACAATCTTTTCACAATGTACTCTCAGAAAACAAAGACCTTAAGCATCATACCTTGCAACATGGAGATTTTGTCTATTGGAAAAGACACCTCCAGAAAGATGATCTTCAACTTTGTTGGAAAGGTTCTTATCAGGTACTGGTAACTAACCCTTGTGCTGCCAAACTCTTGGGACTAGGCTCTTGGATTTACATTACACACATAAACAAAGTGTCAAACACTAGCTGGACCTACACTTCATCTGGTGACCTGAAAGTAAAAATTTCTCAGAAGTGAAGCAGACAAGATCTGATGAGATGGCTTTCTCAAGATATCCAGACCAAGCATGTTGGAAATTTGTCACCAAACCTTTGATGATAGCATAATGCTTCATATGATCTCCAATGTCTATGATATTAATAACATATGAACTTTAGATAAAAAGTGCCTGAGAGTTCTCCCTCTTACCCCTCCTTGTAATTTGAATGTGATTTCAATATATTTCCAATCTGTGCACTTTCCTTCTGATGTGAGACACTACACCCAGGAAAGATCCTTCCTGGAATTGAAAGGAAAAAGCCACTGAAACTGGAAAACCTGGCTCTTGATCAGTGATGCTTTCAGAGAAAGATCTTGATCACAAGGGGAAAATATTAAAAAGTAATAAACAGAAACCTCAATTAAATGGAGTCAGGAGACCAGAAAGGGGAGCTTTCATGTCTTACAATGATAACAGAGCCCAAGAAGAAGAAAAAGAAAGACTCCATTTTCTTTCCTGGCAACAACTCAGCCAATGAAAAGCTATGGAATCTTTGTTTACTATAGTCTTCCCAACTTCCTCTTCCTCTCTATAAAAGAATTCTCTTTCCC
>NW_006774783.1:642224-721713 GCF_000442215.2 Lipotes vexillifer
TCCCTTGCTGTGCAAGGACTTACACATGGTGAGCCATGGTTGCAGACTTCCAATTCCAATATTTTGCTGATCTCAAATAAACCAATTCTTGCTGGAGAAATAACTGGCAGTATATTTGTTTTAGGTCAACAATACCTTGGCACAGATTTAAGTACTGACCATTATCTAACTAATTCAGTCAAATTTCAATTACCCAAAAGGAGCTCATTTGAATAAACTAATGGTCACATAAGAAGGAAAAGAAAAAGCTTTTCATGTAAATATGCATGTCTTGCAAAATAACCTCATTTAAATGACTGGTTTGGGGTAAGCAAGACTTCGATAAGTGAAGTTTAATTGTAGATTTCAGTTCAAAACATGAGAGAACATTTTTTTAAACTACATTTCCATCATGTGTTCCAGGCATTTTCTTCTGCAATAAATTAAAGTTGTTATAGTCTTTAGGGAAATGTGAAAACTAATATCTTCTTATCTACTGTTTCACTTTAAGATGCCTATCAAAAATGTTATATAGGGGCTTCCCTGGTGGTGCAGTGGTTGAGAGCCTGCCTGCCAGTGTGGGGGATGTGGGTTCAAGCCCTGGTCTGGGAAGATCCCACATGCTGCAGAGTGGCTAGGTCCATGCGCTGCAGCTGCTGGGCCTGCGCTCTGGAGCCCACGGGCCAGAGATGCTGAGCCCGTGTGCCACAACTACTGAGGCCCACTCACCTGGAGCCCGTGCTCTGCAACAAGAGAGGCCACTGTGATGAAAGGCCTGCACACCATAACAGAGACCCAATGCAGCCAAATATAAATAATAAATTAATTAATTTTTAAAAATGTTATATAGTGATGAAAACTATTCTTGTGAGTGAAACATCCAGTGTCACTTTAAGACTGCAGTTCTCTACATATTTCAGGCAAATAAATTTTAGTTTTTCAGTAAAGTGTCAACTATTTAAACTGATGCTGAAGCACATTGATCGATCAAATTAGATATAAAACCTGGTGACTAAAGTCACCAAGAATATATGATCTCATGCCCTAGGTAACACATTCAGTGTTTTTATTATTATTGTATGATAATTCCCCCAGCTTTTTCTGTAAGGAACTCTCTATGGGCTAAGTAATTGGTAGTTTCTCATGTATGTTTTAATAGTTTTCAGAAAAATGTTTTCTGAACAAATCTCATCTACTATGGAATACTATTTGAACTATATTTATTTCTACAGCAGATTTCCCTAGTTGTCCAATTAATTACAAGTTATAAAGGTCTTTTTAAAGTCACTTGGAAAAAAAAGACAACAGTTATGGTTCATTGTTCCCATCTTGAACTGACTCTAATAATGCAAGTAGTGTAGATTATAATACCTTTTCAATATTGTTAGGACAAGAAATATATATATATATATATATATATACTTCAAAATTATCATTAAATACATGGTGGGGGCTCTGATTTATTCTTGTCAGTTTTGTTTTTGGAAAATGAAATCTATATGCATTTTTTGACTACTGCTTAAGAGAATATTTAAATCTACAGAACATTGTTAACAATTACTTTGATCATTACTGAAACATTTACATTCAGGTGATTAAAGAAATATGATCACGATGCAGTAGAGATTGAATTAATTTCCCCATTTTTTCTGTATCTGTTTTTGGAGCAAAATAATCACATTTTTATAACAATGTTTGGAACATAAGTTTTGCCAGACTAAATATACTTTTAAGGTAAATATTAAAAATGACTAATGTATTTACTAGTCACTTAGCCCCTATTAAATTGATCACAGACAAATATTGATTTTTCTCTTAAATGAAGTAAATTAATTTCAAACATTCTACTATCATGGCAGGATCTAAGATATCCTGGGATAAGGATATTGATTTGATCATCTGTACCAGAACGAAGTCAGAATATATCTATAATGAAGCTGAGAAATCTCCAGGGTCACAGCAGAGGTAAAATGGAGGGAATCTCCCGGGTCACAGCAGAGGTAAAGACATTTTTTTGACAATGTTATTATTCATTCCCAATATCAAAGAACCAATCTAAAGTGCATAGCTTGTAGTAGGCACTTGAGAAACATTTCATGAATGAATGAATGGGCAAACTACAGACAAGTTTTAATCACAATTGTATATTTGGCACACATAACAAATGATTCATTAAAGCTTAGCCTTATTTATTTATTTATTTATTTATTTATTATTTTTTAGGTAGCTAGTGTTTGTAGCCATCCAGGTGGATTCACCTGTAAATCACTGCTTATGAGAAATACGACTCTATTTTATGTTGATATTTGCTTTCCAGCTACTCTTGCCACTTTTAAGAGATATCAATTAGCAATTCTATTTATCAGAAATGACTCTAACCTCCTAAGTAGTGTTTGAAATTTGTAAAAAGATTCCCCAGGGCTCCAGCTGATATTTGTCCTGGCCAAGAGGCTTGGGCCTTTTCCTTTTGGGCTCACTGCTCATAATAATGATACAGACCTTTCACTTCATTATCTTTGATAGCGGCATTATTTCCCCATGGCTTGTGAGAAACAAGACTATAGAGATTCTCGAGAATAGTATGAAACTTGGCCATTATCACAAAAAAAGAGAGTGAATTTCTGTTCTCATACACTCTTATCACATTGGAAAGCATATTAATCACAAATGCACAGTGTGAAAAAACTCAGTCGTACATCTTTAAAAATAGTTTTGATTGGTTTGATGTAATGCTAAAAATAGAACTTTGAATCATCTTTAAGAAGTTGTTGGAGGACCTTCAAGATGGAGGAGGAGTAAGACGTGGAGATCATCTTCCTCCCCAGAAATACATCAGAAATACATCTACATGTGGTACAACTCCTACAGAACACCTACTGAACGCTGGAAGAAGACCTCAGACTTCCCAAAAGGCAAGAAAATCCTCATGTACCTGGGTAGAGTAAAAGAGAAAAGAAAAAACAGAGACAAAAGAACAGGGACCGGACCTGCACCTCTGGGAGGGAGCTGTAAAGGAGGAAACGTTTCCATACACTAAGAAGCCCCTTCACTGGTGGAGACAGGGGTGGGCTTGGGGGAAGCTTTGGAGCCACAGAGAAGAGCACACCAACAGGGCTACAGAGGGTAAAACCGAGAGATTACTGCACAGAGGATCAGTGCCTACCAGCACTCACCAGCCTGAGAGGCTTGTCTGTTCACTTGACTGCTGGGGTCAGTGGGTGCTGGGAGCTGAGGTTCCAGCTTCTTCGGAGGTCAGATCCCAGGGATAGGACTGGGGTGGGATGCATGAACACAATCTGAACGGGGATAGTGCACCACAGCGAGCTGGGAGGGAGTCTGGGAAAAAGTCTGGACGTGCCTAAGAGGCAAGAGACCATTGTTTGGGGTGCGCGAGGAGAGGGAATTCAGAGCACCACCTAAACGAGCTACAGAGATGGAAGCCAGCCACGGTTATCAGCACAGACATCAGAGATGGGCATGAAATGCTAAGGCTGCTGCTGCAGCCACCAAGAAGCCTGTGTACGAGCACACATCACTATCCACACCTCCCCTCCCAGGAGCCTGTGCAGCCTGCCACTGCCAGGCTCCCCTTGTCCAGGGAAAACATCCCTTAGAGAACACATGGCATGCCTCAGGCTGTTGCAACATCATGCTGGCCTCTGTCACTGCAGGCTCACCCTGCATTCCAATTATGACTGCTATATCTTTCCCTCCCCCCCAGCCTGAGTGAGCAAGAGTGCCCTAATCAGACACTGTTTTAACCCCTTCCTGTCTGGGCAGGAAACAGAATCCTGAGGGCGTCTACATGCAGAGGTGGGGCCAAATCCAAAGCTGAATCCCAGGAGCTGTGTGAACAAAGAAGAGAAAGGGAAATTTCTCCCAGCAGCCTCAGGAGCAGTGGATTAAATCTCCACAATCAACTTAATGTACCCTGCGTCTGTGGAATACCTGAATAGACAATAAATCATCCTAAAATTGAGGCAATGGACTTTGGGAGGAAATGTAGACTTGGGGTTGTCTTTATGCAACAGAGTAGTTTCTGATTTTTATGTTTAACTTAGCATAAGTTTTAGCACTTGTTATCAATGGTGGATTTGTTTATTGGTTTGGTTGATCTTTCCTTTTTTATTAATTTTTAATTTTAATAATATAAACATTTTAATTTTAATAACTTCATTTTATTTCATTTCTTTCTTTCTTTTTTTTCTCCATTTTCTCCTGAGCTGTGTGGTTGAAAGGGTTTTTGTTCTCCAGCCAGGTGTCAGGACTAAGCCTCTGAGGTATGAGAGCCAAGTTCACGACATTGGACACCAGAGACCTCCCAGCCCAACATAATATCAATTGATGAGAGCTCTCCCAGATATCTCTATCTCAATGATAAGACCCAACTCCACTCAACGACCAGCAAGCTCCCGTGCAGGACACCCCATGCCAAACAACGAACAAAACATAAACACAAGTCCACCCATTAGCAGAGAGGCTGCCCAAAATAATAATAAGTTCACAGACATCCCAAAACACACTACCAGATATGGTCCTGTCCACCAGAAAGACAGGATACAGCCTCATCCATGAGAACACAGGCAACTGTTCACTGCACCAGGAAGCCTACACAACTAACTGAACCAACCTTACCACTGGAGGCAGACACAAAATACAATAGGAACTACGAACCTGCAGCATGCAAAAAGACGTCCCCAACACAGTAAGTTATGAAAAATGAGAAGACAGAGAAATATGCAGCGGATGAACGAGGAAAGTAAAAACCCGCCAGACCAAACAAATGAAGATGAAATAAGCAGTCTACCCAAAAAGAATACAGAATAATGATAGTAAAGATGATCCAAAATCTTGGAAATAGAAGGAAAAAATACAAGAAACGTTTAACAAGGTCCTAGAAGAACAAAAGAGCAAACAAACAATGATGAACGACACAATAAATGAAATTAAATACTCTCGAGAAGGAATCAATAGAAGAATAACTGAGACAGAAGAATGATAAGTGACCTGGAAGATAAAATAGTAGAAATAATTACCACAGAGCAGAATTAAAAATAAATAAATAAATAAAGCATTGAGGACAGTCTCAGAGACATCTGGGACAACATTAAACACACCAACATTTGAATCATAGGGGTCCCAGAAGAAGAGAAAAAGAAAGGGACTGAGAAAATATTTGAAGAGATTATAGTTGAAAACTTCCCTAATATGGGAAAGGAAACAGTCAATCAAGTCCAGGAAGAACAGAGTTCCATGCAGGATAAATGCAAGGAGAAACACTCCAAGACACAGATTATTCAAACTATCAAAAACTAAATACACAGAATAAATATTAAAAGCAGTAAGGGAAAAGCAAGAACTGATGTACAAAGGAATCCCCATAAGGTTAACAGCAGATCTTTCAGCAGAAACTCTGCAAGCCAGAAGGGAGTGGCAGGACATATTTAAAGTGATGAAAGGGGAAAATCTACAACCAAAATTACTCTACCCAGCAAGGACCTCATTCAGATTTGACAGAGAATTTAAACCTTTACAGACAAGCAAAAGCTGAGAGAATTCAGAACCACCAAACAAGCTTTACAACAAAAGCTAAAGGAACTTATTTAGGCAGGAAGCACAAGAGAAGGAAAAGATGTACAAAAACCAACCCAAAACAATTAAGAAAATGGTTATAGGAACATACATATTGATAATTATCTTAAATGTAAATGGATTAAATGCTCCAAGCAAAAGACATAGAGTGGCTGAATGGATACAAAAACAAGACCCGTATATATGCTGTCTACAAAAGACCCACTTCAGACCTAGGGATACATACAGACTGAAAGCGAGGGGATGGAAAATGATATTCCATGCAAATGGAAATCAAAAGAAAGCTGGAGTAGCAATTCTCATATCAGACAAAATAGACTTTAAAATAAAGACTGTTGCAAGAGACACAAAGGACAGTACATAATGATCAAGAGATAAATACAAGGAAAAGATATAACAATTGTACATATTTATGCACCCAACATAGGAGCACCTCAATACATAATGCAAATGCTAACAGCCGGAAAAGGGGAAATCAACAGTAACACAATCATAGTAGGGGTATTTAACACCCCACTTTCACCAATGGACAGATCATTCAAAATGAAAATAAATAAGGAAACACAAACTTTAAATGACACATTAAACAAGATAGACTTAATTGATATTTACAGGACATTCCATTTAAAAAACAAGAGAATACATGTTCTTCTCAAGTGCTCATGGAACATTCTGCAGGAGAGACCATATCTTAGGTCACAGATTAATTCTCAGTAAATTTAAGAAAATTGAAATTGTATCAAGTATGTTTTCTGACCACAACACTATGAGACTAGATATGAATTACAGGAAAAAATGGTAAAAAATTCAAACCCATGGAAGCTAAACAATATGATACTAAATAACCAAGAGATCACTGAAGTAATCAAAGTGGAAATCAAAAAATACCTAGGAACAAATGACAATGAAAACATGATGACCCCAAACCTATGGGATGCAGCAAAAGCAGTTCTAAGAGGGAAGTGTAGAGCAATACATTCCTACCTCAAGAAATAAGAAAAATCTCAAAGAAACATCCTAACGTTACAAGTAATACAATTAGAGAAAGAAGAACCAAAAATACCCAAAGTTAGCAGAAGGGAATAAGCCATAATAATCAGATCAGAAATAAATGAAAAAGAAATGAAGGAAATGATGGCAAAGATCAATAAAACTAAAAGCTCATTCTTTGAGAACATAAACAAAATTGATAAACCATTAGCCAGACTCAGAAAAAAAAAAGGAAAATCTCAAATCAACAGAATTAGAAATGAAAAAGGAGAAGTAACTACTGAGAGTGCAGAAATACAAAGGATGATGAGAGATTACTACAAGCAGTAAATGCCAATAAAATGTACAACCAGGAAGAAATGGACAAATTCTTAGAAAAGCACAACTTTCTGAGAGTGAACCAGGAAGAAATAGAAAATATAAACAGACCAATCACAAGCACTGAAATTGAAACTGTGATAAAATATCTTCCAACAGAAGAACTCTATCAAACATTTAGAGAAGGCAAACTCTATCAAACAATTAGAGAAGAGCTAACACCTATCCTTTTCAAGCTCTTCCAAAATATAGCAGAGAGAGGAACACTCCCAAACTCATCCTACAAGGCCACAATCACCCTGATGCCAAAACTAGACAAAGATATCAGACAGAAAGAAAACTACAGGCCCAAATCAATGATGAACATAGATGCAAAAATCCTCAACAAAATACTAACAGAATCCAACAGCACATTAAAAGGATCATACACCATGATCAAGTGAGCTTTATCCCAGAAATGCAAGGATTCTTCAATATATGCAAAACAGTCAAAAAATTAGCAAATCAAAGGATAAAAACCATATGATTATCTCAATAGACACAGTAAAAGCTTTTGACAAAATTCAACACCCATTTATGATAAAAAAAACCCTTCAGAAAGTAGGCCTAGAGGGAACTTACTTCAACATAATAAAGGCTATATATGACAAACCCACAGCCAACATCATCCTCAATGGTGAATAACTGAAACCACTTCCACTAAGATCAAGAACAAGACAAGGTTGCCCACTCTAAACATTATTATTCAACATAGTTTTGGAAGTTTCAGCCACAGCAATCAGAGAAGAAAAAGAAATAAAATGAATCCAAAGTGGAAAAGAAGTAATAAAACTGTCACTATTTGCAGATTACATGATATTATACATAGAGAAAAGTAAAGATGCTACCAGAAAACTTCTAGAGCAATCAATGAATTTGGTAAAGTAGCAGAATGAAAAATTAATGCACAGAAGTCTCTTGCATTCCTGTATGCTAATGATGAAAGATCTGAAAGATAAATTAAGGAAACACTCACATTTACCATTGCAACAAAAAGAGTAATATACCTAGAAATAAACCTACCTAAAGAGACAAAAGACCTGTTTTCAGAAAACTATAAGACACTGATGAAAGAAATTAAAGATGATACAAACCAATGGAGAGATACACTATGTTCTTGGATTGGAACAATAAACATTGTGAAAATGACTATACTACCATAAGCAATCTACAGATTCAGTGCAATCCCTATCAAACTACCACTGACATTTTTCACAGAACTAGAACAAAAAAATTCACAATTTGTATGGAAACACAAAAGACCCCAAATACCCTAAGCAGTCTTGAAAAGAGAAACGGATCTGGTGGAATCAGGACTCCTGACTTCAGACTATACTACAAAACTACAGTAATCAAGACAGTATGGTACTGGCACAGAAACAGAAATATAGATCAATGGAACAGGATAGAAAGCTCAGAGATAAACCCATGCAACTATGGTCAACTAATCTATGATAAAGGAGGCAAGGATATACAATGGAGAAAAGACAGTATCTTCAATAAGTAATGCTTGGAAAACTTGACAGCTACATATAAAATAATGAAGTTAAAACACTCCCTAACACCATACACAAAAATAAACTCAAAATGGATTAAAAGTCTACATGTAAGGCCAGACAGCATAAAACTCTTAGAATAAAACATAGGCCAAACCCTCTATGACATAAATCACAGCAAGATCCTTTTTGACCCACCTCTTAGAGAAATGGAAATAAAAACAAAAGTAAACAAATGGGACCTAACGAAACTTAAAAGCTTTTCCACAGTGAATGAAACCATAAACAGGACAAAAAGACAATCCTCAGAATGGGAGAAAATCTTTGCAAATGAAGCTAACTGACAAAGGATTAATCTCCAAACTTTACAAGCAGCTCATGCAGCTCAATATCAAAAAAAAAAACAACCCAATCCAAAAAAGGGCAGAACACCTAACTAGATATCTCTCCAAAGATGATATAAAGATTCCCAAGGAACACATTAAAGGATGCTCAACATCACTAATTATTAGAGAAATGCAAATCAAACCTACAATGTGATATCATCTCATACCAGTCAGAATAGCCATCATCAAGAAATCTGCTACAATAAATGCTGGAGAGGGTGTGGAGAAAAGGGAACCCACTTGCACTGTTGGTGGGAATGTAAACTGATACAGCCACTATGGAGAACAGCATGGAGATTCCTGAATAAACTAAAAATAGAATTACCATGTGACCTAGCAATCTCACTTATGCACGTATACCTTGGGAAAACCATAATTCAAAGAGTCATGTACCACAGTATTCATTGCAGCACTATTTAAAATAGCCAGGTAATAGGAGAAACATATGTGTCCACTGACAGTTGAATGGATAAAGAAGATGTCACACATATATACAATGGAATATTACTAAGCCATAAAAGGCTACAAAATTTAGTTATTTGTAGTGAGGTGGTTGGACCTAGAGTCTGTCATACAGAGTGAAGTAAGTCAGAAAGAGTAAGACAAATACCGTATGCTAACACACACATATGGAACCTAAAAAATAAATGGTTCTGAAGAACCTAGGCGTAGGACAGGAATAAAGATCCAGACGTAGAGAATGGACTTGAGGAAATGGGGAAGGGGGAGGGTAAGCTGGGACAAAGTGAGAGAGTGGCATATACATATATACACTACCAAATGTAAATTAGATAGTAGGAAGCAGCTGCTTAGAACAGGGACATCAGCTCCATGCTTTGTGACCACCTAGAAGGGTGGGATAGAGATGGTGGGAGGGACACACAAGATGGAGATGATATGGGGATATATGTATATGTATAGCTGATTCACTTTTTTATATAGCAGAAACTAACACAACATTGTAAAGCAGTTATACTCCAATAAAGGTGTTAAAAAAAAAGTTGTTGCAAGGAAACAGGACTATGCAGAAGATTATGAGGCAGTAAAACAGTGCTCTTGATATGATAAATAATACATGGCCCAAAGCAGAGCATAATAATAATAGATACCACTTCTACTTATAATAATAGCTAGTTTTTATATAGCACTTATTAAGTACCAGGCCCTGGTTCTGAGTGTTTTATATATCTTAACTAATTTAATCTTCACAATTTATTCAGTAGCTACTATCATTAACCCCATATGGTAGATAAGAAAACTGAGGCACAGAAATGTTGAATAATTTTCCCATGGTCAAATAGCTAGTAAGTCACAGACCAGTGTTTGACTCAGAGGCAGGGAGGTCCAAGAGCATATTGGGTTTAAGTTCCACATTTGTTACTTAGCACTTGTGAGCTACTAAGCAAGTTACTTAAGCTCTCAGACCCCCAGTTTCCTCTTCAACTAAATGGGGTTAATAATGCCTACCACACACAGGGTATTTATGGGTTCATAATTGTAAATGATAATAATGGTTGATATTTACTGAGCACTCAGTTTGTGACCTTTACTCTTGAGAAAGTGCTAAGAGGGCTTTGTAGTCAGGCTCTATTACTTACTTGTTATATGATATTCAGAAAGTATTTTACATCTCTAGACCTCAGTTTCCTCATCTGTAAAATAGGAAAATCATTTCTATATCTTCAAAATAAAGATGGTGATAGCTATTTAATAGAGTTATCATAAAAATCAAATGAAATGAAGCATAAGAAATATTTGTGTGATTCCTGGTATATATTAAGCACTAAATGAATTAATAATAAAAATAGTAATAGGAAACATTTAATCAACAAGAAACTTCTGAGGACTCTGGCTAAAACAGACATGAATATAAGCAATCAATATTGTTGTCTCATGTCAGATTCTCATTGACTGAGAGGGTAAAAAGAGACTAGTTACTACATGCTATAGGTGTTAGCATAAGAAAAAGGCTCAAAGAAAGGCATATATTCCATGTTGCTGTGGATTGAAGAGCTTTGCTTAGATACTTAGTAGTCAAACGTCATCACTATTAAAGATTCTCAGGTTCAAATTTATTGTGCATTATAGCAACACAGGAAGCAAAGCAATAGCCTGGGAACCAGTTAAGATAGTAGCATTGTAAGGCTCAATGTAGTTTGGGAAGATGTTAGAAGTTTGAAATAGAAGTACATAAGTCTTATTCTAAGAAAAATCCAATAAAAGAAAGTATGTTTAAAGATGATAAAGCATATTGACATAAGGGGTGTTATTGGGTGGGATGAAACTGTTCTAAAACTAGTTTATCATGATGATTGTATCATTTGGTAAAGTTAGTAAAAATCATTAAATTTGGGCTTCGCTGGTGGCGCAGTGGTTGCGAGTCCACCTGCCGATGCAGGCGACACAGGTTCGTGCCCTGGTCTGGGAAGATCCCACATACCATGGAGTGGCTGGGCCTGTGAGACATGGCTGCTGAGCCTGCGCGTCTGGAGCCTGTGCTCCGCAACAGGAGAGGCCACAACAGTGAGAGGCCCAGTACCACAAAAAAAAAAAAAAAAAAATCATTAAATTTTATACCTGAAATGGATGGGTTTTATAATGTTAAAATATACAAGAATAAAGTTGTTAAAAACATGTAAAGTAAGTTGTTGGAATTAACACCTGCTCCTTATATCATGTTTAGAGGCAGGAGAATAGAGAACTGAAATTTAATAAGCACTTAACATATGCCAATCACTCTGCTACGTGCTTTACCTTAAGGTGTCCCATTTTATACTCACAACACTCTACATAGTAAGTATTATTACTTTTATTTTACAAATGAAGAAACTGGAACACGGAGAGGTTGTGTTACTTACCTGAAGTCATATAAATAATAAGGGTGATAAATCCAGTTCTTTCAAAAACAAAAATGTAGTGATAAGAACCCAAACTCTGAAAAATTGTAAATTTTGTCTAACAGAGAGGTGTCTTTTAAAATTCTACTGCTAATTTTATGACAAGGAATATTTTGACATAAAGCTTCTAAGACTACAAGACACTGAGTAACCATATCTGATAATATCTGATGAAGCACAAAGATGTGTATTGTGGTCTATCATTACTGAAAAATTTTAGAGGATGGAGAAATAAATTTAAGTTAGAGCATTGGGGCAAGTTGTATGGCGAAGAATAGAAATACACAAGAAGACATTCCACCTGAAAAACACTAAAAGGACAACGGCATTGGAATTAAAGTTGCTATGATGTGGTCTAAATAACAGGTCATTACTGTGAACGTACACCATCTGAAATTGTTAAGTAGAATCATTTTAGAAAACAAAGAGGTTTGACTTTCATTTCTATTCTTTGCTTCCATTTATCAGTCTATTCACATTGGTATTGTTAAACCTTCAAACATATAAAAATAGAAAGCAATGAATAGTAAATGTTTTTATACTCAACTCCCAGAATCAACAGTATTCAAGATTTTGCCAAACCTGCTTTATCTATTACCTTTTACTTTTTGTAATAAATGATTTTTAAGTTTTGATAGTAAATTAAGATTAGAATGTAATAAATATCCTTAATTATAGTCCAAATGTCTTATATTTTATACACAGCCTCTATTATAATATATCATATTATAATATATTCTAAATAATTGACCTCTCATTCAAGAAGCAATTCAGAAAAAATATGCCTCAAAACTCAAATGTCCATTCATTACACAATTGTTGGGGCACAATGTATTACTCTCATCACATCTTCATCCGAGCACACTCTATGCTTACACTGTGTTCTTAACTCTCTCGTAGTGTCCCTTCACCACACACAGCATAAACCTGACCCCTCTGTACAATCTTTAATAGTGACACTCTACTAATTTTTCCTCCAAATCCATTCTCTCTTTGTTTTATAGGCACATAACCACCAAGCTTGAGACTAAATTTCTCACTTTTCCTGACCAGGAGGTAAAGAATTAAGTTTGGACCAATGGGATGTGGAAGTAAGTGAATGTGGACCATTTCCATTTGAAAGTCATGTTACTTTCTCTAGATTTTTTTGTTTTTTGCTTCTTTCTGTATGTTGGAATATGAACATGGAAGCAACCCTGCTTTGATGATGCAGATGAGAACACCCTAAAGGATGGATGACCAGAGAGAGGGGAGGAATTTGTGACCATGAATGACTCTGTGGAACAGAGCTGAAAATCCAGCAGAGACCTACAAGACCATTATGGGGGAGAAAAGTAAACTTATTTAATAAACAAATTAATGAACAAACAAATATGTATGTCACTGTTTTGGGGGTCTCTCTGTTACAGCAGTTTAACCTATACCTTAATTATTGCACTAGTATAACATGCTGTAAGTGTAGAGAAAATAATGGCTTTGCAGGTTAGTCAGACCTAGAATTTCTAGTTCTATCATTTATATGTGACATTAGCAAGTTATTTCAAATGTATGAACTCATTTACCCATCTGCGAGATATCCACCCATGGTGTTGCTGTGAGGATTCAGTGAAACAATGGATGTATATCATCTTGCATGTGCCTGGAATACAAAGCAGAGCTTAATAAGTGTCCTTTCATAGTTTTTTTTGTCACACTTATTAGAGAATGTGTTTTCTGCTTTATTATTGAACTTAAATATTTCATTCAATATTTCACTAATGACATCAACTCTTCCTATTTATACAATTTAATTAACCCAATCAACATCCAGTGTTGTACACCAATTATTATTTTTTAATTTTCAAATAGAGTTTGACATATACTGAGTCATTTTAAGAATATAGACAATTGGAAAGAGAAAATCATTTTAACTGACTGATATTTTGCAGATCTATATGTCAAGGCTATGATGGCTCAGTGAACAAACAAATATGTTTCATGTCTTTTGGTATAAAATGACTGGACAGAAAGGCTTTTGTATTAATACAAGCCTTAAATCACAAGTCCTCACAGCATTCTAGCGTTAAAACAGGAAATGTGGTTAATCCCTGAAGTCTTTGCAGTATTTCATCATTGTGATTTAGTGTCTAGACTCAAATGATGAAACTCACACAGGAATGCAATGACTCCTTAAAAATCACATAGCTTATTGGAGTGGTCTAGAAAGAGGGATTGGAAACAGAATGGTTGGAGACCAAAAACAATGCTTTATTTAGTAAATTACTTAGTCTATGTATATGAAAGCCATGAGAAACATTATTACTGCATTATTTTCAAAGGATGAATAGCTGTGAAGTGATAGTACAAAGCAGTTGGTTGAAATTAAAATTGTGAAATTGGTAGCCAGAAATACACCTCAAAACTATACTATATATGAAGTTTACTCCATGAGCCTTAAAACTCAATAATTTGTGCCCTCAAGCTTGGGTGGGTCACATGGTGATATGTCGGTGACAAAACACACCCTTGGACAATTTTCTCCTAGTGCATAGATATCTGTTTTGGAGTTGGCACATGGGTTAATGACACACCAATATTATTTGTTGCTAATAAAAATGTGAAAGATTATATTTCTGGTTCTTGAAACTTCCTTTGATCAACCAACCAAAAAGAGTAATGAGATGGAGGACAATTGCTTCCTATATCTTGCAATCAACAATGCTCACTATCTGTAAAGGATTTTTCTCCCCAGATACCTAAAGGAATTGCATTATGAGTTATTTTCTATCAAATAGGATTAACTTTGTTCTAGATGGAACACTCTTGATTTTCTCTGCCAAGGAGTGCAGCAGTTTGTTGTGTCATGCATTACTGCTCACTACAGACCGTCAAACTCATTTCATTTGTGACAGGAGCTGGAATTAAACCTTGTTCTCCAGAGATGGGATGACCATGTATTAATCAGATCTGTGCTTACTTCCAAGCCACCTTGTGTATTGTTACAAGAGCTTCTCTTTTTGTTGTGAAATCCACCTTATTTAGTTGTTTGTTTGCTTGTTTTGTTGATAAGTAAAGAGAAAATTATTTTTGTGTTTGCCCTATAGAAAGATGTTTCATTGCCTCTGTTTGGCATGGGGTTAACCTTCTACTGAGCTC
Organism: Lipotes vexillifer; assembly: GCF_000442215.2. Classification (NCBI taxonomy): domain Eukaryota; kingdom Metazoa; phylum Chordata; class Mammalia; order Artiodactyla; family Lipotidae; genus Lipotes; species Lipotes vexillifer. The sequence goes on from NW_006774783.1 coordinate 657,057, forward strand.
TACTAGACACAGGCAGGCTTCCTCATCATATCTCCCTTATTTACAACCTGCTGCTCTGGCTTTGTCTCCTTTACCTCTGATTTAGTAGCTATCTCTAATGCAACAAAACATCATGAAGCCTCAATATTTGAAAAGCCTCAAACTATCTTACCTATGTCAAAGAATTGCCATTTTTATACCTCATCTGAGATTGCAAATTGTTGCCTTTATATTCTGTTTCAAGATGACCAAGAAAGACTGAATCATGCAGTACTAGGTTAGGAGGTAGGATAGATGATTCTTGATTATTGCCAATAAAGGATGATGGATAAATAGTTGAGTTCTATTTTTAAACTTATATACATTTGGGCTAGCATCAACATATATGTTAGGTCTTTTCCTCTAAGATAGCATATTTTTAAAATATTGGCAAAAAACAAAAATATACTTTTTTTTTTTTTTTTTTTTCCTTGCGTTATGCGGGCCTCTCACTGTTGTGGCCTCTCCCATCTGCGGAGCACAGGCTCCAGACGCGCAGGCTCAGCGGCCATGGCTCACGGGCCCAGCCGCTCCGCGGCATGTGGGATCTTCCCGAAACGGGGCACGAACCTGCGTCTCCTGCATCGGCAGGCGGACTCTCAAGCACTGCGCCACCAGGGAAGCCCAAAAAATATACTTTTAATTTTGCTCAGATAGCTTTCCTCAGATGAAAAGATCAAGGTCATTTATAATCATCTTAATTGATTTTAAAGTTGGGTAAACACAGAGATTAAAATAGGATACAAATGTGTCATTTGCTAACATAATTTAATAAAAAGTAATGCATGGCCTCTGGAAATGTGTATTAGTTTAAATTTTTGTCAATCAAATTAAAAGCAATGCCTACTTATTTGAATTGCACAATTTTGAGGAAGACTCTGAGATATTATTTTAGAAAAAGATTTTTCAAGCTAAGAAATATAAATATAATGCAGTATTAATGGTCACACTGTGGTCTCTCTGGCATTCTAAAACACTCTTATGCTAATAGAAATGTCAGTTCATGTTACCTCTCAAATACTAACTCTTGATTGGTTGCTGGGAAGGCATTTTTTCCTGCTAAGCATAATGCCTCAGCATGAAAGTGTATTGGAGAGTATACTTGTTGAAAGGAATTTCAGGTATATGCTGAGATAGCCATCAGTCATCTTGTTAAGTTTGGTTTAATTTACAAACCCCATGTCAGAACGTCTGTGCACTTCAACTATCTTTATACTGGAACCTGGGGCCTAGGGTCCTTAAAGGATATGATAATCAGATTTGATTCATAAGGCTTTCTCTAATTTTTCCCATTGTACCAGGTTAGTAAAGTGCCAATTAAGGGCAATGATTTTATTGGGCCAGTTACTAAACACTCAAATTAATAGAATTGAAAAGATTCTGTCAATAGAAGCAGTATTTTGAGAAGTTTTTGTCCTTAGAATCTCTGAACATACACTGAAATTGCATTCTCATGATACACGTGATTTATGTAACACCTTTCTAAAGACCTTAGAGTACATTTATGGAGTCAGACTGTGAAGCAGAAAATATTTTTCCCCATTTTCTTTCAAACATGGGAATTAAGGTTTAACAGATACAATTTCTTCAAGGTCACAGTGCCAGAGGGAGAATGTAGTTGGGAGTGCACATGGTTTTCACTTCGTCATACAGTAGTTTGACCAGGCCAAAGGATAGCTACCATCCCTCCAATCTCAAAATGATAATGAAGCCTCCAAGATTTTCATTTATGCACAGCAGACTCTGAGCAGGCCTAGAAAGCTGATCACCTCAGCACAGAGGATTATGGAATCCTTGTTTAGTGTCCTGCAGGTAAACAGTGAAACTATGTATGTATCCTGTTTCTATGTATCTTAATTTCTCTCTTCCTTATGGCAACAAGCCACATACATGTTTATCTGAAAGAGAAAATAAAAAGATGAATGATACCCACTGTTGACAATGATAGGAGATAGTGGTTGCTCTCATTCACTGTCATTGAGAGCATAAATTGATTAAACATTTTCCAGAGGGCAATTGGTAACATGGAACAAAACTTAAAGTCACATATCTTATTCTCTATTATAATTTCTATTTTAAAAAAGCTATCAGATATTACTGCTTCTGGCACTACGGAAAATTAAATTATCTGAAGGAGTGCTCTTAATTCAAAAAATAAAAATAGATACCACATAAAGTATAATATTTGTTGTATTACACAGATAGAATAAGGAAATCATCAATAGATTGAGAAAAAGCAAGCTGAAAATAGAGGAGTGGGCAGAAAATGCATGAAATACTTGGTTGTCCTAATGATAAATGCTGAAAACCACACTGCAGGTAGAAAGAGGCATATTTGAACCTGAGAATCCTGGGTAAAGTGGAAGCCTCTGTGTGGATGATAAAAATGAAGATGTTCCAGGTCGGCAGCAATCCATAGCTCTCAGAAAAAGCAAATACAATTCCTCTTTGGAGGAAACCATTCAGGATATACAAAGTGGAAAAAAATAATAATTCTAAGCTCATAACTGAAGATCACAAAACACAAGATGAAATGAATCATCATGAGTTAGAGTTAGCAGGGATAAACAACAACAAATCTCCAAAAATTTAGCCCCATAGGGGTTCCAGAATCTAAAATTTTCAAATACAGAATATATGAAAGCTACAATTAAATAGAAAATCACAATGAGTAAAGGATGGAAGTATAAAATGGGTAATCTACAAGAAACAAAATGTGAGCAGATACATTTGAAAAAAAAATTAAAACAAGAAAATAAAAATCATCATTCTTTAAATAAATGATAAATTCAATGGATATCTTAAGTGGTGAACTCACTGACAAATAGACAAAAGGAATAGAAAAAGAGCTCAAAAAGAGATATATTTTGTGTATGGAGTTTGATATACAATCAAGTTACCAAGGAAGACTTTATATCACTCTCTTCTTGAATGAAGTCAGCAAACTATGACCAGTGGGCCATATCTAGCCAACCATGTGCATTGGATTAAGTACTGTCCATGGTGGCTTTTCCTCTGCAAATGCAGAGTTAAATAATTGCAATAAAGACTGCATAGCCCTCAAAGTTGAAAATACTTACTATCTGGTCCTTTATAGGAAAGGTTTTCCCACTCCTGTTCTTGAAACATTATTTTGCTGGGTTTACAATTCTAGGAATCTTAAAAATATTAATTCTTTTCAAATTGAATAATAATGTCAATTCAATTACATTTAAAATACTAATATATTGGAGAGGGGGACAATAACGGAAGAGTAAGACACAGAGATCACCTTTCCCCCAACAGATACACCAGAAATACATCTACATGTGGAACAACTCCTACAGAACACCTACTGAATGCTGGCAGAAGACCTCGGACCTCACAAAAGGCAAGAACCTCCCCATGTACCTGGGTAGGTCAAAAGAAAGAAGAATAAACAGAGACAAAAGAATAGAGATGGAACCGGCACCAGTGGGAGGGAGCTGTGAAGGAGGAAAGGTTTTCACACGCTAGGAAGCCCCTTCATGGGCAGAAACTGTGGGTGGTGGACTGGATAAGCTTCAGGGCCATGGAAGAGAGTGCAGCAACAGATGTGTGGAAGGCAAACCTGAGAGATTCCCGCACAGAAGATTGGTGTGGACCAGCACTCACCAGCCTGAGAGGCTCGTCTGCTCATGTGCCAGGGTGGACAGGGGCTGGGAGCTGAGGTTCCGGCTTCAGTCGAAGCACAGGGAGAGGACTGGGGTTGGCTGCGTGAACACAGCCTGCAGGTGTTTAGTGCACCACGGCTAACCGGGAGGGAGTCCGGGGAAAAGTCTGGACCTGCCAAAGAGGCAAGAGACTTTTTCTTGCTGTTTTGTTTCCTGGTGCACGAGGAGAGGGGATTAAGAGCACTGCTTAAAGGAGTTCCAGAGACAGACACAAGCCACGGCTAACAACGCAGACCCCAGAGATGGGCATGAGACACTAAGGCTGCTGCTGCCACCACCAAGAAGCCTGTGTGTGAACACAGGTCACTATCCACACCTCCCTTCCAGGAGCCTCTGCAGTCCACAACTGCCAGGGTCCTGGAATCCAGAGACAACTTCCCCAGGAGAAAGCACAGCACACCTCATGCTGGCACAAAGTCAAGGCTTGTGCAATAGCCTCTGCTGCCGGAGGTTCTCCCCGCATCCGCACCACTCCCTTGCCCCAGCCTGAGTGAGCCAGAGCCCCCGAGTCAGCTGCTCCTTCAACCCAGTCCTGTCTAAGCAAAGAACAGACGCCCTCAAGGCGACCTACAACCAGAGGCTGGGCAAAATCCAAAGCTGAACCCCGGGAGCCGTGCAAACAAAGTAGAGAAAGGGAAATCTCTCCCAGCAGCCTCAGGAGCAGTGGATTAAATCTCCACAATCAATTTGATATATGCTGTATCTGTGGAATACATGAATAGACAATGAATAATACCAAACTGAGGGGGTGGACTTTGAGAGCAAGATTTATTATTTTTTCCACTTTTCTTCTTTTTGTGAGTGTGTATGTGTATGCCTCTGTGAGAGATATTGGATGTATAGCTTTGCTTTCACAATTTGGCCTCGGGTTCTATCTGTCCATTTTTTAAAAAACAAAATTCTTAATTATTATTTTTTATTTTAAAAACTATTTTATCTTACTTTATTTTATTTTATTTTATCCTCGCTGGCAGAAGACCTCGGACCTCACAAAAGGCAAGAACCTCCCCATGTACCTGGGTAGGTCAAAAGAAAGAAGAATAAACAGAGACAAAAGAATAGAGATGGAACCGGCACCAGTGGGAGGGAGCTGTGAAGGAGGAAAGGTTTTCACACGCTAGGAAGCCCCTTCATGGGCAGAAACTGTGGGTGGTGGACTGGATAAGCTTCAGGGCCATGGAAGAGAGTGCAGCAACAGATGTGTGGAAGGCAAACCTGAGAGATTCCCGCACAGAAGATTGGTGTGGACCAGCACTCACCAGCCTGAGAGGCTCGTCTGCTCATGTGCCAGGGTGGACAGGGGCTGGGAGCTGAGGTTCCGGCTTCAGTCGAAGCACAGGGAGAGGACTGGGGTTGGCTGCGTGAACACAGCCTGCAGGTGTTTAGTGCACCACGGCTAACCGGGAGGGAGTCCGGGGAAAAGTCTGGACCTGCCAAAGAGGCAAGAGACTTTTTCTTGCTGTTTTGTTTCCTGGTGCACGAGGAGAGGGGATTAAGAGCACTGCTTAAAGGAGTTCCAGAGACAGACACAAGCCACGGCTAACAACGCAGACCCCAGAGATGGGCATGAGACACTAAGGCTGCTGCTGCCACCACCAAGAAGCCTGTGTGTGAACACAGGTCACTATCCACACCTCCCTTCCAGGAGCCTCTGCAGTCCACAACTGCCAGGGTCCTGGAATCCAGAGACAACTTCCCCAGGAGAAAGCACAGCACACCTCATGCTGGCACAAAGTCAAGGCTTGTGCAATAGCCTCTGCTGCCGGAGGTTCTCCCCGCATCCGCACCACTCCCTTGCCCCAGCCTGAGTGAGCCAGAGCCCCCGAGTCAGCTGCTCCTTCAACCCAGTCCTGTCTAAGCAAAGAACAGACGCCCTCAAGGCGACCTACAACCAGAGGCTGGGCAAAATCCAAAGCTGAACCCCGGGAGCCGTGCAAACAAAGTAGAGAAAGGGAAATCTCTCCCAGCAGCCTCAGGAGCAGTGGATTAAATCTCCACAATCAATTTGATATATGCTGTATCTGTGGAATACATGAATAGACAATGAATAATACCAAACTGAGGGGGTGGACTTTGAGAGCAAGATTTATTATTTTTTCCACTTTTCTTCTTTTTGTGAGTGTGTATGTGTATGCCTCTGTGAGAGATATTGGATGTATAGCTTTGCTTTCACAATTTGGCCTCGGGTTCTATCTGTCCATTTTTTAAAAAACAAAATTCTTAATTATTATTTTTTATTTTAAAAACTATTTTATCTTACTTTATTTTATTTTATTTTATCCTCTTTCTTTCTTTCTTTCTACATTTTCTCCCATTCATTCTGAGCCATGTGGATGAAAGGCTCTTGGAGCTGCAGCCAGGAGCCACTGTTGTGCCTCTGAGGTGGGAGAGCCAACTTCAGGACACTGGTCCACAAGAAACCTCCCAGTTCCACATAATATCAAATGGCAAAAATCTCCCAGAGATCTCCATCTCAACACCAGCACCCAGCTTCAGTCAACGACCAACAAGCTACAGTGCTGGACACCATATATCATTAGCAGAGATGCTGCCTAAAATCATAATAAGTCCACAGACACCCCAAAAACACATCACCAGACGTGAACATGCCCACCAGAAAGACAAGATCCAGCCTTATACACCAAAACACAGACACGAGTCCCCTCCACCAGGAAGCCTACACAACCCACTGAACCAACTTTAGCCACTGGGGACAGACACCAAAAACAATGAGAACTATGAACCTGCAGCATGCAAAAAGGAGACCCCAAACACAGTAAGATAAGCAAAATGAGAAGACAGAAAAACACACAGCAGATGAAGGAGCAAGATAAAAATGCACCAGACCTAACAAATGAAGAGGAAATAGGCAGTCTACCTGAAAAAGAGTTCAGAATAATGATAGTAAAGATGATCCAAAATCTTGGAAATAGAATGGACAAAATGCAAGAAACAGTTAACAAGGACCTAGAAGAACTAAACATGAAACAAGCAATGATGAACAACACAATAAATGAAATTGAAAATACTCTAGATGGGATCAATAGCATAATAGCTGAGGCAGAAGAACGGATAAATGACCTGGAAGATAAAATAGTGGAAATAACTAATGCAGAGCAGAATAAAGAAAAAAGAATGAAAAGAACTGAGGACAGTCTCAGAGAACTCTTGGACAACATTAAATGCACCAACAAACGAATTATAGGGGTTCCAGAAGAAGAAAAGAAAAAGAAAGGGACTGAGAAAATATTTGAAGACATTATAGTTGAAAACTTCCCCAATATGGGAAAGGAAATAGTTAATCAAGTCCAGGAAGCACAGAGAGTCTAATAAGGATAAATCCAAGGAGAAACACACAAAGACATACATTAATCAAACTGTTAAAAATTAAATACAAAGAAAACATATTAAAATCAGCAAGTGAAAAATAACACAAAAGGGAATCCCCATAAGGTTAACAGCTGATCTTTCAGCAGAAACTCTGCAAGCCAGAAGGGACTGGCAGGACATTTTTAAAGTGATGAAGGAGAAAAACCTACAACCAAGATTACTCTACCCAGCAAGGATCTCATTCAGATTTGATGGAGAAATTAAAACCTTTGCAGACAAGCAAAATCGAGAGAGTACAGCACCACCAAACCAACTTTACAACAAATGCTAAAGGAACTTCTTTAGGCAAGAAACATAAGGGAAGGAAAAGACCTACAATAACGAACCCAAAACAATTAAGAAAATGGGAATAGGAACATACATATCGATAATTACCTTAAATGTAATTGCATTAAATGCACCTACCAAAAGACACAGACTGGCTGAATGGATACAAAAACAAGACCCATGTATATGCTGTCTACAAGAGACCCACTTCAGACCTAGAGACACATACAGACTGAAAGTAAGGGGATGGAAAAAGTTATTCCATGCAAGTGGAAAACAAAAGAAAGCTGGAGCAGCACTTCTCATATCAGACAAAACAGACTTTAAAATACAGACTGTTAGAGGAGACGAAGAAGGACACTACATAATGATCAACGTATTGATCCAAGAAGAAAATATAATAATTGTAAATATTTATGCACTCAACATTGGAGCACCTCAATAAATAAAGCAAATATTAACAGCCATAAAAGGGGAAATCAACAGTAACACATTCATAGAAGGGGAATTTAACACCCCACTTTCACCAATGGACAGATCATCCAAAATGATAATAAATAAGGAAACACAAGCTTTAAAAGATACATTAAACAAGATGGACTTAATTGATATTTATAGGACATTCCATCCAAAAACAACAGAATACACATTTTTGTCAAGTGCTCATGGAACATTCTCCAGGATAGATCATATCTTGGGTCACAAATCAAGCCTTGGTAAATTTAATAAAAATTGAAATTGTATCAGATATCTTTTCTGACCACAACACTATGAGACTAGATATCAATTAGAGGAAAAAATCTGTAAAAAATACAAACACATGGAGGCTAAACAATACACTACTTAATAACGAAGTAATCACTGAAGGAATCAAACAGGAAATCAAAAAATACCGAGAAACAAATGAAAATGGAAACATGATGACCCAAAACCTATGGGATGCAGCAAAAGCAGTTCTAAGAGGGAAGTTTACAGCAATACGGACCTACCTTAAGAAATAGGAAACATCTCAAAAAAACAACCTAACATGACACCTAAAGCATATAGAGAAAGAGGAACAAAACAAAAAACAAAACCTAAATGTTAGCAGGAGGAAAGAAATCATAAAGATCATATCACAATTAATGAAAAAGAAATGAATGAAATGACAGCAACGATCAATAAAACTAAAAGCTGGTTCTTTGAGAAGATAAATATAACTGATAAGCCATTAACCAGACTCATCAAGAAAAAAAAGGGAGAAGACTCAAATCAATAGATTTAGAAATGAAAAAGGAGAAGTAACAACTGACACTACAGAAGTACAAAAGATCATGAGAGATTATTACAAGCATCTCTATGTCAATGAAATGGACAACCTGAAAGAAATGGACAAATTCATAGAAATGCACAACCTGCCAAGACTGAAACAGGAAGAAATAGAAAATATGAACAGGCCTATCACAAGCACTGACATTGAGCCTGTGGTTAAAAACCTTCCAACAAGCAAAAGCCCAGGACCAGATGGCTTCACAGGGAAATGCTATCAAACACTTAGACAGGAGATAACACCTATCTCTCTCAAACTCTTCCAAAATATAGCAGAGGGAGGAACACTCCCAAACTCATTCTATGAGGCCACCATCACCCTGATACCAAAACCAGACAAGGATTTCACAAAGAAAGAAAGCTACAGGCCAATATCACTGATGAATATAGATTCAAATATCATCAACAAAATACTAGCAAACAGAATCCAACAACACATTAAAAGGATCATACACAACGATCAAGTGGGGTTTATTCCAGGAATGCAAGGATTCTTCAATATACGCAAATCAAACAATGTGATACACCAAATTAACAAACTGAAGGAGAAAAAACATATGATCATCTCAACAGATGCAGAGAAAGCTTTTGACAAAATTCAACACCCATTTATGATAAAACCCCAGCTGAAAGGAGGCATAGAGGGAACTTTCCTCAACATAATAAAGGCCATATATGACAAACCCACAGTCAATATCATCCACAAGGGTGAAAAACTGAAAGCATTTCCACTAAGATTAAGAGCAAGAAAAGGTTGCCCACTCTCACCACTCTTATTCAACATAGTTTTGGAAGTTTTTGCCACAGCAATCAGAGAAGAAAAGGAAATAAAAGGAATCCAAATCAGAAAAGAAGTAAAGCTGTCATTGTTTGCAGATGACATGATACTATTCATACAGAATCCTAAAGAAGCTACCAGAAAACTACTAGAGCTACTTAATGAATTTGGTAAAGTGGCAGGATACAAAATTAATGCACAGAAATCTGTGGCATTCCTATACACTAATGATGAAAAATCTGAAATTGAAATCAAGAAAACACTCCCATTTACCATTGCAGCAAAAAGAATAAAATATCTAGGAATAAACCTACCTAAGGAGACAAAAGACCTGTATGCAGAAAATTATAAGTACTGATGAAAGAAATTAAAGATGATACAAATAGATGGAGAGATATATCATATTCTTGGATTGGAAGAATCAACACTGTGAAAATGACTCTTCTACTCAAACCAATCTACAGATTCAATGCAATCCCTATCAAACTACCACTGATATTTTTCACATAACTAGAACAAAAAATTTCACAATTTGTATGGAAACACAAAAGACCCTGAATCGCCAAAGCAATCTTGAGAATGAAAAATGGAGCTGGAGGAATCAGGCTCGCTGACTTCAGACTATACTACAAAGCTACAGTCATCAAAACAGTTTGGTACTGGCACAAAAACAGAAAGATAGATCAATGGAACAGGATAGAAAGCCCAGAGATAAACCCACATACACATGGTCACCTTATCTTTGATAAAGGAGGCAGGAATATACAGTGAAGAAAGGACAGCCTCTTCATTAAGTGGTGCTGAAAAAACTGGGCCAGTACATGTAAAAGTATGAGATTAGAACACTCCCTAATGCCATACACAATAATAAGCTCAAAATGGATTAAAAACCTAAATGTAAGGCCAGAAATGATCAAACTCTTACAGGAAAACATAGGCAGAACACTCTATGACATAAATCACAGCAAGATCCTTTCTGACCCACCTCCTAGAGAAATGGAAATTAAAACAAAAATAAACAAATGGGACCTAATGAAACTTCAAAGCTTTTGCACAGCAAAGGAAATCATAAAAAAGACCAAAAGAGAACCCTAGAATGGGAGAAAATATTTGCAAATAAAGCAAGTGAGAAATGATTAATCTCCAAAATTTACAAGCAGCTCATGTAGCTCAATATCAAAAAAACAAACAACCCAATCGAAAAATGGGCAGAAGTCCTAAATAGACATTTCTTCAAAGAAGATATAAGAATTTCCAACAAACATGTGAAAGAATGCTCAACATCATTAATCATTAGAGAAATGCAAATCAAAACTACAATGAGATATCATCTCACACCAGTCAGAATGGCCATCATCAAAAAATCTACAAACAATAAATGCTGGAGTGGGTGTGGAGAAAAGGGAACACTCTTGCACTGATGATGGGAATGTGAATTGATACAGCCACTATAGAGAACAGTATGGAGGTTCCTTGAAAATCTACAAATAGAACTACCATATGACCCAGCAATCCCACTACTGGGCATGTATCCTGAGAAAACCATAATTTAAAAATAGTCATGTACCAAAATGTTCATTGCAGCTCTATTTACAATAGCCCGGAGATGGAAACAGCCTAAGTGTCCATCATTGAATGAATGGATAAAGAAGATGTGGCACATATATATGGTGGAATATTACTCAGCCATAAAAAGAAATGAAATTTAGTTATTTGTTGTGAAGTGGATGGACCTAGAGTCTGTCATACAGAGTGAAGTATGTCAGAAAGAGGAAGACAAATACCATATGCTAACACATATATATGGAATCTGAGAAAAAAAAAGTCATGAAGAACCTAGGGGTAAGACAGGAATAAAGACACAGACCTACTAGAGAATGGACTTGAGGATATGGGGAGGGGGAAGTGTAAGCTGTGACAAAGTGAGAGAGTGGCATGGACATATATACACTACCAAACGTAAAATAGATAGCTAGTGGAAGGCAGCCGCATAGCACAGGGAGATCAGCTCGATGCTTTGTGACCACCTAGATAGGTGGGATAGGGAGGGTGGGAGGGAGCGAGACATAAGAGGGAAGAGAGTTGTGAACATATGTGTATGTATAACTGATTCACTTTGTTATATAGCAGAAATTAACACACCATTGTAAACAATGATACTCTAGTAAAGATTTTTAAAAATATATGAACATGTTATTTTGAGGAAATTTACAAGCAATTCCAAAATTTATATGAAAGAACAAACATCCAGGAATAGTCGAAGGAAGCATGAGGAAGAAGAAAAAAAACGATACGGGAAATAACCCTACTGGATATTATGAACAGTAATAATGATATGAAAATTATAATAATATGTTGCACATTCAAACATAATAATAATTTTAATCATTAGTAGTAGTCCTAGTGTTACCACTAGTAATAGTTGACACTTATATGGCACTCACTATGTGCTATATGCTAGACAGTGATAAAAAAAAACATTTAATCTTTGCTACAACCTTATGAGGAGAGTGTTCCTTTTCTTTCTTTTTTTTTATGAACATATTTTAAAAAAATAAAATATTGGAGTATAGTTGAGTTACAATGTTCTGTTAGTTTCAGGTGTACAGAAAAGTGAATCATTTATGCATATACATATATTCACTCTTCTTTTTCTTTTTGGATTATTTTCCCATATAGGCCATTATAGAGTATTGAGTAAAGTTCCTTGTGCTATACAGCGGGTTCTTAGAAGTTATCTATTTTATATAAAGTAGTATGTATATGTCAATCTCAATCTCCCAACTTATCCCTCCCCCTGTTATCCCCTGGTAACCATAAGTTATTTTTTTCTACATCCATAATTCTACTCCTGTTTTGTAAATAAGTTCATTTGTATCATTTTTTATAGATCCCACATATAAGTGATAACATAGGATATTTGTCTTTCTCTTTTACTTCACTCAGCATGACAATCTCTAGGTCCATCCACATTGTAGCTAATGGCATTATTTTGTTCTTTTTTTGGCTTAGTAATATTCTACTGTATATATGTACCACATCTTCTTTATCCATTCCTCTGTCATTAGACATTTAGGTTGCTTCCATGTCCTGGTTATTGTAAATAGTGTTGCAGTGAATATTGGGGTGCATGTATCTTTTTGAATTATGGTTTTCTCTAGGTATATGTCCAGGAGTGGTATTGCTGTGTTCCTTTTTTTATTTTACACTTTAAAAGACTGAATTGCAAAGAAGTTAAGTAATTAAAAAATACTGACCAATGAACACATAGAGATTTCAGAAGGAGACTTGATGATCTTTCTGTTAATGCTATGTAACAAATCATCCCCAAAACTTAGTGGCTTGAATCTACAGCAATTATTTATTCCCTGTCACAGTTTCTGTGGGTTAGGAATTTGGGAGTGCTCAGCTGGGAGGATCTAGCTTGTGGTCTCATTAGGTTGTTTTCAGATGGTGGTAAGCCAGGAGCCATCTCAAAGGCTTTGGTGCCGGCACTGGGAAAACTCAAACAGCTGGGGGTTGGAATACTTGGGGCACCTTGAGAATTTAAATCTATTTCACTTGCCTTTTTCTGCATGTTAGCTTTAATACAGCCAGAATTCTTCCATGGTGTCTTCAGGCTCAAAAGCCACATGTCTGAGCCAGCCAGACAAAAAGAAGCTGCATCATCTTTTATGCTCTATCCTCAGAAGTCAACCAGTGTGGGGTATTCCCTGGCAGTCCAGTGGTTAGGACTCCATGCTCTCACTGGTGAGGGCCCCAGTTTGATCTCTCGTTGGGGAACTAAGATCCCACATGTCTGGCTGTGCAGCCAAAAAGGAAAATTCTCAACCAGTGAGACTCCCACTGTAGTCACTGACATGGCCAGATTAAAGGGGAGCAAACATGGACTCTTTGTGCAGCTATCTTTGGAATACAGACTCAGCTACAATCTGGCATATGTATAAACAATCTATGATTGAGGTGCCATGGAAGATCAGTGGGAAAGGATGGACTATTTCATAAGTTGTGCTGAGGCAACTGATTATATATAAAAGAGAAAGATGTAGTATCCATATCTCACCAACACCAAAATCAATTTCTGATTGATTAAGGACTAAACGTGAAAGGCAAAACCTGGAAACTTACAGGAGGAGTGCTTTATGGCCTCAGTGTAAGGGAGGAATTTTTTTAAAGACACACAAATCACTAACCATAAAATACAAGATTAATAAATTTAATTAGATTAAAATAAGAATGTCTGTTCATGAAAAGACACAATAAAGAAAGTGGGAAGACAAACGAAAAACTAGGAGAGGATATTTGAAGTATATAAAACTGGCAAAATTTTATTATCTAGAATATATAAAGAATTGTCACAAATCAATAAGAAAATGACAAACAGTTCAATAGAAAACTGGGCAGAAGCATGAATAACCATTTCACAAAATAGGGAAAACAAAAGAACCATGAATATATTTAAAAGTTTTTTAACCTCATTAGGAACCAGAGAGATTCAAATTACTAGCAAAATGAGGTACACACACCAAAAACATTGGCAAAATTTAAGAAGTCTATTAAAATTAAAAAGTGTAATGATACCAAAATGTGGAACAACCATAATACTTACATTCTGATATTCTGCTAATGAAACTTTGAAATTCTACAATCATTCTGGAAAACAATTTTGAACTGTCTTGGAAATTTGAACATATACATATTATATGATCCAGCAATGCAAGAGAATGGATTAATACATTATAGGATAGTTACAAATTGGAATGTTTAAAAATGAAAATGAATTAGCCATAGCTACACACAACAATGTGGGTAAACCCTTAATATAATATTGATGAAAAAAAGCAAGGTGCAGACTACACACAGTAAAATAAAAAGTTTATAAAGGTCAAAAACATTCAAATCAAGTTCATCATTTATGCATTCAGTAATAATAGAAAAAACTTTAAAAATAGCAACATACAAAAATCCAGCAAACTCTGAGTTGCAGGCAGTGGAGTCAGGGGAATGGAATAGAAATAGGGACCAAGCACACAGGGAGATACAAAGGAATGTTAATGCCTTACTTCTTGAATGATAGATTCATAATTATCCACTTAGTTATTGTGCTTCATATGTTACATATATGTTATAGTTATTTTAATCATTTCAAATAATACCTGATAGACATAATGATTAATACAAAGTATACAAAAAATGTTGCATAACTATGTAAGGACATATGCTAAAGGACATTCATTACAGCTTTATTTTTTTTATAACAACTGACTAGAAACAACCAGTGTTCATATCAGGAGAGTAAATAAATTATGGTACACATAAAATGGGACGCTTTGCATCCATCACAAAGAATGTGGGATATTTGTATGCTCTTACATAGAAGTTAATCTTTGATACATTGACTGAAAAAAGCAAGTTGCACATGAAGTTGGAAAATAATTCCATTTTTGTGAGAAGAAATGTTTTATATATTTTTATATAAAAAGAATATAATACATATGATATATATAATATATATATGAATATATATATAAAACATTTATATATATATATGATGTATATGTTTACACATATGTAGATGTACCTGTATGTTCATAGAAAAAAATGTTAAAGGACACACATTAAAATGTTATTGGTGTTCATCTCTTAAGAGTGGAAATGAGGGGGGAAGAGAGAACACTTACTTTTAACTGTTTATATTTATTTACTGTTTGATGTTTTTTCCAAAAAATCATGTATTATTCTGTATAAAAGATTTTAATGAAAATTAAATACAAGTCTCCTCTCTTTCTGACTCTCATCACTAAACAAGGCTTGCCAAAGCCAAAAACTTTCCATTCTACCTTTTAAAAAGTAATACAGACACTATTCATGCTATACTAAGAGAGCTCTCTGTTATGACCTGGCTGACAATGAACTCTGGTAATGACTTGGTGAGAAGGAAGTGTATCAAAAAGTGTCCTTTTGTATATAAATGCCACTGTCAACTAATGTGTTCTATCTCGGGGACTGTCAGAAGAGCAGAAATAAATAAAAATGTGTTTTTCTCTTCATGAGCAAAGTTTTTTTTCTCACTTCTTGATGGCATTCTTTTTTTGTTCTTTTCCACCCAGAAAAGGTCAGTTGAAGCCCCTGTGAGTGTGATCTTGCCAATGTTTCAAAAGCAGTTACATGTTTTGAACAGGTGCACAAACTCTTGTGTCCCAGAGCAGCTCTCCTCCCTTCCTCACACCTTTCCTATTAGACCTCGTATCAACAGGCTCATTGAGAATAAGCATCTGAACCCAGGAACAATATTGAGATAATATATTATGTTTATATAGGTGTTTCCCTTATTATTCAATCCAATGACATTTTCCTTCTAAAAGACCTTGTCACAAAGGATAGCATTTCCCCCCTGATGGTGCTAGCAGCCATTTCATACGCTAAAGGAAAGTAGAATCAAGGCAGTACCATGCTGATTTTCTGACTGCTATACTTCTTGTCCATTATAAACTAAAAGCTTTCTTTCTGAGGCCTTTCTTCTCTCCTACCACTGATCAGACCTTCAAAAGGGCCCATTGCCTTGTAAAATATAAAAGATTAAGTAAAACATTCCTGCTGTGAACCAAAGCCCCAAACTGTCTACTTTCATTTTTTTAAACAGTGTATTATAAAGTTGGAAGAATCACCAAAAGAGCAGTATATATCGGAGAGTATAAAACATCTTGAACTGAGAACATAGTGAAGGTTTTATTGATTTATTTATTTTTAACATCTTTATTGGAGTATAATTGCTTTACAATGGTGTGTTAGTTTCTGTTTGATAACAAAGTGAATCAGCTATATGTATACATATATCCACATATCCGCTCCCTCTTGCATCTCCCTCCCACCCTCCCTATGCCACCCCTTTAGGTGGTCACAAAGCACCGGGCTGATCTCCTTATGCTAGGCGGCTTCTTCCCACTAGCTATTTAATTTACATTTGGTAGTATATATAAGTCCATGCAACTCTCTAACTTCCTACCAGCATATCCTTCCACCTACCCATGTCCACAAGTCCATTCTCTACCTCTGCATCATTATTCCTTTCTTGCCCCTAGGTTCTTCAGAACCATTTTATTTATTTTTAAATTCCATATATATGTGTTAATATATGGTATTTATTTTTCTCTTTCTGACTTACTTCACTCTGTATGACAGTCTCAAGGTCCATCAACCTCAACAAATAACTCAATTTCGTTTCTTTTTATAGCTGAGTAATATTCCATTGTATATATGTGACACATCTTCTTTATCTATTCATTTGTCGATGGACACTTAGATTGCGTCTACATCCTGGCTATTGTAAATGGAGCTACAATGAACATTGTGGTACATGACTCATTTTGAAATATGGTTTTCTCAGGGTACATGCCCAGTAGCAGAATTGCTGGGTTGTATGGTAGTTCTATTTTTAGTTTTTTAAGGAATCTCCATACTCTTCTCCATAGTGGCTGTATCAATTTACATTCCCAACAACAGTGCAAGAGGGTTCCCTTTTCTCCACACCCACTCCAGCATTTATTGTTTATAGATTTTTTGATGATGGCCATTCTGACTGCTGTGAGGTGATACCTCATTGTAGTTTTGATTTGCATTTCTCTAATGATTAGTGATGTTGAGCATCCTTTCATGTGTTTTTTGCCAATCTGTATATCTTCTTTAGAGAAATGTCTATTTAGGTCTTCTGCCCATTTTTGGAATGGGTTGTCTGCTTTTTTGATATTGAACTGCTTGTATTTTTGGAGATTAATCCTTTGTCTGTTGCTTCATTAGCAAATATTTTCTCCTGTTCTGAGTGTTGTCTTTTCGTCTTGTTTATGGTTTCCTTTGCTGTGAAAAAGCTTTTAAGTTTCATTAGGTCCCATTTGTTTATTTTTCTTTTCATTTCCATTTCTCTAGGAGGGGGGTTAGCAAGGATCTTGCTGTGATTTATGTCATAGAGTGTTTGGTCTATGTTTGCCTCTAAGAGTTTTATAGTGTCTGGCCTTAAATTTAGGTCTTTAATCCGTTTTGAGCTTATTTTTGTGTATGGTGTTAGGGAGTTCTAATTTCATTATTTTACATGTAGCTGTCCAGTTTTCACATCACCACTTATTGAAGATGCTGTCTTTTCTCCATTGTATATTCTTGCCTCCATTATCAAAGATAAGTTGACCATGTGTGTGTGGGTTTATCTCTAGGCTTTCTATCCTGTTCCATTGATCTATCTTCCTGTTTTTGTGCCAGTATCATACTGTCTTGATTACTGTAGTTTTGTAGTATATTCTGAGGTCAGGGAGCCTGATTCCTCCAGCTCTGTTTTTCATTTTCAATATTTCTTTGGCTATTCGGGGTCTTTTGTGTTTCCATACAAATTGTGAAAGTTTTTGTTCTAGTTCTGTGAAAAATGTCATTGTTAGTTTGACAGGGATTGCATTGAATCTGTGGATTGCTGTGGGTAGTATAGTCATTTTCACAATGTTGATTCTTCCAATCCAAGAACATGGTATATCTCTCCACCTGCTGGTATCATTTTTAATTTATTTCATCAGTGTCTTATAGTTTTCTGCATACATGTATTTTGTCTCCTTTGGTAGGTTTATTCCTGTGTATTTTATTAATTTTGTTGTAGTGGTAAATGGGAGTATTTCCTTAATTTATTTTCTAAGATTTTTCATCATTAGTGTATAGGAATGCAAGAGATTTCTGTGCATTAATTTTGTATCCTGCTACTCTACCAAATTCATTGCTTAGCTCTAGTAGTTTTCTGTTAGCATCTTTAGGATTCTCAATGTATAGCATCCTGTCATCTGCAAACAGTGACAGCTTTGCTTCTTCTTTTCTGATTTGGATTTCATTTATTTCTTTTTCTTCTCTAATTGTTGTGGCTAAAACTTCCAAATCTATGTTGAATAATAGTGGTGAGAGTGGAAACCCTTGTCTTGTTCCTGATCTGAGAGGAAATGTTTTCAGTTTTTTTACCATTGAGAATGATGTTGGCTGTGGGTTTGTCATATATGGTCTTTATTATGTTGAGGTAAATTCCCTCAATGCCTACTTTCTGGAGGCTTTTTATCATAAATGGGTTTTGAATTTTGTTGAAAGCTTTTTCTGCATCTATTGAGATGATCATATGGTTTTTCTCCTTCAATTTGTTAATATGTTTTATCACACTGATTGATTTGCATATATTGAAGAGTCCTTGCATTCCTGGGGTAAATCCAACTTGATCATGGTGTATGATCCTTTTAATGTGCTGTTGGATTCTGTTTGCTAGTATTTTGTTGAGAATTTTTGCATCTATGTTCATCAGTGAAATTGGCCTGTAGAATTCTTTCTTTGTGACATCTTTATCTGGTTTTGGTATCATGGTGATGGTGGCCTTGTAGAATGAATTTGGAAGTATTCCTCCCTGTGCTATATTTTGGAAGAGTTTGAGAGAGATAGGTGTTAGCTCCTCTCTAAGTGTTTGATAGAATTTGCCTGTGAAGCCATCTGGTCCTGGGCTTTTGTTTGTTGGAAGGTTTTTAACCACAGGCTCAATGTCAGTGCTTGGGATTGGTCTGTTTATATTTTCTCTTTCTTCCTGGTTCAGTCTCAGAAGTTTATGCTTTTTTTCAGAATTTGCCCATTTCTTCCAGGTTGCCTATTATATTGGAATAGAGTTGCTTGTAGTTATCACTCATGATCCTTTGTATTTCTGCAGTGTCAGTTGTTACTTCTCCCTTTTCATTCCTAAATCTATTGATTTGAGTCTTCTTCCTGTTAATCTTGATGAGTCTGGCTAATGGTTTAACAGTTTTGTTTATCTTCTCAAAAAACCAGCTTTTAGTTTTATTGATCTTTGCTATCATTTCTTTCATTTCTTTTTCATTTATTTCTGATCTCATCTTTATGATTTCTTTCCTTCTGCTAACATTGAGGTTTTTGTTCTTCTTTCTCTAATTGCTTTAGGTGTAAGCTTAAGTTGTTTATTTGAGATGTTTCTTGTTTCCTGAGGTAGGATTGTATTACTTTAAACTTCCCTCTTAGAACTGCTTTGGCTGCATCCCATAGGTTTGGGGTCATGGTGTTTTCACTGTTATTTTTTTCTAGGTATTTTTTGATTTCCTCTTTCATTTTTTCAGTTATCTCTTGGTTATTAATTAGTGTATTGCTTAGCCTCCATGTGTTTGTATTTTTTACAGATGTTTTCCTGTAATTGGTATCTAGTCTCAGAGCACTGTAGTCGGAAAAGTTACTTGATACAATTTCAATTTTCTTAAATTTACCAAGGCTTGATTTCTGATCCAAGATATGGATATGATCTATCTTGAAGAATGTTCCCTGAGTATTTGAGAAGAAAGTGTATTCTGTTATTTTTTGGATACAACATCCTATAAAAGTTAATTAAGTCCATCCTGTTTAATGTATCTTTTAAAGCTTGTTTTTCCTTACTTATTTTCATTTGGATGATCTGTCTGTTGGAGAAAGTGGGGTGTTAAA
Source organism: Lipotes vexillifer (assembly GCF_000442215.2). Taxonomy (NCBI): domain Eukaryota; kingdom Metazoa; phylum Chordata; class Mammalia; order Artiodactyla; family Lipotidae; genus Lipotes; species Lipotes vexillifer. Next base: position 676,998 of record NW_006774783.1, read on the forward strand.
GTCCCCTACTATGATTGTGTTACTGTCGATTTCCCCTTTTATGGCTGTTGGAATTTGCATTATCTATTTGGGTGCTCCTAAGTTGAGTGCATAAAATTTTACAATTGTTATAGCTTCTCCTTGGATTGATCTCTTGATCGTTATGTAGTGTCCTTCATTGTCTCTTGCAATAGTCATTATTTTAAAGTCTATTTTGTCTGATATGAGAACTGCTGCTCCAACTTTTGTTTGATTTCCACTTGCATGGTATATCTTTTTCCAATCCCTCACTTTCAGTCTGTGTGTTTCCCTAGGTCTGAAGTGGGTCTCTTGTAGACAGCATATATATGGGTCTTGTTTTTGTATACATTCAGCCAGTCTGTGTCTTTTGGTGGGAACATTTAATCCATTTACATTTAAGGTAATTATCTATATGTATGTTCTTATTACCATTTTCTTAATTGTTTTCGATTTGTTATTGTAGGTCTTTTCCTTCTCTTGTGTTTCTTGCCTAGAGAAGTTCCTTTAGCATGGGGTGTAAAGCTGGTTTGGTGGTGTTGAATTCTCTTAATTTTTACTTGTCTGTAAAGGTTTTAATTTCTCCTTCAAATCTGAATGAGATCCTTGCTGGGTAGAGTAATCTTGATTGTAGGTTTTGCCCTTTCATCACTTTAAATATGTCTGCCACTTCCTTCTGGCTTGCAGAGTATCTGCTGAAAGATCAGCTGTTAACCTTATGGGGATTCCCTTGTATGTTATTTTTCCTTTTCTGCTTTTAGTGTTTTTTCTTTGTATTCAGTTTTTGATAGTTTGATTAATATGTGTCTTGGCATGTGTCTCCTTTGGTTTATCTTATATTGGACTCTCTACACTTCCTGGATTTGATTAAATATTTCCTTTCCCATATTAGGGTAGTTTTCAAGTATAATCTCTTCAAATGTTTTCTCAGTCCTTTTCTTTTTCTCTTCTCCTTCTGGAACCACTATAGTTTGAATATTGTTGTGTTTAATGTTGTCCTTGAGTCTCTAAGACTGTCCTCAATTCTTTTTTCTTTTTTTGTCCTCAATTCTTTTCATTCTTCTCTCTTTATTCTTGTCTTCAGTTTTTATTTCCACTATTTTATCTTCCAGGTCACTTATCCAGTCTTCTGCTTCAGTTATTCTGCTATTGATTCTTTCTAGAGATTTTTTAATTGCATTTATTGTGTTGTTCATCATTGTTTGTTTTCTCTTTAGTTCTTCTAGGTCCTTGTTAAACGTTTCTTTTATTTCCTCCATTCTATTTCCAAGATTTTGGATCATCTTTACTATCATTACTGTGAGTTAGTTTCCAGGTAGACTGCCTATTTCCTCTTCATTTGTTTGGTCTGGTGGGGTTTTACCTTGCTCATTCATCTGCTGTGTGTTTCTCTTCTCATTTTGCTTAACTTATTGTGTTTGGGGTCTTCTTGTCGCAGGCTGCAGCTTCATGTTTCCTGGTTTTTTTTTTTTGTCTGTCCCCAGTGGCTAAATTTGGTTCAGTGGGTTTGTTGGCTTACTGGTGGAGTGCATGCTTTCCTGTGTTTTGGTGGATGAGGCTGGACCTTGTCTTTCTGGAGGGCAAGACCACATCTGGTGGTGTGTTTTCGGGTGTCTGTGACCTTAGTATGATTTTAGGCAGTCTCTCTGCTAATGAGTGGGGTTGTTTTCCTCTCTTGCTAGTTTTTGGCATAGGGTGTCCAGCACTGTACCTTGCTGGTTGTTGAGTGGAGCTGGGTCTTAGCGTTGAGATGGAGATCTCTGGGAGAGTTTTTGCCATTTGATATTATGTGAAACTGGGAGGTCTCTGATGGACCAATGTCTTGAACTCAACTCTCCCACCTCCAAGGCACAGGCCTGACACCTGGCCATAGCACTAAGACCCTGTCAGCCACATGGCTCAGAAGAAAAGGGAGTAAAAAAGAAAGAAGGAAAGAAAAATATAAAGTAAAATGAATTTATTAAAATAAAAAAATAAATTATTAAAAATAAAAATGTAAAAAGAAAAAAGAAAGAAAGAAGATAGCAACCAAACCAAAAATAAATCCACCAATCATAACAATTGCTAAAAACTGTATTATTAAAAAAAAAAATCAGAGAGACAGAACCTTACGATAAATGGTAAAAGCAAAGCTATACAGACAAATCACACAAAGTAGCATACACATATACACTCACAAAAAGAGAAAAGGGAAGATATATATATATATATATTATATATATATATATATATATATATATATATATATATATATTAAAAGAAAGAAAGGAAGAGAGCAACCAAATCAATAAATCTACCAATGATTATAATCTCTAAATACTAAACTAAGATAAACATATAACCATAAACTGGTCAGTCTCATACAACACACCCCAAGTCTATAATTGCTCCCAAAGTCCACCGTCTCAATTTTGGGATGATTTGTTGTCTATTCATGTATTCCACAGATGCAGGGTACATCAAGTTGATTGTGGAGACTTAATCTGCTGCTCCTGAGGCTTCTGGGAGAAATCTCCCTTTCTGTTCTTTGTTCACTCAGCTCCTGGGGTTGAGCTTTGGATTTGGCCCCGCCTCTACATGTAGGTCACCAGAGGGCATCTGTTCTTCACTCAGACAGGACGGGGTTAAAGAAGCAGCTGATTCAGGGGCTCTGGCTCACTTAGGCCTGGAAGAAGGAGGGGTACAGATGCGGGGTGAACCTGCGGCAGCAGAGGCCAGTGGGACCATGCACTAGCCTGTGGCACACTGTGCATTCTCTTGTGGAAATTGTCCCTGGATCATGGGATCCTGGCAGTGGAGGGCTGCACAGGCTCCCGGGAGGGGAGGTGTGGCTAGTGACCTGTGCTTGCACACAGGCTTTTTGGTGGCTGCAGCAGCAGCCTTAGTGTTTCATGCCCGTCTCTGGGGCCCACACCGATAGAGCGGCTAGTGCCTGTCTCTGGAGCTCGTTTTGGCAGTGCTCTGACTCCCCTGTCCTCACGCACCCGAAACAATGGTCTCTTGCCTCTTTGGCAATTCCAGGCTCTTTTCTGGACTCCCTCCCGTCTAGCCACGGTGCACTAGTCCCTTCAGGCTGTGTTCACACAGCCAACCCTAGTCCTCTCCCTGCGCTCCCACCGAAGTCTGAGCCTCAGCTCCCAGCCCCGCCCACCCCAGCGGGTGAGCAGACAAGCCTTTTAGGCTGGTGAGTGCCGGTCGGCACCGATCCTCTGTGCAGGAATCTCTCCACTTTGCCCTCCACACCCCTGTTGCTGCACCCTCCTCCGCAGCTCCGAAGCTTCCCCCCTCCCCCTCCTGCATTCTCCGCCTGCAAAGGGTCTTCCTAGTGTGTGGAAACCTTTCCTCCTTCACAGCTCCCTCCCACTGGTGCAGGTCCCGTCCCTATTCTTTTGTCTCTGTTTATTCTTTTTTCTTTTGCCCTACCCAGATACGTGGGGAGTTTCTTGCCTTTGGGTAAGTCTGAGATCTTCTGCCAGCATTCAGTATGTGTTCTGTAGGAATTGTTAACACATGTCAATGTATTTCTGATGTAATTGTGGGGAAGACGGTGATCTCCACATCTTACTCTTCCGCCATCTTGAAGGTCTCCCTTGCACCTGGTCTTCAACCCCACCCCACCCTGTCTCCCTCCACTCCACCCCCAGAAAAAAAAATCCATGTTCTACAAGTTGTAAATTTCAAAACAGAAGAGTAAAGAAGGTAATACTTGGAAATCATTTGTGATTTAAAGAGACACAATTTTCAAAATCAGTATGGAGTTTACATGAGACCTGAAGAAAAATGTGAACTAACAAAAGCAGAGAATGAATAATTGGTTAAATAAATAGGCATCACAGGAAACTAGCATGAGTTGATCAGACATTCTGCACTAGGGAAGAACAGATCTGGAACTCAGGCTTCCTCTGCTGTATTTCTTAAATGCACCTCACTGACAGGTTTTAATACTCTTTGTTCTCCTTTCCAAACGCCTCCTTTTCCCTCCCTCCTCCTCTTCTCCTCATCATGACCCCCTTATGTCATTGAATTGCTTACACCCAAAAAATTCACTTTCTCCTTTACCATTTGCCAAAGTCATCTCACAGTTGGTTCTCCCAGCTTACCTTATAGGTCTTGGTCCTGACTTCCCACGTTGGCTTCTCTCTGGCTCTCTTCACCTTTCTCAGGTTGGGTGTTCTTATTTCCTCTTCCCCTTTTTGTTGATAGCTTCCTCAGGCTACAAGGTAGTCTGAAATGTTAATACTTTTATATTTGAAAATTATATGTTTGAATTAAAATAATGGGGCTGTCCTTGGAGAAAAGGAAAAAAAAAAAACAGATAAACTGGTAGTTACATGTTTGGTTGCTAAGTTTTAACCAAACAAGGGGCAGAGGGCAGGCTGTCTGCCTATGCAAACCACTGCCAGTAGTAGTTTGGACAAAATATTTTGTCTGCCATCTTATAGTAGCACCAGGCTGTTTTATCTTTTGTGCCAGGCTCTTGTGTTGAGGACCATGGGAGGCCGTCACTTTGAGGTACATGAAGAGCAAAGTATAACAAGGTTTTAAAAATTGATATGGGAGAGGTATATCCTTTTTAGTATTAGTTTCTATTGCGAGGAAACACATTTCTATTAGAGACTTCCTGTTGTCAATATACATGCAAAAATGAAATCAAAGGAAATAGTTTAATATTTAAGTGGTTACTGTCCAAAATATTTTCATCTTCTGAGAAATCTGCTTCTTACAGGTTAAAGTGCATGATTCATCTATGGTTGTTTGAAAATTGCCTTTGGAAGGTATCAAACCTCCTGTAGTGTTAGCTCTTCAACTAATGGCACTCAATAACAGTTTAATGATGAACTGTTTGTCAATGTGGTAGTTGATTTTTTTTTCCATTTTGTCACTTAGCCATTTTCAAAGTAAAACAATTCCATGGGTTCATAAATATTAGAATTATTGTTAGGAATAGAGTGCTAGTTATAATCTCCAAAGGTAGACACATGCCACCTGATAAAGAACTGCATACAGACCAATGAGGTATTTGAACTATAATAGAATTCTAATCTCAGCAGGACAGCATAAATCTATGCTATGTGGAGTCTTCCAGTCTGGGAAAACAGCTGGACAATATTAAAACTTTTAAACTTGGCCTCTATGAACTTCATTCTATATAACTGAATAAGGAAAAGCATGTTCTTATTTATGAAGGCATGTCTACATGATTCCAAAACCATAGGTTAAGTTAGTCAGCTCAATCAAACATCTAGTTAACTCAGTGATAAAAAAAAAAAAAAATCCAGGAAATGATACACTTTTTTTTGTAGCTCAAAAACCACTTGACAGATTTTTTTTTTTTTTTTTTTTTGCCAGTTGATTTTCTATTGTGTAAAGAGCCTAAGGCCATGATTCCTAATCCTGGTTGTGTAACAACTCAAGTTGTCTCCAAGAATGTCAGGAGCTGTCAAAAAATTCTCAAAACAAAATTACTTTTAATTCCTTCCAAATCACAAAAATATGCCACATAGCATGGTTATTGGAAGTCATGAACTCAAATACCTAAATTGTCACAATTTCAAAGCAGACCAGGAATAAAAGATCTAGCCCAACTCTATTACAGAGCTTTTTTTCTCTCTCTTTAAATGTTCAGTAGTGAGGTTTTTAAAATGGGGTCTTCAGAAATGATGGTGATACATGATGATTTTCAGTGTGGTGAGTATTTTTTTTTAACTTGTGTTTGTTACATTATTGCTATCATTGTTGATACCACTTTAGAAAATATTGGAATTTGAAAAGAATTCTGGTTAGTAGTTATGCTTCCACCTGTATGTGGAGAGGTATTTCTGTCGAAAAAAAACCCCAACTGTATTAGGACTTTTGATTGCAAGTGACGAAGACACATCTGAAATTGGCTTGAATGATTGAACGATGATGATGATAGTGATGATGATGATAATTCGCATTAAAACATTCTGACTCACAAAATTAAAATGTCCAAGAAGATCCAGCTATAAGCAGGTCTAAATTCAGGAGCTTAAACATTTTCATCAAGACTTGATCTCCTTGCATCTCCTGGCTCAGATTTTATCTGTACTTGCTTTATGTACTTTTTTCTGTGGCAGATTTTCTCTATGCAGGCAGACTTCCCCTAGGTCATGGCAACAACCCCAGGGTTACTTCTACAGGCTAGCAATCCTAACATAAAGAAGTGACCCAACAAAAACTCTGAGTGTTCACTCTTATTTGCATTGGTCCTATGTGGATAAACAAATATCTGTGATGTTGATCAAGGCTGAATCACACTCTTACTTCTGAGACCAAGAACTTCACTCAAACCACATACATTGAGAAAACTGAATGAAAATTGGTTCCTCATAGGAAAGTGAGAGTAATGCTAAAAGAAAGATACATGAATTATGATGTTGGGCTGGCAAAATTAAAAAGATGTTTACTTCAACAGTATACCATGAATATTCTGTATATACATTGATAGTTTTTTTAGACACATACAAAAGTATTGTTGATGAAAAGTTAATCAGTCAATCTAAGAAAGAAATTGATTTTATCTGAGCTGAATTGAGGATTATAACCTGGGAACAGCATCTCAGAAAGCTCCAAGAACAGTTCTGCCTGCCCATTATAGGTCATAATGCAGTTATATAAGTTTTTTAAAACAGAAGGCTATACATTAAATGACTTATTATTGACAGTTTATACAATCCAGATCTGCAAGTGCAAAGTGGTGGGTCATTGTGACCCCTTACAAGGAAGGTTATTTTCTAAAGAGTTGTCCTTTTGGTGCTGGGAGAGTGTTGTTCTTATGGTTGATCAGGTATTTCTGCCAATGGATGAGGTTTGGTTGATGCATAATGCAGATACATGATGCACAGTGAGGAGAGAGAGGCCAAAAGAAAGAGAAAAAATTTTGTTCTTAAATCTTTCTTGTCTTGTTCTAAAACATTAATTTTATTTCACAGTGTATACAATGCAAATATAATAATCTTAAATATTTATCAAACAAGTGCAATATGCCAGGCACTGTGCTTGTCCAACTTTCTTTCCAAAAACTTTGAGCGATGGGAAAGGAAGCTGAGTCTCTGCTGCGACTAGAGCTCTGTTGAAGCTGGGGATCCTTGATAGACAGTGTGGAAGAGAGAACCTGCAAAGATACTGAAGCAAAAGCACTAAAATGGAGCAGAGAAAGACATGTTATGGACCTCAAGACAGTTTAGGCAATGTTAGGCACTTTTCTACATGTTGTCTGTAATCTTCATAACAAGCCAAGATATGTTGTATTAGGCTCATTTTGCAGATGGAGAAACTAAGTCTCGGAGAGGCTAAATGATTTGCCCATAAGCACATAACTAGTTAGAGATTAAACTGGGATTTGAACTCAGATCTGTATAGCCTGAAAGCCTGTGGTCTTTCCAATACATTATTCAGCACTCATGATTTACATCACACTTGTCTGTATACAATTTTGTATAAACGGATAAAATATTATACTTTGATACTAAGAAGTTAGGATGGCTTGAATGCAATCTAGGTAGGAAGAGTTGACACATGAAATATGACAATAGTAAAAACAATATTCTATGTTGGAAGCAGAATAGAGTGGATTCTCTATCTCATTTGACAAGACTGTTGACAGCACTAACCACATCAACATTGCAGAACATCCTTGATCTTATCATTCCACCCCTTTGATTTCAAGATAACTGTACCATGGAAATTAAATATCACTCTCATCAATTATGCTGTCTACAATGTGAGGAGAAAGCATTACATTATCTTTGAAAACAAGTTTCAGTAATGTTCCTGTACCATAGAAATTAATGCTTAAGAGTATCTCATTGGAGGACAAATCACAATCAAACACAGAAATATTGAACAGGCCCATTGCAACCAGTCAACTTCATCAAGCAGAAAATCATACATTATTTATAAAATAAAATCTGGGAGCTATTCCAGAGAACGTACCAAAAACTAGAGATAGGGCTTTTCCAATATTTTTATCTTGAAATGGTCTCTCTAATACATTAACAATTTATTTACTAACAAACATTTATAGTGCATGCAGTAGTTTTTTTGAGTATCAAGTGAATCTTTCATTACAATCGTTTATATTATGAAATTGGTCTTTCCGTACTTGGAGGTTTACTTTGTAGTGGGTGGCATTGGGCAGCTTCCTGTGGTTCAACTTTGTCAGCATTTTCATTATCAGCATTTCTTTTTTTCCTCTGAGCTATTTCACATTCGTTCTAAATTTTATCTGGCTAATACTTGGCATCTAAATTGCCACATTAGATAGAATTCTGTCTCAAAGAAAATCCCAGTGTCAGTCTAATGAGCTGAATCGTATATATAGCACAGTCGTTTTTAGGTAGCTCCAATCTCTATTTTTAAACTCAGCTATAACTAAAACATTGAGATAATTATGATACATAATCCATTGCTGATGAGAAGACCGGTAACACATTAATTTTTCTAATTAGTTTTTGTCAACTAAGGCTAGGAATCTTGGAATCTTTGTTTTCATCCTAAGAGGGAATTGATTCATTTCAGCAAAGTTGCGGTGAAAGTATTTTTCTTTTTCAGTTGTTATTTGGCATAACTCACCTAGTTGAATGTTTTCTAAAATATTACAGTTTATCTTAAAACTTTTTGTTTGAACATTGACTCAGGCTGTCTTCCCATAGCTAAAGTGGGACAGGATCGATGCATTGCAGGCTTCCTCTGCTGCTCTGTGTGATAAACATTGTCTAACGAGTCAGTAAAAATCCATTTTGATGCTACTTCCCCAATTAGACCTGTTAAACTGTCTTTGAGTGAATTTGATTTTAGTTTTACACCCAGATACATTGTTAAGCTAATGTTTTAACGTAAACTATAGTACCATTAACATTAATTTCTAAGAAGTGCCTTTTTTTATCAAGTCTTTAAGTATAATCAAATAAAACTGTAATTGTTTTGTTGAGATTCAGCATAACTTGATTACTCTCTAACTACTCAGTAATTTTTTGGAAATCCTGTTCATTCAGTCTGAACAGTTGCAGATGACTTACTTGTATGTATATAAGAAAACTGTGTCATTAGCATATGTTCTGAGAATGGCTTTCTGTACGGGCACAGATCAGGAAGCTGGTAAGGAAAAAATGTTGCATTCATTCAAAAAATATCTACTGAAGCTCTTTGTTACCATGTGCAAGATGTAAAAGGTAAGTCCTCTGAGGAAAGTGAAGTGTAAGCCAGCCCACAGCTTCAAGGAACCTATCTTCTATGAGAAATAACAGCTACATAAAATCTTAAAAAACAAGGCAATATAGGACGAAGGTCAGATGGAAAGAAATTGCATATATGAGCAAAGCTCAGCTCTTTAATTTTTGTGTTTTATTTTCCTAAAAGAGATGATGCAAATGTATTATCCTCTGACTACAATACTCCAAACTCTTTTTTGATACTATCTGATGAACCCTGGTAAATCAGGTCGCTGTATGATGACACATAATTTAGCAGGTCAAACAAAACTGCTTCACAAACCTGGCAATGGTCAGTCCTTCTGCAGCCTTTGTCAGTAAATTCTTACAGCATTGTAATTTTTAAATAGCCAGATTAAACCAAGGCCACCTCGAAGCTGTTAAACTATTTCCACTGTGACTTTATTATTGTTCAAATCTGCATTTCCAAAATGACAATTATATTTAGAACTGAACTAGTACTTCTTTCAGCCCAGGACCATTGTGAATGTTATTCTATGAAAGAAGTACAGGTAACCTACTTGGGGGAGATAGATAGATAGATAGATAGAGAGAGAGAGAGAGAGAGAGAGAGAGAGAGAAACTCAATTGTTGAAAACTATGAAGTATGAACCAGATAAGCTTTAAGTCAGTCCTTGCATGAAACACCATAAAATAATGTCACTTGAAAGATTTTTCAAATTTAGACTCTCTCCCTGTGGGAAAGTTGATGTTTTCAAATGAAGATCCCTCCAGATGTAATGTTGTACCCCAGCTAATGCCATGCGTTCCTATTGACTATTCACTACTGATTCATAAACTACCACATAATTTCTGAGCTAGGAACACCTTAATTGATGGTCACACATAATAAAATAAATGTGATGACACTATTTCTTAGAGCCAAAGAGATGTTATGAAATTTTAATTAATTATCTTCAAAGAATTGTGTGATTCCGGAAAATAAAGAATCAGAATATAAAAGTTTACAATCTTGACTACTTATGGAAACTATTTGAAGGTGAAAAGAGAATTAGACACATTTGTTCTACTTTCATTTTCCTGGGCAAGTCAAAATGGCAAGGTTCTTTGTTCTTTGAGATTCTCTTGCTACACAACACTCAGAGTTGTCTTCCAATACCTCACTCTAATCACTATTAAACAATGTTGCACTGCTTTACAGTCACTGACTTTTTGCCAAAACTTTTTTATGAAAAGGTGTACTAAGAACTTATTGCTTATGATTTAGCTAACAAAGAACCTACTCTTAATGAGGAGTAACCAATCATTTTTGATAACACATTGAGCTAGTGTAATCCTCACCAATATTACTTAGTAAATTTCTTAGAAACACTACATGTCTGCCTTCAAACTGGGGTACACAATTGTATGCAGAGAGAAAGGTACTTGTAGCTTTAGATACTTCATCTGAAGATAGAATATCTTCTGGAAGAGTCAGTTTTACTCAATGATAAAATATTTTAAAAATATTATGACCAGCATATATTTTATATGTTATACATATACAAGCATGATATATTGTGGGGTGAAATGCAAACTTTGTATGATTGGATAAAACATGACTTAAAATAAATCCTCACCCTGCAACAGTGTCGAACCCACCCCACCCCATTCTTACCCTCTCCTTGCTGTATGTATCATCTTCTCATGCTTTTTAGTACTTTGATGGAAATAATCTGAGAAGCAGCAGCAAAATTATAATTTGGTGGATAGAAAAATAACCTGGATTCATAGCGTGACACCAACTCACTGATATACTCAGCCCCAGAAATAGTCTATTTTTCTATTGTAAAAAATATCTAAATGTGGTCACTGTGTAGACGTAGATGAATGATCATAGCATCTCTTGTGGAAACTATTTGCTGCAGGTTCAGAATTGGAAAGACTAATCTCCACATAGTAGACCATGAAATAGAAAGGTTACTGTATCTCTCCCCTTGTCTATGGTGGTCAAGTAGAGAGTTAGAAGGATTGGAGATAGAAACAGGGGCCAGCTTTCTGGTTGAACGAGATTCATAGAGCAGCTTGTTCCAAAGCTGTCAAGATCACAAAATGAATATAAATACTAAGTTTGCTACCACCTCCAGGCTAGAAGATATTCCAAATTTAAGCCTGTGACTAAACAGGCATATATTATCTCATGTAACTGTCATGAAGACCCTACACGTGACGTATCACCACATACATTTTACAGATGAGGAAACGTTCTTATGTAACATGGTTATGATCACACTCTGTTTTCTTTGGTTTCTCATTAATGCTTGAGATTATTTTCTGTGTTGTGCATTATAGGCTATCACACCTCTCCACTTGGTGGTTGAGGAATTTAAACCAAGAGACGATTTTCAGGTTCCTTGTTTTAAACACAAGAACTTTTCATTCATTGTCCTATGGGAGACTAAGTCATTTCTCTTTGCATTGAAAAGTTGCTAGAAATTTGAACTAATGCCTACTAGGTCTTGGAATGGAAACATCAACTTAGTCGTGTGTTATTTTGAATATTTTAATTAATTTTTTGGAATGTCATGAAAATGAATATTACATTTGGAAAAGTTACAGCAGTGAAATTAATTATGATTTAAGTATTAGAGCTGTTTTCCTACAAGAAATTTTTTACTGCTTGATTGCACACCTACCTGGCGAGAAAATGAAAGTGTGGCTCCTAATCTCTAATGTAGATGTATTTCCAATTTTTCAAAAAGAAATAGCTTCAGTGTTTAGGAAAGGATTCAATGAATGCATATAACAACTGTAGTAGAATGTCTGTTGTAATTCTGATGGATATGAGAAGAGTTTACTTTTTTTCCATAGTAAATGACTATTTTTGAGTAGATTAATTGTTTTCCAGTAGCAAGATTTATTTTTCTTTTAGTCATTCAAATTTATTCCTGTCATCTGATAATTTCATAAAAATCAAATCATATGAAATATGTGTTGATGCCTTGCTGTCAAATGCTTTACATTCAAAATAGCTCTCTTTATGCTGGACGAAAATGACTGGGCAGTAGATAGAAAATAATTGTATTTACCAGGGATCTTGTAGTGGTATGAATTGCAATACTAACTTACAATGAAGAAGAAATCAATGATACAATGTCGGGGTGTCAACAAGAGAGGGATATTATAATGCCCAATGGTCTGGCTTAAGATATGCTAGTTGTTCTCCAAGGATAGTTTGATAAATGGCAGTGTAAGAGCATTTGGAAAGCTTTATTTTTTTCTAGTGGTTAGATTTGTTTTTAAGTTTGCTCAGGAAAATATAATCACCCAAATATAAAAGACGTGTAAGGACAACTTTAATAAAATAAATTGATTTCAGTTTAGCCAAAGTTTTGAAAATCTCCCTTTGCTTTACTTTTTAAAAAATGAGATACTGAGTTAGTAAATTAAGTTGACAGAAGAGGAAAATATTTGGGAACACATGCCCTAATGAACTCACATTTTAAGCTAAGAATTTTTTACCACTTATTGATATGTTTTCTATTTAAATGTGTTTATTTTTTTTTAATTATAAAATACAGATTAGCAAAAAGAAAAAGGTAATAAATGACTAACATTTTTTTTTACATCTTTAGTGGGGTATAATTGCTTTACAATGGTGTGCTAGTTTCTGCTATATAACAAAGTGAATTGGTTATACATACACATATGTTCACAACTCTCTTCCCTCTTATGTCTCACTCCCTCCCACCCTCCCTATCCCACCTATCTAGGTGGTCACAAAGCATCGAGCTGATCTCCCTGTGCTATGCGGCTGCCTTCCACTAGCTAGCTATTTTACGTTTGGTAGTGTATATATGTCCATGCCACTCTCTCACTTTGTCACAGCTTACACTTACCCCGCCCCATATCCTCAAGTCCATTCTCTAGTAGGTCTGTGTCTTTATTCCTGCCTTACCCTTAGGTTCCTCATGACATTATTTTTTCTTAAATTCCATACATATGTGTTAGCATACGGTATTTGTCTTTCTCTTTCTGACTTACTTCACTGTGTATGACAGACTCTAGGTCTATCCACCTCATTACAAATAGCGCAATTTCATTTCTTTTTATGACTGAGTAATATTCCATTGTATATATGAGCCACATCTTCTTTATTTATTCATCTGATAATGGGCACTTAGGATGTTTCCATCTACGAGCTATTGTAAATAGAGCTGCAATGAACATTTTGGTACATTACTCTTTTTGAATTATTGTTTTCTCAGGGTATATGCCCAGTAGTGAGATTGCTGGGTCATATGGTAGTTCTATTTGTAGTTTTTGAAGGAACCTCCATACTGTTCTACATAGTGGCTGTACCAATTCACATTCCCACCAGCAGTGTAAGGGTGTTCCCTTTTCTCCACATCCTTTCCAGCATTTATTGTTTCTAGATTTTTTGATGATGGCCATTCTGACTGGTGTGAGATGATATCTCATTGTAGTTTTGATTTGCATTTCTCTAATGATTAATGATGTTGAGCATTCTTTCATGTGTTTGTTGGCAGTCTGTATATCTTTGGAGAAATGTCTATTTAGGTCTTCTGCCCATTTTTTGATTGGGTTTTTTCCTTTTTTGTTATTGAGCTGCAAGAACTGCTTGTAAATTGTGGAAATTAATCCTTTGTCAGTTGCTTCATTTGCAAATATGTTTTCCCATTCTGAGCGTTCTCTTTTGGTCTTCTTTGTGGTTTCCTTTGCTGTGCAAAAGCTTTGAAGTTTCATTAGGTCCAATTTGTTTATTTCTGTTTTTATTTCTATTTCTCTAGGAGGTCGGTCAAAAAGGATCTTGCTGTCATTTATGTCATAGAGTGTTCTGCCTATGTTTTCCTCTAAGAGTTTGATAGTTTCTGGCCTTACATTTAGGTCTTTAATCTATTTTGAGCTTATGTTTGTGTATGGTGTTAGGGAGTGATCTAATCTCATACTTTTACATGAACCAGTCCAGTTTCCCCAGCAACACTTATTGAAGGGGCTGTCCTTACTCCACTGTACATTTCTGCCTCCTTTATCAAAGATAAGATGACCATATATGCGTGGGTTTATCTCTGGGCTTTCTTTCCTGTTGCATTGATCTTTCTGTTTCTGTGCCAGTACCATACTGTCTTGATTACTGTAGCTTTGTAGTATAGTCTGAGGTCAGGGAGCCTGATTCCTCCAGCTCCGTTTTTCGTTCTCAAGATTGCTTTGGCTATTCAGGGTCTTTTGTGTTTCATACAAATTGTGAAATTTTTTGTTCTAGTTCTGTGAGAAATGCTGGTTGTAGTTTCATAGGGATTGCATTGAATCTGTAGATTGCTTTGGGTAGTAGAGTCATTTTCACAGGGTTGATTCTTCCAATCCAAGAACATGATATATCTCTCCATCTATTTGCATTATCTTTAATTTCTTCCATCAGTGTCTTATAATTTTCTGTATACAGGTCTTTTGTCTTCTTAGGTAGGTTTATTCCTAGATATTTTATTCTTTTTGTTGCAATGGTAAATGGGAGTGTTTTCTTGAATTCACTTTCAGATTTTTCATCATTAGTGTATAAGAATGCCAGAGATTTCTGTGCATTAATTTTGTACCCTGCTACTTTACAAATTCATTGATTATCTCTAGTAGTTTTCTGGTAGCATCTTTAGGATTCTCTATGTATAGTATCATGTCATTTGCAAACAGTGACAGCTTTACTTTTTCTTTTCCGATTTGGATTCCTTTTATTTCCTTTTCTTCTCAATTGCTGTGGCTAAAACTTCCAAAACTATGTTGAATAAGAGTGGTGAGAGTGGGCAACCTTGTCTTGTTCCTGATCTAAGTGGAAATGCTTTCAGTTTTTCACTATTGAGGATGATGTTGGCTGTGGGTTTGTCATATATGGCCTTTATTATGTTGAGGAAAGTTCCCTCTATGCCTACTTTCTGCAGGGTTTTTATCATAAATGAGTGTTAAATTTTGTCAAAAGCTTTCTCTGCATCTATTGATATAATCATATGGTTTTTCTCCTTCAATTTGATAATATGGTTTATCAAATTGATTTATTTGCATATATTGAAGAATCCTTTCATTCCTGGAATAAACCCCACTTGATCATGGTGTATGATCCTTTTAATGTGCTGTTGGATTCTGTTTGCTAGTATTTTGTTGAGGATTTTTGCATCTATGTTCATCAGTGATATTGGCCTGTAGTTTTCTTTCTCTGTGACATCCTTGTCTGGTTTTGATATCACGGTGATGGTGGCCTTGTAGAATGAATTTGGGAGTGTTCCCCCCTCTGTTATATTTTGGAAGAGTTTGAGAAGGATAGGTGTTATCTCTTCTCTAAATGTTTAATAGAATTCACCTGTGTAGCCATCTGGTCCTGGGCTTTTGTTTGTTGGAAGATTTTTAATCACAGTTTCAATTTCAGTTCTTGTGATTGCTCATATTTTCTGTTTCTTCCTGATTCAGTCTTATCTGATTGTGCATTTCTAAGTATTTGTCCATTTCTTCCAGGTTGTCCATTTTATAGGCAAAGAGTTGCTTGTAGTAATCTCTCAGGATCTGTTGTATTTCTGCTGTGTCAGTTGTTACTTCTCCTTTTCATTTCTAATTTTATTGATTTGAGTCTTCTCCCTTTTTCTCTTGAGTCTGGCTAATAGTTTATCTATTTTGTTTATCTTCTCAAAAAACCAGCTTTTAGTTTTATTTATCTTTGCTATAGTTTCCGTCATTTCTTTTCATTTATTTCTGATCAGATTTTTATGATTTCTTTCCTTCTGCTAACTTTGGGTTTTTTTTGTTCCTCTTTCTCTAATTGCCTTAGGTGCAAGGTTAGGTTGTTTATTCTGTATATTTCCTGTTTCTTAAGGTGAGCTTGTACTGCTATAAACTTCCCTGTTAGAACTGCTTTTGCTGCATTCCATAGGTTTTGGGTCATCATCTCGCCATTGTCACTTGTTTCTAGGTATTTTTTTTTATTTCCTCTTTGATTTCTTCAGTGATCACTTCGTTATTAAGTAGTGTATTGTTTAGCCTCCATGTGTTTGTAGTTTTTACAGATCTTTTCCTCTAATTGATATCTAGTCTCATAGTGTTGTGGTCAGAAAAGATACTTGATGCAATTTCAATTTTCTTAAATTTACCAAGGCTTGATTTGTGACACAAGATATGATCTATCCTGGAGAATGTTCCATGAGCACTTGAGAAAATTGTGTATTCTGTTGTTTTTGGATGGAATGTCCTATAAATATCAATTAAATCCATCTTGTTTAATGTATCTTTTAAAGTTTGTGTTTCCTTTTTTATTATCATTTTGGATGATCTGTCCATTGGTGAAGGTGAGGTGTTAAATTCCCCTACTATGAATGTGTTACTGTTGATTTCTCCTTTTATGGCTGTTAATATTTGCTTTATTTATTGAGATGCTCCAATGTTGAGTGCATAAATATTTACAGTTACTATATTTTCTTCTTGGATCTATCCCTTGATCATTATGTATTGTCCTTCTTAGTCTCTTCTAACATTTTTTATTTTAAAGTCTATTTTGTCTGATATGAGAAGTGCTGCTCCAGCTTTCCTTTGTTTTCCATTTGCATGGAATAACTTTTTCCATTCCCTTACTTTCAGTCTGTATGTGTCTCTAGGTCTGAAGTGGGTCTCTTGCAGACAGCATATACATGGGTATTGTTTTTGTATCCATTCAGCCAGTATGTGTCTTTTGGTAGATGCATTTAATGCAATTACTTTTAAGGTAATTATCGATATGTATGTTCCTATTCCCATTTTCTTAATTGTTTTGGGTTCGTTATTGTAGGTTTTTTCCTTCTCTTGTGTTTCTTGCCTAAAAAAGTTCCTTTAGCATTTGCTGTAAAGTTGTTTTGGTGGTGCTGAACTCTCTCAGCATTTGCTTGTCTGTAAAGGTTTTAATTTCACCATCAAATATGAATGAGATCCTTGCTGGGTAGAGTAATCTTGGTTGCAGGTTTTTCTTCTTCATCACTTTAAGTATGTCCTGCCAGTCCCTTCTGGATTGCAGAGTTTCTGCTGAAAGGTCAGCTGTTAACCTTATGGAGATTCCCTTTTGTGTTATTTGTTGTTTTTTCCTTGCTGCTTTTAATTTGCTTTCATTGTATTTAATTTTTGACAGTTTGATTAATATGTGTCATAGCATGTTTCTCCTTGGATTCATCATGTATGGGACTGTCTTTGCTTCCTGGACTTGATTAACTATCTCCTTTCCCATATTAGGGAAGTTTTCAACTATAATCTCTTCAAATATTTTCTCAGTCCCTTTCTTTTGCTCTTCTTCTTCTGGAACCCCTATAATTCGAATGTTGGTACATTTAATGTTGTCCAAGAGTTCTCTGAGACTGTCCTCAGTTCTTTTCATTCTTTTGCCTTGATTCTGCCCTGCAGTAGTTATTTCTGCTATTTTATCTTCCAGATCACTTATCCTTTCTTCTGCCTCAGTTATCCTCCTATTGATCCCATCTAGAGTATTTTAAATTTCATTTATTGTGTTGTTCATTGCTGTTTGTTTCATCTTTCGTTCTTTTAGGTCCTTGTTATATGTTTCTTGCATTTTGTCTATTCTATTTCCAAGATTTTGGATCATCTTTACTATCCTTATTCTGAACTATTTTTCAGATAGACTGCCTATTTCCTCTTCATTTGTTAGTTCTGGTGGGTCTTAATCTTGCTCCTTTATCTTCAGTGTGTTTTTCTGTCTGTCTTCTCATTTTGCTGATCTTACTGGGTTTGGGGTCTACTTTTTGCAGGCTGCTGTTTTGTAGTTCCCATTGTTTTTGGTGTCTGTCCCCAGTGGCTAAGGTTGGTTCAGTGGGTTGTCTAGGCTTCCTGGTGGAGGGGACTTGTGCCTGTGTTCTGGTGGAGGAGGCTGGATCTTGTCTCTCTGGTGGGCAGGTCCATGTCTGGTAGTGTGTTTTGGGGTGTCTGTGGACTTATTATGATTTTAGGCAGCCTCTCTGCTAATGAGTGGGTTGTGTTCCTCTTTTGCTAGTTGTTTGGCATAGGGTTTCCAGCACTGTAGCTTGCTGGTCGTTGAGTGAAGCTGGGTCCTGCCATTGAGATGGAGATCTCTGGGAGATTTTCACCATTTCATATTATGTGGAGCTGGGAGGTCTCTTGTTGACCAGAGTCCTGAAGTTGGCTCTCCCACCTCAGAGGCACAGAACTGACTCCTGGCTTCAGCACCAAAGCCTTTCATCCACATGGCTCAGAAAAAAGAGGAAAAGTGGAAAAATCATAAATCTTACTCTCAAAATACACCTCCTCAATTTGTGTTGATTCGTTGTCTATTCATATATTCCACAGATGCAGGGTACATCAAATTGATTATGGAGCTTTAATCCACTACTTCTGAGGCTGCTGGGAGAGATTTCCCTATCTCTTCTTTGTTCTCACAGCTTCCAACGGCTCAGGTTTTGATTTGGCCCCGCTTCTGCGTGTAGGTCGCTGGAGGGCGTCTGTTTTTCCCTCAGACAAGACGGGGTTAAAGGAGCCGCTGATTCGGGGACTCTGTCTCGCTCAGGCTGTGGGGAGGGAGGGGCATGGAGTGTGGTTCAAGCCTGCGTCTGCAGAGGCCAGCATGACGTTTCACCAGCCTGAGGCTCACCGTGCATTCTCCCGGGGAAGTTGTCCCTGGATCCCGGGAACATGACAGTGGCAGGCCGCACAGTCTCCCGGGAAGGGAGGTGTGGATAGTGACCTGTTCTCACACACAGGTTTCTTGGTGGCGGCAGCACCAGCCTTAGCATCTCCTGCCCGTCTCTGGGGTCCGCGCTGTTAGCCGCGGCTCACGCCCATCCCTGCAGCTCCTTTAAGCAGAGCTCTTAATCCCCTCTCCTCGCTCACCAGGAAACAAAGAGGGAAGAAAAATTCTCTTGTCTCTTCGGCAGCTCCAGACGTTTTCCCGGACTCTCTCCCGGCTATCTGTGGTGCACTAACCCCTTCAGGCTATGTGCAAGCCGCGAACCCCAGTCATCTCCCTGCTCTCTGACCAAAGCCAGAGCCTCAGCTCGCAGCCCTGCCTGCCCCGGCGTGTGAGCAGACAAGCCTCTCGGGCTGGTCAGTGCTGGTCAGCACCGATCCTCTGTGCGGGAATCTCCCCGCTTTGCCCTCTGCACCCCTGTTGCTGTGCTCTCTTCCATGGCTCTGAAGCTCCCCCCTCTGCCACCCGCAGTCTCTGCCCGTGAAGGGGCTTCTAGTGTGTGGAAACCTTTCCTCCTTCACAGCTCCCTCCAACTGGTGCAGGTCCCATCCCTATCCTTTTGTCTCTGTTTTTTCTTTTTTTTCTTTTGCCCTATCCATGTATGTGGGGTGTTTCTTGTCTTTTGGGAGGCCTGAGGTCTTCTGCCAGTGTTCAGGAGGTGTTCTTTAGGAGTTGTTCCACGTGTAGGTGTGTTTCTGGTGTATCTGTGGGGAGGAAGGTGATCTCCGCTTCTTACTCTTCTGCCATTTTCCCCTCGTCCCCCCCCATTAAGATTTTAATCTATATATATTTAGGATTTTCTTTCTTGGCATTTTTTTACATAAATGAGATCACATTTTTTATATTGTCTTGTTTTACTTTTTTTCACTTCACAATCACCCATAGAGATCCTTTATGTCATTAAGTATTTTTCAACTAAATTACTTTTAATGACTACATAGTATTTCATTCCATTTTTTTCTATGTCCTCACATGTATCTAATCAAAACCTTGTTTGGGACATTTAGGATATTTCTATTTTTTTTCACTCTTATAAACAATACTGCCATGAATATTCTAGAACATGCATTTTTGTGTACTTATCTTTTTTTTTTTTTTTTTTTTGTATGTGGGCCTCTCCCTGCTGTGGCCTCTCCCATTGCAGAGCACAGGCTCCAGATGCGCAGGCTCAGAGGCCATGGCTCACGGTCCCAGCCACTCCACGACATGTGGGATCCTCCTGGACTGGGGCACAAACCTGTGTCCTCTGCATCAGCAGGCAGACCCTCAACCAATATGCCACCACAGAAGCACTATCAATTTATTTTTAAGTGGATGTTTTGACAAGAATATGAGTATTCTTAAGACTTGTGACATATTTCCAGACTTCTCACTAGAAAGGGTCTATGGAAGATAATTCTCATTAGCAACATGTAGTAGTATTTATTTCATTCTATGCTCCCCAACACTGGAATGCTACTTTTCAAAATGTTAAATATAATTTATTAGTAATTTTAAACACTAATTTATTAGAGGTCATGCAAATTATATATACTCCAATAACAAACCATTATCCAGGCAAATATGTGAAATGAAGAGAAAAGCAACATGGAGTAGCATGTAGAAACTTGTAAGAAGTAGTTCAACTTCCTACCCTT
Source organism: Lipotes vexillifer (assembly GCF_000442215.2). Lineage (NCBI taxonomy): Eukaryota > Metazoa > Chordata > Mammalia > Artiodactyla > Lipotidae > Lipotes > Lipotes vexillifer. The sequence goes on from NW_006774783.1 coordinate 697,541, forward strand.
AAGTCAATTTGATTTTATTGAAAGTTAGTGAATCAAAGTAGAAATCATATGGTTTACCACTGGGTCATTTACTGGGTGATTCAGTGTCACCCATGCATGAATTAATTGCCTATTCCAGAATGCATATCCTTCAGCAAATGTTTAGAGTTGAAAATTTCTGCCTTTGCATTGTTCGTGAAGTTTGCAGTGCAGAATGCCTAGCATATTTGCCAAATATCCTTGAGGGGACCATGGTGACTGACATCTTTTTTAATACTGTCTGACAATAATATTCTAATAAGTCTGATCTCTCAGACAAAAAATAAGGACTCCAAAATCTTATTGTTAGTACCTATCCTACATTTGATTTTGAATCTTTTAAAATTTTTGGATAAATCTTAACCAATGCCTGACTGTGTTTGTAAATTTAGTTCATACAAATATTCAAGCAGGACATTGCTATCTTTTTTATACACCTAACTTTAGTGTAGTGGGGTGAATAATGTCCTCCCAAAATTTATGTCTATCTGGAACCTCAGAATATGATCTTATTTGGAAATAGGGATTTACCAAGGAAATTAATTAAGGATCTCTACATGAAATCATTCAGGATTTAGGGAGGATCTTAAATCCAATGACTGGTGTCCTTTTGAGAAGTGGAGAGGACTCAGGGACACAAAATAGAATATAATGTTAAGATGGAAGCAGACATTAGAGTGATGTGTCTACAAGTCAAGGAATGCCAAGGCTTATCAACAACCATCAGAAGCTAGGAGACAGGCATGGATGGTTTCTCTCTCAGAGCCTACAAAATGAACCACCCCTGCCAACAACTTGATTTTGGATGTCTGGCCTCCTGAACTGTGAGAGACTAAATTTCTATTGTTTTAAGCCACCTGGTTTGTGATACTTTGTTACAGCAACCCTAGGAAATGAATATATTTAGAAAGTTCCTTAATTCGATTATTTTAATAATTCATTTGGATTAATACTTCTTCTCTATGCCTACAAGATTTTCATCTCCTCCATGGGTCTATCACTTGAGAACACTCTACAGTGACTAACAGTAGATGTTAATGACAACTTACTACTTTCTGTGGCCAAAGAGGCTGTGCAGATTGGAACTGTCTCAGCTTTCATACTTACTGCCAAAGAAAAAATACTTCCCCTGAAAATCAGTTCATAATCTGTTGCATTTCTGAGCATACCTTCTAACAGTCTTGAAGTGTCTCACAAAACAAAACAAAACAAAAAATCAGTGAATTCCTCACAGTGAACTTACAAGAATATATTTCCCCTCCCCATTTTGGCATACTTATGAACTGAACTCTTTTTCTTATTGTTCTTCTTTCTAATTCCACTAAATTTTGTGTGGGAAAACAAAAGCATGACGGTATCCCCAGTGTTTACTTAGGTTCATGTATGAAGCTGAGCTCTGGTGTGACTAACTAGATATATATGGTAATACTTAATGTTGAGAGGTATTTTTCAATGGAGAAGCTGAAGGAGAATTCTGTCTTAATGTCCTTCTCCAACAAGACTATAGCGATATTTTCTCTCTACTTTCACACTTACCTTGTTGCAAATCTCCATATTTGCAGTTTAACTTCTCTGTAATGCAAGCCTCACGTGGGTTAATGCTTAGATCCTATAAATGCTATGAAGTGACGATAGAATGCAACATTTTAAAGAGAGAATCTTAAAAGTCCTTGGTGTGTAAATTACCTTCCTAAGTTAACAATAGAGTTTGAATTTAAAGTATTTTGTCTTATCCCTTTTCATCTACATTACTAATATATAAGAAGATCCTTAGTCATAATGAACAAAAAATAATAAATAACGCTACTGTGGTGCATTAGTTGTCTATTGCAGTCTAGCAAATAACCCCAATATTTAGTGGTTTCAAACAACAAACATTTATTATCTCACATTTTCTGTGGGTCAGGAATCTAGATGTGCCTCATCTGTGTGTCTCTGACTCAAAGTCTCTCACAAGACTGCAATTAAGTAGTTATCAGTAGGTTCTACAGTCACCTCAAGGTGCTACTAAGGGAGGATCGACTTCCAAATGTGCTCACATAGTTCTTGGAAGGCCGCAGGTCTTCACTGGCTGATAGATGGAGACATTGGTTCCTTGCCATGTGGGACTCTCTGTAAGGTAGCTCAAAACATGACAACTCAGATTGAGTGAGCAAGACAGTGAGAGAGCAAAAGAGGCCACCCAAGGATGTAATCTCTTGGTAACCTATTCTTGTATGTGACATCCCTTCAATTTTGCTGTATTCTATTTTTTAAAAGGGAGTCACGGGTCATCTGGTCCTCACTCAAGGGGAGAGTGGAGCCAAGCCATGAATATCCAGAGGCAGAATTCATTGGGGGTTACCTTAGAGACTGACTAACACATATAGACAAAATGTTGTCACAGGATGTAAGAGCTGCAGACCCTCTTTAAAGCCATTACATTGCTATAATGACTTTACAAATATTTTATGGGTTCTGTTTCATCATTATTAAAAACTTTGTGATTTGATCAATTTTAGTATTCTAATATAAAGTGTATATATTTCTAAACTTTGTTCTCTTAGTATAGAGCAGTTTAAGTTGTCTTTCTGTGATTTTTAAATATGCAAAGCCTGAGTTTTCAAGTGTTGCTGATTGCCAGATATTTTATTATACATTAAAAAAATGGAAATCCTATAAGGATGCCACTTCCTAGAGAGAGCTATTTCAGGCTTGGGAGATACCAATGAGGTCAATCAAAGGAATGAACAAATCATCCTGAGTTAAAATTTTAATTAATAGAAAAAAGCAAAGTTAAGAAATTCATTATTTCATTTTTGACCCAAACCTTAATTTTCATGGCAACAAATCATGAACATAGCCTCTGAAGTTTTGATAATTTTGTGTACTTTTTTTGGCCAGAAGCTTATCCAACTTGGCAGGTTACAAAATTGCCATATAGTTTTTAAAATGTACTTTATCTTATTCATCTCATGCAAAAGTTTGTACATGTGCAGCTTTCCCTTTACTCCTATTATAGTAATATCAGCCCTGAACATAAAATTCATATAAATACACTCTGGAGTCCAAGTGAGGCTTACTTTACATTCTATAGTGTCTCCTTACTGAGGCTAAAGACATTCAGTCTCATCAATCTTGCTTTTTTTTTTTTTTTTTTTGGCTACATTGGGTCTTCGTTGCTGTATGCGGGCTTTCTCTAGTTGTGGTGAGGGGGGCTACTCTTTGTTGCAGTGTGTGGGCTTCTCATTGCAGTGGCTTCTTTTGTTGCAGAGCACGGGATCTAGGAACATTGGCTTCAGTAGTTGCAGCACTCAGACTCAGTAGTTGCGGCACATGGGCCCTAGAGTGTGTGGGCTTCAGTAGTTGTGGCATGTGGGCTCTGGAGCACAGGCTCAGTAGTTGTTGTACACAGGCTTAGCTGCTCTGTGGCATGTGAGATCTCCCCAGAGCAGGGATCAAACCCATGTATCCTGTATTGGCAGGTGGATTCTTAGCCACTGCACCACCAGGGAAGTCCCCATAGCTGATATCTTATACAACTTTACAGATGAATAATTTCAAGCTCAGTTACATGGATATAATTTCTTTGCAATTTTTACTTATCTCAGTGCTGGTCCTAGGTTTAATTTGGTGGCTAATAATTTGCTAAGTATTGCTTTGTGGCAAGGTAGTCTGTGCTCATATATTTGCATTTAAGCCTAAAATATTTTCTTTTTGTGATTCAGTCAAGCTCCTTTTGCTGCTGATTAAACATACTGCTAATATTTCCAATGACATGTTTTCTTGGGTATGTGTGTTAGTTTGGTGAATATTTATGAGCTTATCTGATCAGTGTTCATAATATTTAAAGATTTGTTAAGAGAAATTATGTTGGTTGACAAAGTTGTGACAAATGTGAACATCAGTGGTAGAAAGGACGAAAACATTTACCTTTGAAATGGCAAACCTTGATAAATATGAAAATCAGACCTGGTGATGAGGTTTATGAAAGGAAAGAAAAAACCAATAGGAGAAATTAAGGACAACAAATGCACCTATACCACAAAGCTTAAAGCTTATGTTGCCAAGCCAGTAATTAGCAAGGCACGTAGAAAAATAACCTACTGAATAAGAATTGATCAAGATTGATGAAGAAACTCACCAAGTGATTAAGGTAAAAATGTCACTGTATTAGAATTAAAACATTACACAGAAAACAGAATGAAATGGTGGGAAATTGGTATATTAAGGCAAAAAAGAGAAAATTTAAAAATTCAAATCATGATAAATAAAAATGAATTGGTAAGAATTGATTGGAAACAAGGTATAGTAGATGGAAGAAAGCTATGATCAAGAAAAGTTGTTTAAATTCATAAAATACTATTTATCTAGAAGCTTAACACCACAATATAAAAGGACAAAAGAGAATGCTAGTGACATATGAGGCTTATGTTGTACACAACTCCTTTGTATTTTATGTACTCCAGTTTACAAGAGATAAAAGTCATACTTCAGAGATTCCTATGGAGGAATGCAAAACGTTGAAACAAAGACAATTATATTCATGCCATGATAGGTAACAATACAATTAGAATGATTAAATGCTGGTAGAGTCTAAGACTTAAAGGACTAAGTTCTAACTCTCAGTGAAGTTATAATGAGTCCAAACTGGCCAGCCCTTAATGAAAGAGCTGGCCTGGAAGATGGCATACATTGGTCAGGGTGGGAGCATTAAATCATGGTAGCAAATGAAGGAGTTAATATTGTTCTATGACTAAGCAGAGCTTCACTCATGACTATCAAATCAGGCCTCTTCAACTAAAATTATAGCTATTAAATTTGAAAAGTCAAGACACAATTGTGGGGGTGCTGGGAAGATGGCAGAAGAGTAAGACATGGAGATCACCTTTCTCCCCACAGATACACCAGAAATACATCTACACGTGGAACAACTCCTACAGAACACCTACTGAATGCTGGCAGAAAACCTCAGACCTCCCAAAAGGCAAGAAACCCCCCACGTACCTGGGTAGGGCAAAAGAAAAAAAGAAAAAAATCAGAGACAAAAGAATAGGGATGGCACCTGCACCAGGGGGAGGGAGCTGTGAAGGAGGAAAAGTTTCCACACACTAGGAAGCCCCTTCGCGGGCAGAGAATGCGGGAGGCAGAATGGGGAGCTTCGGAGCCACGGAGAAGAGCGCAGCAACAGGGGTGCAGAGGGCAAAGCGGGGAGATTCCTGCACAGAGGATCAGTGCCGACCTGCACTCACCAGCCCAAGAGGCTTGTCTGCTCAACCGCCGGGGCAGGCGGGGCTGCGAGCCGAGGCTCAGGTTTCGGTCGGAGCGCAGGGAGAGGACCGGGGTTGGTGGCTTGAACATAGCCTGAAGGGGTTAGTGCACCACAGCTAGCCGGAAGGGAGTCCGGGGAAAAGTCTGCACCTGCCGAAGAGGCAAGAGACTTTTTCTTCCCTCTTTGTTTCCTGGTCCGTGAGGAGAGGGGTTTAAGAGCGCTGCTTAAAGGAACTCCAGAGACGGGCGTGAGCCACGGCTACAAGTGCGAACACCAGAGACGGGCGCGAGCCACGGCTAAAAGTATGGACCCCAGAGACGGGCAGGAGACGCTAAGGCTGCTGCTGCGACCACCAAGGGGCCTGTGTGCGAGCACAGGTCACTATCAACACCCCTCTTCCGGGGAGCCTGTGCAGCCCGCCACTGCCAGGTTCCCGGGATCCAGGGACAACTTCCCAGGGAGAACGCACGGCGGGCCTCAGGCTGGTGCAACATCACGCCGGCCTCTGCCGCCATGGGCCCACCACGCATGCCGTGCCCCTCCCTCCCCCCGACCTGAGTGCGCCAGAGCCCACAAATCAGCAGCTCCTTTAACCCCGTCCTGTCTGAGCAAAAACAGACGCCCTCCAGCGACCTACACGCAGAGGCAGGGCCAAATCGAAAGCTGAGCCCCTGTGAGCTGTGAGAACAAAGAATAGAAAGGGAAATCTCTCCCAGCAGCCTCAGAAACAGCGGATTAAAGATCCACAATCAACTTGATGTACCCTGCATCTGTAGAATACATGAATAGACAAAGAATCATCCCAAATTGAGGAGGTGGACTTTGAGAGAAAGATCTATGATTTTTTCCCCTTTTCCTCTTTTTGTGAATGTGTATGTGTATGCTTCTGTGTGAAATCTTGTCTGTATAGCTTTGCTTCCACCATTTGTACTAGGGTTCTATCTGTCTATTTTTTCTTTTCTTAATAAATAATTTTAATTTTAATAACTTTATTATACTTTACCTTCAGTCTTTCTTTCTTTCTTTCTTTCTTTCTTTCTTTTTCTTTCTTTCTCTCTTTCCTTCCTTCCTTCCCTCCTTTAGACAACGAATCCTCCCAAATTGAGGAGGTGGACTCTGAGAGCAAGATGTAAGATTTTTTCCACTTTACCTCTTTTTGTGAGGGTGTATGTGTATGCTTCTGTGTAAGATTTTGTCTGTATAACTTTGCTTGCAGCATTTGTCCTAAGGTAATCTCCGTCCCTTTATTTTTTTTTCTAAATAATTATTTTTTTAATTATTTTTAATTATTTTTTTAAGTATTATACTTTATTTTATTTTAATGTATCTTATTTCTTTCTGTCTTTTTTCCTTCCTTCCCTTCTTCCTTCCTTCCTTCCTTCCTCCCTCTCTCCCTCCTTTCTTTGCTTCTTGCCTTCTTTCCATCTTTTCTTCTTTCATTCTTTCTTTCTTTCTTTCTTCATACTTCTACTAATTTTCTCTACATTTTCTCCCTTTTATTCTTAGCCATGTGGATGAAAGGCTTTTGGTTCTCCAGCCAGGAGTCAGGACTCTGCCTCTGAGGTGGGAGAGCCAACTTCAGGAAACCCGTCCAAAAGAGACCTCCCAGCTCCACGTAATATCAAACGGCGAAAATCTCCCAGAGATTTCCATCTCAACACCAGCACCCAGCTTCACTCAACGACCAGCAAGCTACAGTGCTGGACAACCTATGCCAACCATATAGCAAAACAGGAACACAACCCCATCCATTAGCAGAGAGGCTGCCTAAAATCATAATAAGTCCACAGACATCCCAAAACACACCACAAGACGTGGATGTGTCCACTAGAGAGACAAGATCCAGCCTCATCCACCACAACACAGGCACTAGTCCCCTCTACCAGGAAGGCTACACAACCCACTTAACCAACTTTAGCCACTGGGGACAGACATCAAAAACAACAGGAACTAAGAAAGTGCAGCCTGCAAAAAGGAGACCCCAAACACAGTAGGATAAGCAAAATGAGAAGACAGAAAAACACACTGAAGATGAAGGAGCAAGATAAAAACCCATCAGACCTAACAAATGAAGAGGAAATAGGCAGTCTACCTGGAAAAGAATTCAGAATAATGATAGTAAGGATGATCAAAAATCTGGGAAATAGAATAGACAAAATGCAAGAAACATTTAACAAGGACCTAGAAGAACTAAAGATGAAACAAGCAACGATGAACAACACAATGAAATGAAATGAAATGAAAAATACTCTAGATGGGATCAATAGCAGAATGACTCTAGATGGGATCAATAGCAGAATGAGGCAGAAAAACGGATAAGCGACCTGGAAGATAAAATAGTGGAAATAACTAATGCAGAGCAGAATAAAGAAAAAAGAATGAAAAGAACTGAGGACAGTCTCAGAGACCTCTGGGACAACATTAAACGCACCAACATTCGAATTATAGGGGTTTCAGAAGAAGAAGAGAAAAAGAAAGGGACTGAGAAAATATTTGAAGAGATTATAGATGAAAACTTCCCTAATATGGGAAAGGAAATAGTTAATCAAGTCCAGGAAGCACAGAGAGTCCCATACAGGATAAATCCAAGGAGAAATATGCCAAGACACATATTAATCAAACTGTCAAAAATTAAATACAAAGAAAGCATATTAAAAGCAGCAAGGAAAAAACAACAAATAACACACAAGGGAATCCCCGTAAGGTTAACAGCTGATCTCTCAGCAGAAACACTGCAAGCCACAAGGGAGTGGCAGGACATACTGAAAGTAATGAAGGAGAAAAACCTGCAACCAAGATTACTCTACCCAGCAAGGATCTCATTCAGATTTGATGGAGAAATTAAAACCTTTACAGACAAGCAAAAGCTGAGAGAGTTCAGCACAACCAAACCAGCTTTACAACAAATGCTAAAGGAACTTCTTTAGGCAAGAAACACAAGAGAAGGAAAAGACCTACAATAACGAACCCAAAACAATTAAGAAAATGGGAATAGGAACATACATATCAATAATTACTTTAAATATAAGGGGACTAAATGCTCCCACTAAAAGATACAGCCTGGCTGAATGGATACAAAAACAAGACGCTTACACATGGTGTCTACAAGAGACCCACTTCAGACGTAGAGACACATACAGACTGAAAGTAAGGGGATGGAAAAACATATTCCATGCAAATGGAAAACAAAAGAAAGGTGGAGTAGCAATTCTCATATAAGACAAAATAGACTTTAAAATAAAGACTATTACAAGAGACAAAGAAGGACACTACATAATGATTAAGGGATCGATCCAAGAAGAAGATATAACAATTGTAAATATTTATGCACCCAACATAGGAGCACCTCAATACATAAGGCAAATACTAACAGCCATCAAAGGGGAAATCGACAGTAACACATTCATAGTAGGGGACTTTAACACCCCACTTTCACCAATGGACAGATCATCCAAAATGAAAATAAATAAGGAAACACAAGCGCTTTAAATGACATTAAACAGGATGGACTTAATTGATATTTATAGGACACTCCATCCAAAAACAACAGAATACACATTTTTCTCAAGTGCTCATGGAACTTTCTCCAGGATAGATCATACCTTGGGTCAAAAATCAAGCCTTGGGCTTCCCTGATGGCGCAGTGGTTGAGAGTCCACCTGCCGATGCAGGGGACATGGGTTCGTGCCCTGGGCTGGGAAGATCCCACATGCCGCGGAGCAGCTGGGCCCGTGAGCCATGGCTGCTAAGCCTGCGCGTCCGGAGCCTGTGCTCTGCAATGGAAGAGGCCACGACAGTGAGAGGCCTGCGTACCGCAAAAAAAAAAAAAAAAAAAATCAAGCCTTGGTAAATTTAAGAAAACTGAAATTGTATCAAGTATCTTTTCTGACCACAACATCATGAGACTAGATATCAATTACAGGAAAAGATCTATAAAAAATACAAACACATGGAGGATAAACAATACACTACTTAATGACGAAGTGATCACTGAAGAAATAAAAGAGGAAATAAAAAAATACCTAGAAACAAATGACAATGGAGAAACAACGACCCAAAATCTATGGGATGCAGAAAAAACAGTTCTAAGAGGGAAGTTTACAGCAATACAAGCCCAACTTCAGAAGCAGGAAACATCTCGAATAAACAACCTAAACTTGCATCTCAAGCAACTCAAGAAAGAAAAACAAAAAACCCAAAGCTAGCAGAAGGAAAGAAATCATAAAAATCAGATCTGAAATAAATGAAAAAGAAATGAAGGAAATGATAGCAAGGATCAATAAAACTGAAAGCTGGTTCTATGAGAAGATAAACAAAATAGATAAACCATTAACCAGACTCATCCAGAAAAAAAGGGAGAAGGCTCAAATCAATAGAATTAGAAATGAAAAAGGAGAAGTAACAACTGACACTGCAGAAATAAAAAAGATCATGAGGGATTACTACAAGCAACTCTATGCCAATAAAATGGACAATCTGGATGAAAGGGACAAATTCTTAGAAATGCACAACCTGCCAAGACTGAATCAGGAAGAAACGCAAAATATGAACAGACCAATCACAAGCACTGAAATGGAAACTGTGATTAAAAATCTTCCAACAAACAAAAGCCAGGAACCAGATGGCTTCACAGGGGAATTCTATCAAAAATTTAGAGAAGAGCTAACACCTATCCTTCTCAAACTCTTCCAAAATATAGCAGAGGGAGGAACACTCCCAAACTCATTCTACGAGGCCACCATCACCGTGATACCAAAACCAGACAAGGATGTCACAAAGAAAGAAAACTACAGGCCAATAACACTGATGAACATAGATGCAAAAATCCTCAACAAAATACTAGCAAACAGAATCCAACAGCACATTAAAAGGATCATACACCATGATCAAGTGGGGTTTATTCCAGGAATGCAAGGATTCTTCAATATACTCAAATCTATGAATGTAATAAAACATATTAACAAATTGAAGGAGAAAAACCATATGATCATCTCAATAGATTCAGAGAAAGCTTTTGACAAAATTCAACACCCATTTGCGATAAAAACCCTGCAGAACGTAGGCATAGACGGAACTTTCCTCAACATAATAAAGGCCATATATGACAAGCCCACAGCCAACATCATCCTCAATGGTGAAAAACTGAAAGTGTTTCCACTAAGATCAGGAACAAGACAAGGTTGCCCACTCTTACCAATCTTATTCAAGATAGTTTTGGAAGTTTTAGCCACAGCAATCAGAGAAGAAATGGAAATAAAAGGAATCCAAATCAGAGAAGAAGAAGTAAAGCTGTCACTGTTTGCAGAAGACATGATAGTATACATAGAGCATCCTAAAGATGCTACCAGAAAACTACTAGAGCTAATCATTGAATTTGGTAAAGTAGAAGGATACACAATTAATGCAAAGAAATCTCTGGCATTCCTATATACTAATCATGAAAAATCTGAAAGTGGAATCAAGAAAATACTCCCATTTACCTTTGAAAAAATAAGAATAAAATATCTAGGAATAAACCTACCTAAGGAGACAAAAGACCTGTATGCAGAAAATTATATGACACTGATGAAAGAAATTAAAATGACACAAATAGATGGAGAGATATACCATGTTCGTAGATTGGAAGAATCAACATTTTGAAAATGAATCTACTACCCAAAGCAATCTATAGATTCAATGCAATCCCTATCAATCTACCACTGGCATTTTTCACAGAACTAGAACAAAAAATTTCACAATTTGTATGGAAACACAAAAGACCCCGAATAGCCAAAGCAATCTTGAGAATAAAAAATGGAGCTGGAGGAATCAGGCTGCCTGACTTCAGACTATACTACAAAGCTACAGTAATCAAGACAGTATGGTACTGGCACAAAAACAGAAAGATAGATCAATGGAACAGGATAGAAAGCCCAGAGATAAACCCACGCACATATGGTCACCTTATCTTTGATAAAGGAGGCAGGAATGTACAGTGGAGAAAGGACAGCCTCTTCAATAAGTGGTGCTGGGAAAACTGGACAGGTACATGTAAAAGTATGAGATTAGATCACTCCCTAACACCATACACAAAAATAAGCTCAAAATGGATTAAAGACCTAAATGTAAGGCCAGAAACTATCAAACTCTTAGAGGAAAACATAGGCAGAACACTCTATGACATAAATCACAGCAAGATCCTTTTTGACCCACCTCCTAGAGAAATGGAAATAAAAACAAAAATAAACAAATGGGACCTAATGAAACTTCAAAGCTTTTGCACAGCAAAGGAAACCATAAACAAGACCAAAAGACAACCCTCAGAATGGGAGAAAATATTTGCAAATGAAGCAACTGACAAAGGATTAATCTCCAAAATTTACAAGCAGCTCATGCAGCTCAATAACAAAAAAACAAACAACCCAATTCATAAATGGGCAGAAGACCTAAATAGACATTTCTCCAAAGAAGATATACAGACTGCCAACAAGCACGTGAAAGAATGCTCAACATCATTAATCATTAGAGAAATGCAAATCAAAACTACAATGAGATATCATCTCACACCAGTCAGAATGGCCATCATCAAAAAGTCTAGAAACAATAAATGCTGGAGAGGGTGTGGAGAAAAGGGAACACTCTTGCACTGCTGGTGGGAATGTGAATTGGTTCAGCCTCTATGGAGAACAGTATGGAGGTTCCTTAGAAAACTACAAATAGACCTACCATATGACCCAGCAATCCCACTACTGGGCATATACCCTGAGAAAACCAAAATTCAAAAAGAGACATGTACCAAAATGTTCACTGCAGCTCTATTTACAATAGCCAGGAGATGGAAACAACCTAAGTGCCCAATCATCAGCTGAATGGATAAAGAAGATATGGCACATATATTCAATGGAATATTAGCCATAAAAAGAAATGAAATTGACCTATTTGCAATGAGGTGGATAGACCTAGAGTCTGTCATACAGAGTGAAGTAAGTCAGAAAGAAAAAGACAAATACCGTATGCTAACACACATATATATGGAATTTAAGGGAAAAAATGTTATGAAGAACCTAGGGGTAAGACAGGAATAAAGACACAGACCTACTGGAGAATGTACTTGAGGATATGGGGAGGGGGAAGTGTGAGCTGTGATAGAGCGAGAGAGAGCATGGACATATATACACTAACAAACGTAAGGTAGATAGCTAGTGTGAAGCAGCCGCATGGCAAAGGGATATCAGCTCGGTGCTTTGTGACCGCCTGGAGGGGTGGGATAGGGAGTGTGGGAGGGAGGGAAATGCAAGAGGGAAGAGATATGGGAACATAAGTATATGTATAACTGATTCAGTTTGTTATAAAGCAGAAACTAAAACACCATTGTAAAGCAATTATATCCCAATAAAGATGTTAAAAAAAAAAAAGACACAATTGTGCTCCACATCTGTTTGGTAACTGCTTGAGATTTCCCATTATGACTCAGAATATTTAGAATCTTGAAGAAGGGGACGTACAGTTTTGTGGCTGAAAGTATGGTTTCTGGAATCAGACAAGCTAGCTTCATATCCTATCTCAACTACAGAGGAGCTATGCCACCTTGTGAAAGTTATATAACCTCTCAAAACAGCTGTGTCCTGACCTGAAAATGAAAGTAAATGATAGTAGCCAAATCCTAGGATTGTTGGAAGGATAAATGAGAGAATATCAATAAAACATTTAACAAGTACCTGGCACACAATAATGGTACTAAACTAAGGTGGTCCTGGAAAGAATTACAAAAGTACTGCAAGTTAGACACTTAGCACAATAGCTGGTTCAATGTATAATGCTCAGTATATGTTAGTTATAATAATAATATGAATGTCTATTGGAATTTTATCTGTAATTACAGGAAATGATTTGAATTGAGGGAAAAATGTTAGACATAAAAGAGTCTGCAAATTTAATATTATTTTTTTAGATGACACAAGTAATAAGTGAATGAAAAACTAAAGGTGTCAAATATCATAGAAAAGTTTTGAGTAAAACATGCAAAAGAATGTAACTCGTCCACTATCTTACACTATACCCAAAAATTAACAGAAAAAAAGGCTCGAACATGAGACGTAAAATCATAAAACTCCTAAAAAAAAAAAAGGCATAGATGGTAAGCCCCTTGACATAGATCTTGGCAATGATTTTTTTCAAAATCTAACACCAAAAGTAAAAGCAACAAAAGCAAAAATAATCAAGTGGGGGTATATCAATCTAAAGTGCTTACACACAGCAAAGGGAGCCAGCAACAAAATGAAAAGTCAACATACTGAATGGGAGAAAATATTTTCAAGCCATATATCTGATAAGGGATTAATATTCAAAATATGTAAAGAAATCATACAACACAATATCAAAAAACAAACAACCCAATTAAAAAATTGTCAGAATTCTTGAATAGACGTTTTTTCCAAAGAAGACATACAGATGGCCACAGACACATGAAAAGATGCCTAACATTACTAATCATCAGGGAAATGCAAATCAAAACCACAATGAGATATCACCTCACACATGTCAGAATGGTTATCTTCAAAAAGATATAACAAGCTGGCAAAGAATGTGGAGAAAAGGAAACCCTTGGTGCACTGTTGGTGGGAACATAAATTGGTGCAGCAACTATGGAAACCAGTATAGAAGTTACTCAAAATATTAAAAATAGAACTACCATATGATCCAGCAATTCCACTTCTTGTTATTTATCCAAAGTAAACAAAAACAGTAACTCAGAAAGGTATATGCATCCCCATGTTCATTGCAGGACTATTTGCAATAGCTAAGATATAAAAACAACTTAAGTGTTCATCAATGGATGAATGGACACAAAAAACTGTGCTACATATATGTACAAAGTAATATTACTCAGACACTAAAAAGAATGAAATCTTGCCATTTGTGACAACATGGATGGACCTTGAGGGCATTATGTTAAGTGAAATGAGTCATACAGAAAAAAAAAAATGCCATATGATCTCTCTTATATGTGGAATCTAAATACAAAAACAAAAACAAAAAACTCATAAATACAGAGAACTGAATGATGGTTGCCAGAGGCAAGGGGTTGTGGTTGGGAGAAATGGGCTAAGAGGATCAAAAGGTGAATTTTTTTTTTTAATTATAGCAAAATTGGCCAAATATATATGATCCAAGAAATCCACTTTAAAATAAGGTGTGTAAAGTCCATAAAAATGAATATTTGTGGCAATCAAACAAAATTCAATTAAAAAAACGTATATGTGGAATATTAAATGCAAAAAAATGAAATGTAGATGGTCATTATGCTATTCAGTCTTTCTATATAAGAAAATAGGCTATATCTCCATATATTACTATATTAAGCATATTTTTGTAACTTATTTTCATATAATCTTATACATATCTTATAAATTGTATTTCTCAATATCGAAATTTTTTGTAGCAATTGTGAATATGATCACTATGTTCCATTCTCCAACTGATTAATTTTTTGTACAGTAACTCTTTTAAATATATTGTATTAATCTGGTTTGGGAATGATTATAGATATTTTACTGGATTTTTAGTTGCTTCTCTCAGATTTTTCTGTGTTGAGCAATATATGGTCTGTGAGAAAATGACAGTTTTGTTCCTTCCATTTTGTGATAGAGACCATGAGTAGGCTTACTCAACATCCATTTGAACCCTCTTTTAGCTACAGCAAATGGAATCTGTGCCCTACATTTCCCAGAGTCTCTTACAGCTAGGATTCTGAATATAATTAAGGTTCAATAAATCACATGCACTCAAATCTCACTTTAATTTGGAAATGAGTTATGTGACGAGAGAGGCAAATGTAAGTCATCCATTTTTCTGGCACATTTGTAGCAAAGACATCATGGTTCTGCAGCCAGCATCTGATTTGGTAACTTTCTCAATGGCAGGCAAATTCCTGATATGATAGCTTCCTCAAGACAAAGACAGTAGCTCCCTTCAGGGGTCTAGTTCTTTGATGTGGTTTTAAGAGTTCTTCCTGGTAGATTCTGCTTCTCCAATGATTAATAAATACCTTTGTGTTTAGTCTACCAACTGTGATTTCTGTTGTCATAAGTTAATAATACCTGATCAATATACCTTTTAATATTTAAAATGAATGAAATATTCTTGTCTTATTACAATGGGTATCAATTCAAGAATTATGTTGAAATATTAGCAGTAATAGTAGATATTGTTATCTTATTCCTAATTTCAATTCAAATGCATTATACTTCACCATTAAGGATAATGTTGGTTGTGGTTTTATGTATTGTACTGTTTATCAAGGCATAAAATTCTCTTTTTAATTTTCTAAGAAGATATGATATATTTTAATATCAAGAATGTGAGTTGAGATATACTGAATAGTTTTTCTTTATCTAGTAAAGAAATATGAGATAATTATATTTTTCAATTTTCTTTAATTTGTTAATATAGATTTCCTGATGTTGAGTCATCTTTGAAGTTTGGGGATAAATATTAATTGTATGTTGTATATACTTTTAATGCAAAGCTTCATTTTACTTACTTTAAAATGTGTAATTAAAAATTGTACAAGTTATGATATTACAAAATTTCCATTTTTCTCAAAGGAAAAAGAAAACATTTTTCCAGAGATGGGACTACACAAAGAATCATGCAGAGCTTGGGAGAGCTACACATGATCAAAAACGTGTCTAAAATGTCAAACTTCGGATGTTCATCTAGTGACCATAACCTCTGGCTTTGAGGTAAGTTTTGAATGCCATGACAAACTCCTCTACCTAGAAATAGGGAGAAAATGAGACAGATTACAGGAGAGAAACCTTGAGAATTAAAATATATATGACAATGTGGATAAAAATATAGCAATAACTAATGTAGCAGCAACTATTATGAAGAGTAATTATAGTAGTAGAACAATCCTTACAAGTAGCCATTTTATCATTAAAGTATAATGATGTCCCTGTAATTATCAGTTATTCTATACTGATATCTGAGATAGGAAAGGGGCTTAGTTAAAGGAATGAGCAGGACACAAAGTAAGAGAAAGTATCTGTAGATTTGATTTGGCTGAAGATACTGGTTAAAGGCTCCTTGGATTGAAAAAATTTCATCATGCCATGATCAGAGTGGGTCTACAGAATGTCAGAGTACAATATGGCTCTTTACTTATACTAAATGATATTAATTTTTTTTAATTTATTATTTTTTGCCAATATGCTAGAGCTGCCATTTTAACTTGAACAACTGACTCCATAAAAAATAAAAGATAGAACAAATTAGGGTTCATAGAACAAATTAGGGTCCAAAAAGAAGGGGCACCTACTTTTTATTATATTCCTCTCTATATTGATAAATATCCAGTCTCAGAGAAAAAGAGAATAAAAGTATGCAATGAATAAGCAACCAAATTTTGCTTCCTTGTCACTTTACCTCAATTACTAAGATAGGAATCTTGAACTCTTCAACTATAATTGTGGCTCTGCCTCTTCTCCGTTCATTCCTATAAGTTTTTGTTTTGTGTATATTAAAATCCTATTATTAGATACATGCTCATTTAGGGATTTTAATGTCTCTTTAATGAATTTATCTCTTTATTCTTATGAAATGTCCATCTCTATCCCTAGTAGTATTCCTTGTTTTGAAGTCTACATACTTGGGCTGCTATTAGTATAGTACTCCAGCCTTCTTTCAATCAGTTTTTACGTGATACCTTTATTTTCTTTCTTTTACTTTTAACCTCTATCATTATATTTAAAGTGGATTTTTTTATAGATAGCATATAGGTAGGTCTTGGAATTTTCATCTTTTTTTTTTTTTTTTTTTTTTTTCGGCAAGCGGGCCTCTCACTGTTGTGGCCTCTACAATTGTGGAGAACAGGCTCTAGACGTGCAGGTTCAGTGGCCATGGCTCACGGGCCCAGCCGCTCCACGGCATGTGGGATTTTCCTGGACTGGGGCACGAACCTGCGTCTCCTGCATTGGCAGGAGGACTTTCAACCACTGCACCACCAGGGAAGCCCTAATTTTTAAATCTATGTCTTGTAATTAGAATTTTTAAGCCCTTTATATTATTGATATGGTAGATTTTACATCTATCTTGCTATTTACTTTCTATTCATCACATTCCCGTTTTTGTTTTATTATCTTCTTTTGCATAACAAGATTTTTTAAAATTCCATTTTATTTCCTTTATTTGCTTATTAGTTATACCTCTTTGGTTTAAAATTTTAGTGATTTCTCCAGCATATACAATATATATTTTGATTTTATTTCATTATATCTTCAAATAATATCATTCTTCAATGTTTATTATATTTCAGTACTTAGCAAAGTATTTAACACATGGTAGGTGGTCAATAAATATTTTTATTAGTCTCCAATTGGCATTAGGCTTTCTAAATTTGTTCATTGTATGCCTCACTCCTCTGCCTCATAAATACAGTTTCCACAATGAGCTTTCTCTCACTAACTCTATGCCTTTTTAAATGTATAACCTTAGGCAAGTTACTCCATTGAGCCTAATTATTCTCATTCTGAAAGGGGGACAACAATTCCTATCTCCTGAGTTGACATGAGGATTAAATGAAATAACATGTGTGAAAATGTCTGGGGCATAGTAGCATTCAGTTAATATCAGCTTCATTTTTTCCCCCAGGCTCAATGGCTTAGAGCCAAGAAAAGTTTCCTTTTTCATCTTATCTACTATTTTAATATGAGTGGAGCTATAGTGAGGGAGTTTTAATAAGAGGATTTTAGGAGGCAAACATGTCTTCTACCTTTGCTTTCTTCTTCATCTTTTTTCCTTTTCCTTGTGCCACCTAGAAGCATCCTTCATTGCTCAATTATGAAGCACATCCTATGTGCTTTTCTCTTTGCATTAGCTACTTAATGCCAAAATGACTGCAAGTAGCAACATCAAAATCTAACTTGTATATAACAATACAAAATTATTTTTATGAATCTGGAGTGGCTGAATAGCAGTTCTTCTGGTTTCAGCTAGTCTTGCTCACATAGGTAGGAGCTGGCTGTACGTTAAGTGATTTAAGATGGCCTCGCCTAGAAAATCAGGAGTGATTCTGTGTCTTTCAACCTCCAGCAGGTTAACATGGGCATGTTCTCATAGTAATGGCAGAATGCAAGTGCAAGCAAGCCCAATCACACAAGCACATTTCAAGCCAAACTTTGTATCAAAATTTGTTAACATCTTATTGACCAAAGCTAATTATATCACTAAGCCCAGTGTCAGAGCAGAAGGATACTACAATTTGAAATGTAAGAGATATGAACACTGACAGGGATTAAAATTAGGACTGTTAAATCTTACACTCAGTGTCATGTACTAGGGAAAAAAGGGGAGTGAGATCCGATCCTTCTCCTTAAGAGGCAGGGCTCTGAGTCCACAGGATGAGTGAGACAAACATGTGAATGAATAAGTTCAGTCACATTTACAGATGTTCAAATAGAAATCCATACATGGAGCGCTGGCTGGTACAAAGATTCTCTCTGAAAGGAGAGAGGGAAGAACAAATATGAGAAAAGTCTTCATAGAAGTAATTCTTAATATAAGCTTCAAAAAGAAATAGATGTTATGACATGAGAACATCTTGTTCTGGCATTTTTAACCAGCTCAAAGGACTGTCTGGAATTCATTCATTAAACCAATTGTTCCACAGACCACTGGTGAGAATAAAAGTGAGAGGAAAGCCAAAATGCTTCATACTTCCTAACTCTTATTTTTTTTGTAATAATGTCAAATAATATTATGGCATATATAAACTTATTTTTAGTGAAAATGAATATGATTTTTATCTTCATTTTATAGAAATATGTTCAGTCATCCCAGCAGCAGTTTTATTTTGTAGTTTATAAAACATTTATTTTGTGCACTTATGAAGTTCTGGGATTCAGAAATAACTATTATAATATGTGCTTCTGTTATTTTTGTCCTAGTCTCAAATCCAAGAAGTACTAAAAATGTCAAATGGATTGATGGGAAATGAAAATAAGGAACTATTTTTGGCTAGATTTTGAGGCCAGTTTTTAAAATGAAGAGTTTCATATGACAATCAATTCTCTGAAATATTAATGTTATGGAGTTTTAGATAATTCTCAGCATGTAATAATAAATATAGTTAAATTAGAGGATCATCACTCTTTATTGAACTCATTTAGCCTTAGATTTATAGATTCACATATCCCTAGTTTTCACAAGTCCTTCTTAATCCCTCAATTAAATTCATGTCTCTCTCTACCACCATCAAATTGCTAGTATTTTATGTAAATTAAAAACATAATAGACAATCTCCAAAAAACTGACAAGAAAAAGTATTAGTCTCACTTTGCAAATCAAAGTGGAATGTAATTAGTCTGATTGCTATTTAATAACAAGTCTACTCCTTCTAGCCAACAGAAAATAAGAGGAGTTGTTGCTGGGGATAACAAATTAGAGGAAGATGTTACCAAAAAAAGACGAGAAATTCTAGAATAAAAGAGTAGATGACCAAAACCTCAACCTAGAAGTTAAGATTTCTAGGACTGCTCCCCAAAAGACTCATGCTCATTTATTCTCTAAACAATATTTAATATGTACAGGTGTACATTGGACATATTGCAGGTTCAATTCCAGACCACCACAATAAAGTGAATGTCTCAATAAAGTGAGTCACACAAATTTTTGGTTTCTCAGTGCATACAAAAGTTATGTTTACACTATACTGTAGTCTATTAAGTGTGCAATAGCATTATGTCTAAAAACTGTACATATGCTAATTAAAAATAATTCATTGCTAAAAATGCTAACCATCATCTGAGCCTTCAGAGAGTTGTAATAATTTTGCAGGTGGAGGGTCTTGCCACCATGTTGATGGTTGCTTATAATCAGAGTGACTGTTGGTTGCTGAAGACTGGGGTGGCTGTGACAATTTCTTAAAATGAGAAAACAATGAAGTTTGCCACATTGATTGACTCTTCCATAAATAATTCCTCTATAGCATGCAATGCTGTTTGATAGCATTTTCCCCACAGTAGAACTTCTTTCAAAATTGGAATCAATCTTCTCAAACCCTGACACTGCTTTATCAACTAAATTTTATGTAATATTCTAAATCTATTGTTATAAATTCAATAATCCTCACAGCATCTTCACCAGGAATATGTTCCATCTCAAGAAACCACTTTTCTTTGCTCATCAGTAAGATACAACTCCTCATCTGTTCAAGTTTTATCATGAGATTGCAGCAATTCAGTCACATCTTCAGGTTCCACTTCTAATTCTAGTTATTTTGCTATTTCCACTACATCTGCAGTTACTTCCTCCACTGAAGTCTTAAATCCCCAAAGTCATCCATGAAAATAGAAATTAACTTCATCCAAACTCCTGTTAATGTTTATATTTTGACCTCCTCCCATTAATAACAAATATCCTTAATGGCATTTAGGTGGTGAATCCTTTCCAGAATGTTTTCAATTAACTTTGCCCAGATCAATCAGAAGAATCATTTTCTATGACAACTATAGCCTTACAAAATGTATTTCTTAAGTAATAAGACTTGAAAATCAAAATTGCTCCTTGATTTCTGGGGTGGAGAATAGATATTGCATTTGAAGGCATGAAAACATTACTCTCATTGTACATCTTTATCAGCGCTCTTGTGTGACCAATCTCATTGTCAATAAGCAGTAATATTTTGAAAGGAATCATTTTTTCTGAGCAGTAGGTCTCAACAGTGGGCTTAAAATATTAGGTAAACCATGTTGCAAACAGATGTGCAGTCATGAAGACATTGTTGTTCCATTTAAGGAGCACACCCAGAGTAAATTTAGCATAATTGTTAAGGGTCCTAGGTTTTTCAGAATGGTAAATGAGCATTGGCTTCAACTTAAAATCACAAGCAGCATTATCCCTAAACAAGAGAGTCAGCATGTGCTTTGAAACTTTGAAGCCGGGTATTGACTTCTCATCTCTAGCTATAAAAGTCCTAGATGGTATCTTATTCCAACATAGGCTGCTTTGTCTACAGTGAAGATCTTTTGTGTAGTGTAGCCATCTTCATTAATTATCTTCACTAGATCTTCTGGATAATTTGCTGAAGCTTCTACATCAGCACTTGCTGCTTCACCTTGAACATTTTTTTTTTAATTTAAATATAGTTGATGCACAATGTTGTGCCAATCTCTGCTGTATAAAAAAGTGACTTACTGTTATGAAGATGGCTTCATTCCTTAAACACCATGAACCAACCTCTGTTATCTTTGAACTTTTCTTCTGTAGCTTCCTCACCTCTTCACAGAATTGAAGAGAGTTAGGGCCTTGATCTGGATAAGGCTTTGCCTTAAAGAAATGTAGCTGGTTTGATCTTCTATCCAGACTACTAAAACATTCTCCACATCAGCAATAAGGCTGTTTCACTTTCTTATCATTTGTGTGTTCACTGGAGTAGTGTTTTTAATTTCCTCTAAGAACTTCTTTTGCATTCACAACATGGCTAACTGTTTGACACAAAAGACCTAGCTTTCAGCCTCTCTAAGCTTTCAACGTGCCTTTGTCATGAATCTTCATCATGTTTAGCTTTTGATTTAAAGTGAGAGATGTGTGGTTTTCCTTTCATTTGACACTTAAAGGCCATAGAAGGGTTATTAATTGACTTAATTTTAATATTGCTGTGTCTTAGGGAATAGGGAGGCCTGAGGAGAGGGAGAGAAATGGGGTAATGGTCAGTCGGTGGAGCAGTGAGAACACACACATTTTATCGATTAAGTTTGCCATCTTAAAAGGGTGTAGTTTGTGGCACTCCAAAACAATTACAAGAGTAACATCAAAGATCACTGATGACAGATCACCATAACAAATGTAATAATAAAAAAAGTTTGAAATATTGCAAGAATTACCAAAATGTGACACAGTGACACTAAGTAAACAAATACTGTTGGAAAAATGTCACCTACAGACTTTGAGGCAGGATTGTGACAAACCTTCAATTTGTAAAAAAAATCAGTATTTGTGAAGTACAGTAACATGATGCACAATAAAATGAGGCACACCTGCATAAATATGTATGCTATATATATATATATATATATATATATGCATAAATGTATAATATACTGTGCATGTTAATTGAAACTCATTGAATGAATGAATGTTGAATCTTTTGCCTTATTGTATTACCTTACTGAATTCTTTAATGTATGTGCCACATCACTATAATTTCACCAAGGGTAAGAACCATGCACTCTACATATATTTTTTTCCCTGTTTTAAATGAAAGTCAATAGAAAAAGTCATATTAAAGACAATTTTGAGAAAAAGAAAAGACAAAAATTAATCTGAGGTAGCACCTTATAACTTTTTTATTAGCTTATTTTTAATTATAATTTTATATTGTAATTCTTAAATTATAATTTATTTATTATTTTATAATGCCCATATAAAAATGTCTTTTACATGTTTGAAGTAATTTGGTATCTAATTGTATACTTTCAGAACTTAGTACAGTATAAATATTTCTGTTTTAAGTTTTAATTATGGCACAATATCCCATTCCATTAATAAACCATAAATTTATTGAGCACGAATTTATTGGATAATCGCCATGTACCTTGATCCCATTGTTTTACATGCAGAACCTTTCCAGCTGTTTTCTGTCATATATAATGCTACAGTCAACATGTTCATTCATATAATTTTTTGCGTACTATACAATATCAGCTTAGGATGTATTTCTATAAAAAATATTGCTTGATCAAAGGGAATGCATGTCTTTACTGGCCTTGCTGTACATATATTATATATTTTTCTCCAATTTTAAATATCACCAACAAGTATATATGATTACCCTTCCAGCACTAGGCATTGTGATTTTTTTAAATGTTGACAGTATGTATTATACATAGTCATGATCTCTGTAGTACCTAGCACAGTATATTGTGCAGCAGTAGTGAACACATAATAAATACGTACAGCATGAATATGAAATACCTCACATTTTGACATAAGAATTGAGATGATAGGGAAGGAAACTCTTTTAATACTCAGGAGAAGAAAATGCTGTATGAACCAAAGTATTTCAAAGGGGAATATCCAAACATGACAAACTCACAACAATAAAGATGAATGAAGAAAGATAATTAACAAACAAACATAAGACTCTACAAAAGTGAGATGAGAACAAATATTTTAATGTGTTTAAACTGCTCAGAACAGTACCTGACATATATCATCACAAACTTTTAAATTGTTTGGGATGATGATGATGAAGAAGAATTTGACTGCATGGTTTAAGTCATTAAATTCTCTCAAGAATTTTATGAGATAGGTATTATTGCTGCTGCCGTTTTGTATGTGGAGAAACTGATGCACAGAACCATTAAGTAACTCACTCTCTGTATGTCATAGAGCCAAGGAGTTAAATCCAGAGCCATGCCTTTAAGTAATTACACTAATCTACCACCTGTTAAAGAAAGTTGTTGATAAGTGAAAACGTGTCTCTAAAACACCATGGTGCATTAAAAATTTAGTACATAAATCAGGAAAACTTAAGATGAAAAAGAAATAGTTTAAGAAGTGTATACCTGATAGCCTCATTATAAGCAAAGTGTGATGAGAGTTCTCTAAATGAACTAGGCAGAGGAGCAGGCAGAAGGTTTGAGTTTCAAAAAGAGGAAAGAATTACTGAGCAGTCATTGTGGAGAATGAATCATGGATTCAATTCACTCCTTCATTCAACAAATATTGATTGAGACCATACTATGTGCTAGACTTTAAGCGCTGGGGATACAGCAGTAACACACACACACACACACACACACACACACACACGCACGCACACCACATGGTATATCAATGATGGAAAGTCCAAAAAAAGAAAAATAAAGCAAATTAAAAGGTTTAATGAGTGCTGATGGTAGTGGGGAAAGAGGTCTATTTT
>NW_006774783.1:721749-746332 GCF_000442215.2 Lipotes vexillifer
AGAGTTCTATTTTGTATGGAAGAGTCATAGATAGTCTCTCTCATAAGATGGTATGTGAGCCTAGAGCTGAGAGAAATGAAACCAAGAATCACTCAGATATCGGGAAAACATTACATTCCAGACAAAGAACAGCAAGCACAAAATCCCCAACGTGGGGGTATGCTTGGTATTTACATGGAAGATAAATGAGACCAATATGAGGAATTGAGTAAAAGGAGACAGTAGGAGAGGAACTCATAAAAGTAGAGGTGAGAGTTCTATGGCTCATGGAGAGTCTTATAGGCTCTCAGTAAAATACTGAGAGCATTTTACCCTCAGTAAAATTGTAGTTTATATCAGGGTTTTGAGCAGAGGAGTGACATGTTCTTACATATGATTTAAAATTTTTCTGGTTGCTATGTAGAGGAGACACATGGTGACAAGGGCAAGGGTGGAAGCAGCAGCTATTCCAATAATCGAAGCAAGAGAATGTAGGGGCTTGGACTAGGATAATAGTGGTAGGGATGAAGAGAAGTGGATGGAATTAGGATACATATAGGGATAGGTGGACTGGTATTGGTAGATTGGATTGATGAAGAGATGAAGAAATAAGTCAATGATGATGGTTCAACTTTTGGTTTCAGTAAATAAGTAGATAGTGGTGCCATTTGCAAAGATAGGAAGCAGTGGCTGGGGAGAAGACAGGTGCAGAACTCAAGAGTTTGGTTTTCCACATTGTGCAGTAAACAGGGAGGAAATCTTGAAGTATCACAACCACAGAGATTATCCTCAGAGAGTCATATGAAATTAAAGGATTTATCATATTCACAAGTCCTAGAGAGAGAGGCATGGCATTCCGTGAGGGCTATGCAAAAGCCCCCAAAATTTGGTCATGGCAGGCAAGGAGAGAGTGGAGCAAGGACCTGTGGGCTAACACCTTTATTGAGGGTCAGGGGTGATGGAACTTGTGGCACGTGGGAAGCATGCTTATTGGGTAATCAATGTAACTGGGTCAACGTGGAAAGGAGGAAAGTGGTGAAATGGGGAAGTCATGATGAGGCTTGTTGCTTGAACACACATGTTGGGATGGGTCTCAGAAGTGGGCCATAACTAGGGTAAAAGTTCAAAAGAAGTAGGGCAAGTGCCAGCACATAGGGAGTCATTGAGACAAGAAATAATAGCTTTACATGAGATACATCTTAGGGTTAAGATAGATATTAGACCTCCACGTGGTAGAGTAATTGAGTAGACAATTGGAATTATGAGTCTGGAGCTCAGGACTGAGGGTGAAAATATTAACTTAGGAGTCATCCTAAGGTGGTATTTAGAAGCAAAGTATGAGGTTATTAAGGAAGTGGGTGCAGATATAGATAAGAAAAGGTCCAAAAACTTCTGTATAGAGCTCTGAGAAATCCAATGTTTAGAGTAGGGCTGGGATTAGGGTGAAGCAAGTGGGGCACAAAATTTAAGAGTGCATCAACAAACTCAGCAATGAAGAAAAATACTGTTTTACTGCAATATTTAAAAAAAAATTAATGCAAAAAATCCTTGATGAACAAAATACCAAAATTTTAAGTAAAGATAGGATCAGCATTATTGATTTTCCCTTTGTCTGAGGCTCTAGCATGACTTGTCAGGGTGCTGCTTCATAGTCTAGAAGATGAGGAGGAATGGGTAAACCAGATTTGATGCTTGTCTTAACTCAAGTTAAACTCAGTTTAACTTGAGTTAAACTGTAAAGAAAGAATATGTACTTACAGTGGATAATTTATAGTGTGTTGGACCAGGTAAAATCCATTAGACTTGAGACATAAATAATAATCTTTAACTTCATAATCTTAAGGCTCTAACAAGGAGATTTGAAGGTTGATAAATTTTACCATATAATTATTTTAAAATATTATATAGAAAAGGAAACAGAGTCAAAGAATAAATGAAAAACTAGAGGGGAGATGCAACATTTTCAGCAACAAAAAGGATAATTTTCTTAATATAGAAAGAGTTCTTACATCAGAAAAAGAAAATGACAAACATTATTTTTTTTTAAATGAGCAAAGGATGTAATCAGTTCGCTTAATAGAAAAAGATATAGAAGAAACTTTAAAATGTGCTCAAACTCCTTCATAGTTTAAGAAATGCATACCCACACAGTGAGATAATATTTTAAACTACCTGAAGGGCAAAAACTAAAATAAATGAAAACCCAGTATTAGTGAGAGTTGAGGAAACAAAGTTTTGTCAAACATAGTTGATGAAAAATCAAATTAGTTGAATTCCTTGAAGGGCAGTTTAGCTATATCTACCAAAATAGTAAATTCACAGACTATTTGATGCAGAAATTCCACTACTATAGATTTATATTTCATATTTATTAGCCAAAACATGCAAAAATATATGGGCATTAACTTTCTTTACAACATTTTTTATAATTAAAACTTTGAAACTCTCAAAGTATACATATATGTGTATGTGTATATGCATGTATATATACTTATAGTACATATGCACACTCCCAGAGTATCTAAAAACAGTGTACAGTATATATATTTACTGTATATACATACACATATATAATGTGTATATACACATATATGGTATATAATACATGTTTATACAAACGTATATAAAAATACATAGATAACATGGAATAATATGCAGCCATCAAAAAGGATGAGTTAGGTCTACATGTACAGATGAGAAAAGATATTAGGTGAAAAAGCAAACATTTTTACAGTCTATAGAGTATAATACCTTTGCAATAAACAAAAAAAATTGCATTATATACATTTAAACTGGATGTGTGTGTGTTTGATTTATTCTGTACAAGAATGTACACAAAACTTTAAGGATATTAACCTTTAGAGATCAGGACTAGGAAGAAGAGAGGCTTTTATTTTTCATTATATCTATCTGTATTATTTGAATTTTGGATCAATTAGCATGTAGTATAGTTTGTAAATGTCACAGATGGTAGAATTATGGGATTTTTGTTTCTAAGATACAAAAGTAAGTCTAATTCAAGTATTAAAACTTTTATAGGTGACAGATTACTTGTGATAGAGATAGAGTGCCATACCTAAGTTAAAAAGAGCTATAATATATGAGTGCCCTACAACCTCTTACATGAAAATCATGAATTTATAAAATCGCTATATTGGTGGATAATGTTTTCTTTTGCAATAAATTTGCCAGAGATTTATTCACATAATCATGACAAATTACACTGAATGATTTTCTTTTCAATTATTGCATTTATGTGCAGCATCAAATCAGATAAAAAAAAATTTAGTCATCCTAGGGACATGTTGATTGTATGAAACAAGGCAACTAATAGGACATTTCTTCTCCTGAGATAGAGTTGCTCTAAAATAATACATTTTACATAAATAGCATAATTCTGCCACAGCATTTGCACTCTGAGACATATAATATTTTTATCAAATTTTCTCTAATATGTTTTTAAAGTGTTTCAACATTTATGTCTAATTTTCCTAATGTCCTGGGATGCCATATTCTTTCTTGCAACTATATTTTAATCTGTAAATAAATAGTAGAATGATTTGATTTATAGAGATATACTTAATAACTAATTTTATTTTGTATGAACTAAGCTATAGTGTGTGAGTTCAAATATCAGGATCCCATTTAGTATCTGTGTGGCCTTGGGTAAGTAACTTAGATTCTTGTGCCTCAATTTTCTTATTTGTAAAATGAGGTGTCCATGCCTCATTGGTTTGTTGTGAGAATTAAATGGTTTAGTGTGTATAAAATGCTTGGAATAGTATATGACATAAAGTAAGCACTAAATATACTAGCTATTGTTTTATTTGCAAGGATATTATATGTCCATGGGAAAAAGTACAGGGCAACTGAGTAAAGAAGGGACATAGAGAAATTTAGAGTAAAAAATGTATATGAATATATATATCTAGGACTTAAACTACACTTAAGTTATGCATTGTTGCAATATAAAGTAGACATACAACTGGGGTGCTAAAGTATGGGTGAAACAGTGTGCTACCCTAAATTAGACATCAAGAGAAAAAGGGTTTACTCTACCCTACCACTGTGCCCAAAGCTGTACAGATTTGTACAAATCGCATACCCTCACTGAGCGTGTTTCCTCATCTTTAAAATGAAAGGCATGTGTTAGAAAGCCTGTAATATGTCTTCAGGCTCTAAAATTATCCCAACACTTAAGTAGTTGTTGACCAAAGAGTTGATGCATGAAACTTGTTGATAGGAATAGGTCTGGTAAATATTTAATTATTACTGTATATTGGTGTGTGTGTGTGTGTGTGTGTGTGTGCATGCACATTGTTTGGGGGAGAAGGATATGATGGATCAGTGCTGGACACACTTTTTTTTACAATAATGTAGTGACTTGGATGTTAAGTCTATCAAATGAAGGATCAAATAATCAAGAGATATGAAACTTCAGTTCAGATAGACATTCTCACTGCTTTTAAGGAAATCTTCAGTTCAATCTTTCCTCCTATGCTTTCCACATTTGTAGATAAACTTAACTCCTTTCTTTTTTTTTTTTTTAACATCTTTATTGGAGTATAATTGCTTTACAATGGTGTGATAGTTTCTGCTTTATAACAAAGTGAATCAGTTATACATATACATATGTTCCCATATCTCTTCCCTCCCGCATCTCCCTCCCTCCCACCCTCCCTATCCCACCCCTCTAGGTGGTCACAAACCACCTAGCTCATCTCCCTGAGCTATGCGTCTACTTCCCACTAGCTATATATTTTACGTTTGGTAGTGTATATATGTCCATGCCACTCTCACACTTTGTCACAGCTTACCCTTCCCCCCTCCCCATATCCTCAAATCTATGCTCTAGTAGGTCTGTGTCTTTATTCCCAACTTACCCCTAGGTTCTTCATGACCTTTCTTTTAATTTTTTTTCTTAGATTCCATACATATGTGTTAGCATACAGTATTTGTTTTTCTCTTTCTGACTGACTTCACTCTGTATGACAGACTCTAGGTCCATCCACCTCACTACAAATAACTCAATTTAGTTTCTTTTTATGGCTGAGTAATATTCCATTGTATATATGTGCCACATCTTTTTTATCCATTCATTTGTTGATGGACACTTAGGTTGCTTCCATGTCCTGGCTATTGTAAATAGAGTTGCAATGAACATTTTGGTACATGACTCTTTTTGAATTATGGTTTTCTCAGGGTATATGACCAGTAGTGGGATTGCTGGGTCATAGGGTAGTCCTACTTTTAGTTTTTTATGGAAACTCCATACTATTCTCCACAGTGGCTGTATTAATTTACATTCCCACAAACAGTGCAAAAGTGTTCCCTTTTCTCCACACCCTCTCCAGCATTTATTGTTTCTAGATTTTTTTGATGATGGCCATCCTGACCAGTGTGAGATGATATCTCATTGTAGTTTTGATTTGCATTTCTCTAATGATTAATGATGTTGAGCATTTTTTTCATGTGTTTGCTGGCAATCTGTATATCTTCTTTGGAGAAATGTCTATTTAGGTCTTCTGCCCATTTTTGGATTGGGTTGCTTGTTTTTTTGTTATTGAGCTGCATTTCTTAACAAAGACTTTCCGAAGTAAGCAAGCATAGCAAAAGGGCAGTTCATTCTTGTTACACTGTATCCAATTTGTGCAGAAAGTTGTTTAAAAGCTATGTTGATCTCCCCCATATATGAAAAATATCAGTCTGTGGAACTAACATGATTGAAAAAAAATCCTACATTGTTAAGCAAAATGATTTAACAACTGTCCTGGAGATGCATTTTACCGGGGCTAATTCTCCCTATGAAGATTTTCAAGGATCTTTATAGCAAATTAAACCAGCAAAAGAGATGTTAATAATGGTTTTGAGATTGAAAGTGGAAGTGAAGAATCAACATTAATGAAATCTTCATTGGTAGAAAATCAGTTTTCCAAATCTTCCCATGCCCTGAACCAGTGGAAGAGCCATAGATATAGTAGCAATACACAATCATGCAACTGATATAATTTACAAACTTATTAGCTATAAATGTTAAATGCTACCAAGCAACCATTCTATGCCAACAAGTGAGGCTGAAGTTGATTTTTATAACATTTCTTTAATCATGGCCCCATGATCAGGGCTGCCAAATTGTACAACCCCAGAGGGGACAATTCAGAGCGAATTGTGGTCTATGTGAATTGCAGCCCCTGGAATAAATATACAAACAGAATGTGGTCTTCTAGAGTTGTACAATGTGATAGTCCTGTCATAAGTGCTTAAGTATTTACTGAGCAAATGCTCTGTTTAGTTCATAGTTCCTAGTTTTAGTGATAACAATGTCAAAAGCCTTGCCAATTTTGTACATTATTCCTGTTGTTTCTTCCAGATTTGTTACGTTGCCAGTCTCTCTAGAAGCCATTAGGAAATAACACCAGAGGTCTGATTCAGTGAGCAGCAATGATTTAAGAAATGTATATAAAAAGAGTCCTTAAAGAGTTAATGTCTGAATTTAACACAACATTGTAAATCAACTATAATCCTTTAAAATTTAAAAATAAATTTTAAAAAAGTAAGAAAATTAAATCAACATGGATAGGTTTAAAAAAAGAGTTAGTGTATAACTGCTTTTTATTCTCTTTTCACTGGTAGAATCAGTTCTACCTTGTTGTATAGTGGGAGAGATCCTGAGATAATTTCAATTTTACCTATTATCAAAATTCTTCATAAATGAAAGTTGAGAGGGATTAATAAGTAATGTGAATCAAGCAACCACATCTGTTTACTACCACATCCCTGCACATTTTCACTATATCATCAAACTGAGTCAAAATGTGACAGATTCATAAGAATAGACAAGGCCAGGTGAAAATGGACTTAGGGTGTACCAAACTAAGAAGAAAATAAATTGGGTTTCTCACACTCACAGTGTTATAAATCATGAAGGAAAATCTGAAAAGAGTCTGTGAGTTAGTTTTTCCTTTGTCTATCTGGAAAGTTGGAAAATCAAATATTTTATTTCCAGTTCATTTGGATTTTCTAATGCTTTGAGAAAATATGCAAATCCTTCCAGCAGAGAGGTAAAGGTACAGTCATATGACTCTTTACCAATTGTGTTCCACATTCCCAATCTTCCATTAGGTATTGGCAGGAGCAGTTTAGGCTTAGTTGTAAGTGATAATAAATAAAATCATCATTATCAACTGTTATCCCATTAGGCAATTCCTGCTTGCTTTCCAGAGACGGATAGAGGTGGATTTCGAGCTTCCTGGCTTACTAAACGTTTATTCTGTCTCTCTCCAACTGTTAGTAGGCTAGGCTTCCTTGCTTCCTTGACTCATCTCCTAAGTCTCCTATTGAATAAAAACATAAGTGAGAAATTCCTTCCCCTCAGGGCTTATCCTAGAGAACTGTTGCTATTGAGTGATGCCTAAAGCAAAGTATAAGATGTGGCAGACAAATTCTAAAATGCCCTCTCCATGATCCCAGCCTCTATGTTATCTCTTTTCCTTGAATGAGGTTGGGATTTGCTTCCAAGACCTTGGATATGGCAAACGTGGTGGATGTCACTCCCGTGAGTGTTACATTATATAAGACTTTGTCTTGCAAGCAGACTTGCTCCCTCTTACTTGCTAGCTTTGAAGAAGCAAGCTTCCATGAAGTAAGTGACCATGTTGGAGAAGCCCTTGCAGCGAAGAACGGTAGGTGGTCTCTAGGAACTGAGGAAAGCCTCCAGCAAGAAAGTGAAGCTTTCAATCTTGAAGGAGCAAGAATATGAATTCTGTCAACAAGCAGAGTGAGTTTGGAAGCAGTCTTTCCCTGATGAGACGGCAAACCCAGCTGATACCTGGATTGCCACCTAGTGGCACTCTGAAGCAGAGAACCCAGCTAAAGCTGTGTCCAGACTTCTGACCTACAGACACTGGGAGATAATAAATGTATATTGTTTCAAGCCAATAAGTGTGGTGATTTGGTTAGCAGCAATAGAAAACTAATACCCAAAGATTTCTCAAAGATATTAAAATATGTGAGTAGTCTATAACTCAGTTATATGATATTGTGGTCTCATCAGCAACTCCTTCCAACTGAATGACTTCTTTGAACATCCTGAAATTGGTTCTAGCACAAGGGACTAGCCTGTGCCTGGGCTATCACTCTGGTGAACCTTCCAATCAAAGATAAGTTCAGGGCTTCCCTGGTGGCGCAGTGCTTGAGAGTCCGCCTGCCGATGCGGGAGACGCGGGTTCGTGCCCCGTTTTGGGAGGATCCCACATGCCGCGGAGCGGCTGGGCCCGTGAGCCATGGCCTCTGGGCCTGCGCGTCCGGAGCCTGTGCTCCGCAAATGGGAGAGGCCACGACAGTGAGAGGCCCGCATAACGCAGACTGGGTGGAGGAGTGTAAAGAAGGAGGCAGCGCTTCAATTCTTTGGTAATTTTATTATATTTCCAGCCTCTCCATATCAGCCCTCTGCTTCTGTCTCAATTATCATCTCTAACCCTGCTCTCTAACTTCAATGATCCCCAGAGTAAGGAGGTATTGGAATGGATATAGACAGAGTTTGAAGTCAATGAAAGAGACAAAATAACAATGTTTTTTTCTGCTTCTAGTCATTTAACTGTCTCAATGTGAAACAACTTTTGCAATTTCATAAGCAAGATATTTGATTTTATAAGGGGTTATTCAGTTTCTTAGATAGTACAGCATGTACTCGAAATACGATGATGAGACTCTGATTCAGCACAAATTGATAGGAAGAACTGAATGAATGCAAGTGTTTAAAGAACCTGAGGCTTATTATTTGAACAATCACATGACTAAAGGCAGGTATAAGGACGTTGATCTGACAAGAGTCCCAGAAAAAGTGAAAGCTAAGATTAAATCACATTTCTTTATAAGAAAGTTAACCAGCCTTTAAAACACAGGAAGAAGTAGCAAAATCCTTTTTGTCACATTATATTTTATAACATAAGATTTATGTAAGCCTGTTCTCTTAAGACCTTTTCTGTATTTTGTGGGATTAATTAACAAAGTTTTCAAGTATCTCTAAGAGAAGACTCTAAGAGAGTACTTTCGAGAATTAGGCCAGTCAAATACAAAGGAGTAACTTAGAAAATTAAATTAAATTAAATATTAAAATCCTAAATGGGATCTCAAAATCCCAATTCTGTCTTTATTTCCAGCCACCAAAAATCAATCTTGTTCCCTCACTAAAAAAGATTTATAATGACTTTTATTTTGATGTTTCACAAACATAAAATGTGTCTTTTCTAAGTAAAATTTCCATGAGACTATATTTTTTC
This sequence comes from Lipotes vexillifer, assembly GCF_000442215.2. Classification (NCBI taxonomy): domain Eukaryota; kingdom Metazoa; phylum Chordata; class Mammalia; order Artiodactyla; family Lipotidae; genus Lipotes; species Lipotes vexillifer. The sequence continues at coordinate 731,010 of NW_006774783.1, forward strand.
AAATACATGAATTGAAACTTCAGACATGACTGTGTAATATTCAATTTCTTACCTCCATTCCCTCTAAAGCACCAGATATACCAATGGCATAACCAAATACATACTGAGTAGAAAATGAGATAAAGAATTTGGCTAGATTTTCTAAACTCTTTCCTTGGATACCAGTGTTTGTGAGATATTAAGGATTATAACTTGAACAAAATAATCCTGATAATAGTTTTACTTTAAGAATAAAATATTTTAGTAAAATTGTGAAGCCACTTTGGAAGAAAATGTGACAGTTCCTCAAAAACTTAAACATAGAATTACCACATGTCCCAGAAATTCCATTTCTAGGTATATACCAAAAAGAACTGAAAACATAGGTTAACACAAAAATTTGTATATGAATGTTTATAATAGCATTAATCAAAGTAGGAAAAATGTGAAAACAACACTATGTTCATCCACTGGTGAATGGATAAACAAACATTGTATAGCTATAGAATATAATATTATTTGGTAATAAAAAAAAAGAATGAGACACAGATACATTTCACAATATGGGTGTGCCTTGAAACATTATTCTAAGTGAAAGAAACCAGACACAAAAGGCCACATATTGTATGATTTCATTTATATTAAATGCATAGAGTGGGTAAATCCATAAAGAAAGGAAGTAGATTAGTGGTTGCCGAAGGTTGGGCCATGAAAAGAATGGGGAGTGACTGCTAATGAGTAGGAGGTTTCCTTTTTTGGTGATAGAAGTGTCTAGAATTAGTGGTGATGGTTTCACAACTCTATGAATACAACAAAAAACACTGAATTATACACTTTAAATAAGTGAATTTTATGGCATGTAGATATCTCAATAAAGCTATTATTAAAAACTAGATTTTTAATATATGAAAGAAAAATCTTTTAATATTTATATAACTGTTAATAGTAGTAATAAGTAGACAATATTATGATCTTGAGGCACAATAGGGCATAGCAGACTAATAGGACATTTTATGAGTATGGAAAAAGGAAGCATGAAAGGCATGCTGATTATCTAGACTTGTCTAATAATTTCAAAATATTAGTAACTTTAAAATTTTTAATATAATACAATTATTTTTTAAAATTTATGTAATGTGTTATACAGTTTTTAAAAAGCATGGTAGTCCAATTTTGGTCTTTTATTTCAATGTGTCTATAACAAGTATATTTACTGTCTACTTTAAACCAAGTGTGCTTTATACTCCATGAGCCTCTATTGGTATTCCATGAATTTATAAAAAGTACTTTATGGACAAAAAACATTCCCTAAAGAAAAGTATTTTCCTTTCAGGACTTGGCAGCTGGATAGGAGTGAAGAAATAAAATGGTTGGATAGATCCAGAATAGGAAATTGGCAGCACTTTACTGTAGCGTGCATTCAGGAAAAGTTTGTTAAATAAATCAAGAGGAATCGGCCAAAATGACCAATTCCAAACTACACTGGCTGTTACAATGGACTTTGCAGAATTGTGAGGCTCATTTAGAGCATGGTTGAAAAAACACATACAGTGGATCAGACTTACTTCCTCTTCGAAAATGGATCTACCTAACAGAGTTTTCCAAGCTGGGAGCAAATGACAGTCAATTGAAATTTGGAGGAAACAGTGAGCTAACAGAATTTGCCCCATCACCGTTTGATTGTGCAAACAACATGAGGAATGAAGGTACATATTCACCAACCTTACGGAGGCTGTTTTGACCAATCTATTTAAATGTGTTAAATGTGGATAAACTCTTCCCTTTATAGGAGTCCACTTACTCCCTCATGATAGAGTTCCTTATTATAGTAAATATATATAAATTCTAATACCTCTCTTAAGTTCTGAGATCGTTTTGTTGGTTGTTTCTTGATCAGCAAGGTATGGGAGCACCCTTTCCTTAAACTTAGATTCTTCTTAACCCTGTTTTCCAAAGGGCCAAAATCAGTGACTTCTACCCTTGTGGCCTTGATCAGGGCAGTAGTTTTACTTTAGTGAGGGCCTCAGGAAATTAGGTGTTAATCCTGATGAGATTCTTCTTTGCTTCCAGGCTGGCTAATCCTTCCTATGCAGATCCAGAGATTTCTGCCCTGGCAGTGATTTTATCTAACTACCTGCCAAAACAGAACTGTGACTGTGAAAAGAGAAATCCCACCACTTACTTAAAAAGAGGTTTCCCTGTTAATATGAATTTCATGATCCTTGAATACAAACAAATACAAACAAGTATGAAGTGATTGTTGGGTTCAGGGAGAGGGGAGAGGGGAGAGGAGGTAAGGAACATTTGGGGAGGCATCCAAAATTGTAAATCCAAATTTTGTGACAATATTTATTGAAAAGGGTATCTGAACAAGAAAGACACAAAAAGCCAGTGTGTCTATAACTTTAGTTTAATTTCTACTTCATTTACAAATGCTGTGGAAGCGGAGATGTTATTAAACAACATCACATAATGGGATTCTTTGATCCCAGCTGTTTCTGTGTGCATGTGTGTGTGTGTGTGTGTGTGTGTGTGTGTGTGTTTATACAGCATCTCCTCTTCTCACCATTGGTAATAATACAGGTTCCTAATGTCTTCTTTTCAATAGTAAGCTTACATTTTCAATTTGTTTGAGTTGAACAGTCACTGTGAATTCTGATTAATTCTTAGAGACAAGAGGATAACATCTTGCCAAATGGAATTAGAAAGTTTTAAACAAATATTTTCCTTTTACTGTAGCAATTTATATTAGGTGGCACAAGATAAGACCTCACTAGATGGTTATGCTTACTCCACGTTGAATAATCTACTTAGTCTTTTAGGCCAGTGGGTTACTATTTAATTAGTACAGTCATACAGTACTATGAGACAGTTTCTGCATAAAAGTTAGTGCTTAGCTTAGTTTCCAGGAGTGTCTTCTTTATCTAGAATAAACTTTCTTTTGTATAAGTTCTGGATGGCTACTGTGCATAGAAAGTCAAGGTAACCTGATTGAATTTCTGCTGAGATTGTTTTTATCAATCCATACTCTCAACCTCATTGAACATTTAGGCTGATAAAAATAATATCAGTAGTTTTGTCTTATCATTACTAAAGCTTCCATGATACTTTCTAAATACACAACCACATATTCATCCGTTTAATTAAAGCCTCTTTAATTAAAATTTGCTAGTTGCAACTTTAAACCTTAGAACACCCAAGAGATTTCAGGTTTTAGTGAACTTAATTGGCATCTTCAGCCAAAACAGTATTTCATAAATAAATATTAAAACTTTCTTATACAGGTCCATTATATACCCATTGAATATTCTCATATGAATCATGCATACTTAACAAAAGTTTTCATGTATTTTAATAAGCAGGGTGAATAACTGAAAGATGATAAAATATAAATTTGGTCCATATTTTTGTTTGCTGGACATTATAATGGAAAATGAGCAGAACAGCTTGCAGCACATTCAGAACTGTTCTACTATTTTAAATGGAAAGATAACTTTCTAGGAGAAGAGGGGAAGATGGCAGAAGAGTAACACACAGAGATCAACTTCCTCCCCACAGATACACCAGAAATACATCTTCATGTGGAACAACTCCTATAGAAAACCTACTGAAAGCTGGCAGAACACATCAGACCTCCCAAAAGGCAAGAAACTCTGCACGTACCTGGGTAGGGCAAAAGAAAAGGAGTAAACAGAGACAAAAGGATAGGGATGGGACCTGCAACAGTGGGAGGGAGCTGTGAAGGAGGAAAGGTTTCCACACACTAGGAAACCCCTTCGCGGGTGGAGACTGCAGGTGGCAGAGGGGGGTAGCTTCGGTGCCGCGGAGGAGAGCAGAGCAACAGGGGTGTGGAGGGCAAAGCGGAGAGATTCTCGCACAGAGGATCGGTACCGACCAGCACTCACCAGCCCGAGAGGCTTGTCTACTTACCCGCCGGGGTGGGCAGGGCTGGGAGCTGAGGCTCGGGCTTCAGTCGGAGCGCAGGAAGAGAACTGGGGTTGGTGGCATGAACACAGCCTGCAGAGGGTTAGTGCACCCCGGCTAGCCGGGAAGGAGTCCGGGGAAAAGTCTGCACCTGCTGAGGAGGCAAGAGACTTTTTCTTCCCTCTTTATTTCCTGCTGCGCGAGGAGAGGGGATTAAGAGTGCTGCTAAAATGAGCTCCAGAGACGGGTGCGAGCCGCAGCTAAAAGAGCAGACACCAGAGATGGGCAGGAGATGCTAAGGCTGCTGCTGCCGCCACCAAGAAGCCTGTGTGCGAGCACAGGTCACTATCCACACCCCCATACCAGGGAGCCTGTGCAGCGCGCCACTGCCAGCGTCCCGGGATCCAGCAACAACTTCCCCGGGAGAACGCACGGCACGCCTCTGGCTGGTGCAACGTCACGCCGGCCTCTGCAGATGAAGGTTCGCCCTGCACTCTGTGCCCCTCCCTCCCCCCGGGCTGAGCAAGCCAGAGTCCCCAAATCAGCTTCTCCTTTAACCCCATCCTGTCTAAGCCAAGAACAGATGCCCTCCAGCGACCTACATGCAGAGGCGGGGCCAAATCCAAAGCTGAGCCCTTGGGAGCTGTGAGAACAAAGAAGAGAAAGGGAAATCTCTCCCAGCACCTCAGAAGCAGCGCACTGAAGCTCGACAATCAACTTGATGTACCCTGCATCTGTGGAATACATGAACACAAACAAATCATCCCAAATTGAGGAGGTAGACTTTGAGAGCAAGATTTATGATTTTTTCCCCTTTTCCTCTGCTTGTGAGTGTGTATGTGTATGCTTCTGTGAGAGATTTTGTCTGTATAGTTTGCTTCCACCACTTACCCTAGAGCTCTATCCGTACGTTTTCTTTTTTTAAAATTTTTTTCCTTAATAATTATTTTTTATTTTAATAACTTTATTATATTTTATCTTACTTTATTTTGTTTTACTATATCTTCTTTCTTTCTTTTTTCTTCCTTCCCTCCTTTCTGCCTTCCTCCCTCCCTCCTTTCTTTCTTTCCTTCTTTCTTTCTTTCTTTCATTCCTTCCTTCCTTCCTTCTTTCTTTCTTTCTTTCTTTCTTTCTTTCTTTCTTTCTTCCTTTCTTTCTTTATCTTCTATTAATTCTTTCTAATTTTTCTCCCTTTCATTCTGAGCCGTGTGGATGAAAGGCTCTTGGTACTGCAGCCAGGAGTCAGTACTGTGCCTCTTAGGTGAGAGAGACAATTACAGGACACTGGTCCACAAGAGACCTCCCAGCTAAACATAATATGAAATGGCGAAAATCTCCCCGAGATTTCCATCTCAACACCAGCACCCAGCTTCACTCAACAACCAGCAAGCTACAGTGCTGGACACCCTATGCCAAACAATGAACAAGACAGGAACACAACCCCACCAATTAGCAGAGAGGCTGTCTAAAATAAAAAGAAGTCCATAGACACGCCAAAACACAGAACCAGACGTGGACCTGCCCACCAGAAAGACAAGATCCAGCCTCATCCACCAGAACACAAACATTAGTCCGCTCCACCAGGAAGCCTACACAACCCACTGAACCAACTTTAGTCACTGGGGACAGACACCAAAAACAAAGGGAACTACGAACCTGCAGCCTGCAAAAAGGAGACACAAAACACAGTAAGATAAGCAAAATAAGAAGACAAAAAATCACACAGCAGATGAAAGAGCAAGATAAAAACCCACCAGACCTAACAAATAAAGAGGAAATAGGCAGACTACCTGAAAAAGAATTCAGAAAAATGATAGTAAATATGATCCAAAATCTTGGAAATAGAATAGTCAAAATGCAAGAAACATTTAACAAGGACCTAGAAGAACTAAAGATGAAAGAAAAAACGAAGAACAACACAATAAATGAAATGAAAAATACTCTAGATGGGATCAATAGCAGAATAACTGAGACAGAAGAACGGATAACTGACCTGGAAGATAAAATAGTGGAAACAAATACTGCAGAGCAGAATAAAGAAAAAAGAATGAAAATAACTGAGGACAGTCTCAGAGACCTCTGGGACAACATTAAATGCACCAACATTCGAATTATAGTGGTTCTAGAAGAAGAAGAGAAAAAGAAACGGACTGAGAAAATATTTGAAGAGATTATAGTTGAAAACTTCCCTAATATGGGAAAGGAAATAGTTAATCAAGTCCAGGAAGCACAGAGAATCCCATACAGGATAAATCCAAGGAGAAACACGCAAAGACACATATTAATCAAACTATCAAAAATTAAATACAAAGAAAATATATTAAAAGCAGCAAGGGAAAAACAACAAATAACACACAATGGAATCCCCATAGTGTTAACAGCTGATCTTTCAGCAGAAACTCTGCAAGCCAGAAGGGAGTGGCAGGACATATTTCAAGTGATGAAGGAGAAAAACCTGCAACCAAGATGACTCTACCATGCAAGGACCTCATTCAGATTTGATGGAAAAATTAAAATCTTTACAGACAAGCAAATGCTGAGAGAGTTCAGCACCACCAAACCAGCTTTACAACAAATGCTAAAGGAACTTCTCTAGGCAAGAAACACAAGAGAACGAAAAGACCTACAATAACGAACCCAAAACAATTAAGAAAATGGGAATAGGAACATACATATCGATAATTACCTTAAAAGTAAATGGACTATATGCTCCTACCAAAAGACACAGGTTGGCTGAATGGATACAAAAACAAGACCTATATATATGCTCTGTAAAGGAGACCCATTTCAGACCTAGAGACACATACAGACTGAAAGTAAGGGGATGGAAAAACATATTCCATGCAAATGGAAACTTAAAGAAAGTTGGATTAGAAATGCTCATAGCAAAAACAATAGACTTTAAAATAAAGATTATTAGAAGAGAAAGAGAAGGGCACTACATAATGATCAAGGTATTGATCCAAGAAGAAGATATAACAATTGCAAATATTTATGCACCCAACATAGGAGCACTTCAATACATAAGGCAAATACTAACAGCCATAAAAGGGGAAATCGACAGTAACACATTCATAGTAGGGGACTTTAACGCCGAACTTTCACCAATGGACAGATCATCCAAAATGAAAATAAATAAGGAAACACAAGCTTTAAATGATACATTAAACAGGATGGACTTAATTGATATTTATAGGACACTCCATCCAAAAACAACAGGATACACATTTTGCTCAAGTGCTCATGGAACATTCTCCAGGATAGATCATATCTTGGGTCCCAAATCAGGCCTTGGTAAATTTAAGAAAATTGAAATTGTATCAGGTATCTTTTCTGAACACAACACTATGAGACTAGATATCAGTTACAGGAAAAGATCTGTAAAAAATACAAACACATGGAGGTTAAACAATGCACTACTTAATAACGAAGTGATCACTGAAGAAATCAAAGAGGAAATTAAAAAATACCTAGAAACAAATGAAAATGGAGACACGATTACCCAATACCTATGCGATGTAGCAAAAGCAGTTCTATGAGGGAAGTTTATAGCAATACAATCCTACCTTAAGAAACAGAAGTCATGTTGAATAAACAACCTAACCTTGTACCTAAATCAATTAGAGAAAGAAGAAAAAAAAAACACGAAAGTTAGCAGAGAGAAAAAAATCATAAAGATCAGATCAGAAATAAATGAAAAATAAATGAAGGAGGGCTTCCCTGGTGGCGCAGTGGTTAAGAGTCCGCCTGCCGATGCGGGGGACACGGGTTCGTGCCCTGGTCGGGGAAGATCCCACGTGCTGTGGAGCGGCTGGGCCCGTGAGTGATGGCCGCTGAGCCACGAGAGAGGCCACAACAGTGAGAGGCCTGCATACTGCAAAAAAACATAAATAAATAAATGAAGGAAATGATAGAAAGATCAATAAAACTAAAAGCTGGTTCTTTGAGAAGATAAACAAAATTGATAAACCATTAGACAGACTCATCAAGAAAAAAAGGGAGAAGACTCACATCAATAGAATTAGAAATGAAAAAGGAGAACTAAAAAATGACACTGCAGAAATACAAAAGATCATGAGAGATTACTACAAGCAACCCTATGCCAATAAAATGGACAACCTGGAAGAAATGGACAAATTCTTAGAAATGCACAAAAAGGCAAGACTGAATCAGAAAGAAATAGAAAATATGAACAGACGAATAACAAGCACTGAAATTGAAACTGTGATTAAAAATCTTCCAACAAACAAAAGCCCAGGACCAGATGGCTTCACAGGCGAATTCTATAAAACATTTAGGGAAGAGCTAACACCTATCCTTCTCAAACTCTTCCAAAATAAAGCAGAGGGAGGAACACTCCCAAACTCATTCTACGAGGCCACCATCACCTTGATACCAAAACCAGACAAGGATGTCACAAAGAAAGAAAACTACAGGCCAATACCACTGATGAACATAGATGCAAAAATCCTCAACAAAATACTAGCAAACAGAATCCAACAGCACATTAAAAGGATCATACAGCATGATCAAGTGGGGTTTATTCCATGAATGCAAGGATTCTTCAATATATGCAAATCAATCAATGTGATTAACCATATTAAAAAATTGAAGGAGAAAAACCATATGATTATTTCAATAGATACATAGAAAGCTTTTGACAAAATTCAACACAGATTTATGATAAAAACCCTGCAGAAAGTAAGCATAAAGGAACTTTACTCAAGATAATAAAGGCCATATATGACAAACCCGCAGCCAACATCATCCTCAATGGTGAAAAACTGAAAGCATTTCCACTAAGGTCAGGAACAAGACAAGGTTGCCCACTCTCACCACTCTCATTCAACATAGTTTTGGAAGTTTTAGCCACAGCAATCAGAGAAGAAATGGAAATAAAAGGAATCCAAATCGGAAAAGAAGAAGTAAAGCTGTCACTGTTTGCAGATGACATGATACTATACATAGAGAATCCTAAAGATGCTACCAGAAAACTACTAGAGCTAATCAATGAATTTGGTAAAGTAGCAGGATACAAAATTAATGCACAGATATCTCTGGCATTCCTATACACTAATGACAAAAATCTGAATGTGAAATCAAGAAAACTCTCCCATTTACCATTGTAACAAAAATAATAAAATATCTAGAAATAAACCTATGTAAGTAGACAAATGAGCTGTATGAAGAAAATTATAAGCCACTGATGAAAGAAGTTAAAGATAATACAAATAGACGGAGAGATATACCATGTTCTTGGATTGGAAGGATCAACATTGTGAAAATGACTCTATTACCCAAAGCAATCTACAGATTCAATGCAATCCCTATCAAACTACCACTGGCATTTTTCACAGAACTAGAACAAAAAATTTCACACTTTGTATGGAAACACAAAAGACCCCAAATAGCCAAAGCAATCTTGAGAATGAAAAATGGAGCTGGAGGAATCAGGCTCCCTGACCTCAGACTATACTACAAAGCTACAGTAATCAAGACAGTATGGTAATGACACAAAAACAGAAAGATAGATCAATGGAACAGGATAGAAAGCCCAGAGATAAACCCATGCATATATGGACACCTTATCTTTGATAAAGGAGGCAGGAATGTACAGTAGAGAAATAACAGCCTCTTCAATAAGTGGTGCTGGTCATACTGGACAGGTACATGTAAAAGTATGAGATTAGATCACTCCCTAACACCATACACAAAAAGAAGCTCAATATGGATTAAAGATCTAAATGTAAGGCCAGAAACTATCAAACTTTTAGAGGAAATCATAGACAGAACACTCTATGACATAAATCACAGCAAGATCCTCTTTGACCCACCTCCTAGAGAAATGGAAATAAAAATAAACAAATTTGACCTAATGAAACTTCAAAACTTTTGCACAAGGTAAACCATAAACAAGACCAAAAGACAACCCTCAGAATGGGAGAAAATATTTGCAAATGAAGCAACTGACAAAGGATTAATCTCCAAAATTTATAAGCAGCTCTTGCAGCTCAATAACAAAAAAACAAACAACCTAATCCAAAAATGGGCAGAATCCCTAAATAGACATTTCTCCAGAGAAGATATACAGACTGCCAACAAACACATGAACAAATGCTCAACATCACTAATCATTAGAGAAATGCAAATCAAAACTACAATGAGATATCATCTCATACCAGTCTTAAGGGCCATGATTAAAAAATCTAGAAACAATAAATTCTGGAGAGAGTGTGGAGAAAAGGGAACACTCTTGCACTGCTGGTGGGAATGTGAATTGGTACAGCCACTATGGAGAACAGTATGGAGGCTCCTTAAAAAACTACAAAAGAACTACCATATGACCCAGCAATCCCACTACTGGGCATATACCCTGAGAAAACCAAAATTCAGAAAGAGTCATGTACCAAAATGTTCATTGCAGCTCTATTTACAATAGCCCGGAGATGGAAACATCCTAAGTGCCTATCATTGGATGAATGGATAAAGAAGATGTGGCTCATATATACAGTGGAATATTACTCAGCCATAAAAAGAAATGAAATTGAGCTATTTGTAATGATGTGGATAGACCTAGAGTGTGTCATACAGAGTGAAGGAAGTCAGAAATAGAAAGACAAATACCATATGGTAACACATATATGTGGAATTTAAGAAAAAAATGTAATGAAGAACATAGGGGTATGACAGGTATAAAGACACAGACCTACTAGAGAGTGGCCTTGAGGATATGGGGAGGGGGAACGGTTAGCTGTGACAAAGCGAGAGAGAGGCATGGACATATATACACTATGAAACCTAAGGTAGATTGCTAGTGGGAAGCAGCCGCATAGCACGGGGAGATCAGCTCGGTGCTTTGTGACCACCTGGAGGGGTGGGATAGGGAGGGTGGGAGGGAGAGAGATGCAAAAGGGAAGAGATATGAGAACATATGTATATGTATAACTGATTCACTTTGTTATAAAGCAGAAACTAACACACCATTGTAAAGCAATTATACTCCAATAAAGATTAAAACAATAAAGAAAGATAACTTTCTAGTTTATTAATATTTTAGAAACCTTTCCAACTCAGCCAAGAGCAAATAATTTGGGGTCAGATTTTATTAAAGAATGTTCCTAATATTTGATCAGAGTCTTGGATTTTTATCTTTTTTAAACATGCTGTTAATTATTTTTAAAAAATTTATAAATCTGTAAAACACAGACTTTGAAAAAGTATCTGTTTTTGCTACCAATAATTAAACTCAACATAAAAAAAAAAAACTATCATAACATCAGATGCAACTAAATCAAAGGGAATATATTCCGACAACATTTGATGATGAGCACCAGAGGTTTTAATTTGTATCAACTTAGGCAAAGTGGTAGAGTGCTGTGGTCTGAATGTTTGTGTCTCCTCAAAATTTACATATTATAAAGACAGAGACCTACTAGAGAATGGACTTGAGGATATGGGGAGGGGGAAGGGTAAGCTGTGACCAAGTGAGAGAGCGGCATACACATATATGCACTACCAAACGTAAAATACATAGCTAGTGTGAAGCAGCCGCATAGCACAGGGAGATCAGCTCGGTGCTTTGTGACCACCTAGAGGGGTGGGATAAGGAGGGTGGGAGGGAGGGACACACAGGAGGGAAGAGATATGGGAACATATGTATATGTTCCCATGTACATATGTATAACTGATTCACTTTGTTATAAACAGAAACTCACACACCATTGTAAAGCAATTATACTCCAATAAAGATGTAAAAAAAAAAATTCACGTGTTAAAATCCTAACCACTAATGTTATGATATTAGGAGGTGGTGACTTTAGGTGATTAAGTCATGAGGGCAGAGCCGTCATGAATGGGATTAGTCCCTTATAAAGAGCCTCCAAGGAGACCCCAAAGAGATTCACAATGTCAGGATACTGTGAGAAGTAGGCAGTCTGCAATCCAGAAGAGGGCTTTTACCAAAGCTCAACCAACCTGATCTTGGACTTACAGTCTCCAGAACTGTAGGAAATACATTTTTGCTCTTTATAAGCCACCCAGTCTCATATTTTGTTATGGCAGCGAGAATAAACTAAGAGCAAGCGAAATCCCTTCCCTCTTCTCAATCTCCATTAATATTTATTGTCTTCATGCAGAAAGATAAATGTGCTAAGAGTTCAAAAGACTTTTTTCCCTTTATTAAATTTACTAAGAACTAGTTTATGCATAGTAAAATGTATAATAAAGCATAAACATACAGAGCATAATAAAGCAAGCATACATGTATACACCCCATCCAACTTAATAGGTGAAACAAATACAGTGAAGACCTCTATACACCATTACCAATCAGATTCTCTTCCTCCACTCCAGAAAAATCACTATTCTGATATTATGAAAATAATATTCATATCATTTATATTCATGTCTTTACACTATACACTACATATGCATACCATTAAATAATAGATAGTATTGTTTTAAATATTTTAAAACTTTATATAAATGGTGCAGCTTGTGATTTGCTCAACACTATATATTGGATAATTATCCATGCTGATATATGTAGATCTGTATCATTCATTTTCACTGTAGGATGATATTCCATTGGATTAATATACAGCAAATTAATTATTCATTTTTTTGGTATATATTAGTGCTCTTTCAGTGTTTTGCTATTTCAAAAAATGTTCTATGAACATTCTTGAATATGTCTCCTTGTATACATGTGCACAGATTTCTTTAAATTATATGTAGAAATGGAATTGCTGGATCATAGAACAGCTCATCTTCAAATTTATCACATAATGCCAAATTATTTTCCAGATGGACTGGAGTATTGTTTGTGTTCTTAATGCTCTACATGTTCAGCATGTTCTAGTTTTTTGCCATTTTGGTAAATGGAAAACTGTGTGTTCTCAGTCTTGAAGTTGAGTATTTTTTCATATGTGATTCATCATTTAGAGTTCCTCTTTTGTGAATTATATATTCATATATTTAACACTTTTTTTTCTATTAGTGTTGGATTCCTTCACTTTGTAGCAGTTATTTCTATATTTGGATATTTGGATATTGGTTCCTTGTCACTTTATTACAATAGTCTTTTCATCTCTGGGCCAACCCTATATTGGCATAGTTACAGTATCTTTGTGGTATCTTGATACTTGGTAGGGAAAATTCCTCCATATTGTCCTTCTCCTTTAGGTGTGTTTCAGCTACTCTTGGCCTATTGTAGTTCCATAGAAATTTTAGAATCAACTTGTCAAGTTTCTGCAAAAATCACTGTAAGGATTTTAACTGGAATTGAATTGAATTCAATATCTGAAATAATTTAAGATGAATTGACTTTTTAAATTAGTTATCTATTTTATACATATTAGTGTATATATGTCAATCCCAATCTCCCAATTCATCCCACCCATTCCCCACTTTCCCCCCTTGGTGTCCATACATTTGTTCTCTACATCTATGTCTGTATTTCTGCCTTGCAAACTGGTTCATCTGTACCATTTTTCTGGATTCCACATATATTATTCAATATATGAAAATTGTTTTCTTTTTTTTTTTTTTTTTTTTCGGTACGAAGGCCTCTCACTGCCGTGGCCTCCCCCATTGCAGAGCACAGGCTCCGGACGCGCAGGCCCAGTGGCCATGGCTCACGGGCCCAGCCGCTCCGCAGCATGTGGGATCCTCCCGGATCGGGGCCCCGTGTCCCCTGCATCGGCAGGCGGACTCTCAACCACTGTGCCACCAGGGAAGCCCGAAAATTGTTTTCTTTTTCTGACTTACTTCACTCTGTATGACAGTCTCTAGGTCCATCCACGTCTCTACAAATGACCCAATTTCATTCATTTTTATGGCTGAGTAATATTCCATTGTATTCATGTACCACATCTTCTTTATCCGTTTGTCTGTCAATGGGCATTTAGGTTGCTTCCATGACCTGGCTATGGTAAATAGTGCTGCAGTGAACATTCAGGTACATGTGTCTTTTTGAATTATGATTTTCTCTGGGCATATGCCCAGTAGTGGGATTGCTGGATAATATGGTAATTCTATTTTTAGTTTTTTAAGGAACCTCCATACTGTTCTCCATAGTGGCTTTATCAATTTACATTCCCACCAACAGTACAAGAGGGTACCACTTTCTCCACACTCTCTCCAGCATTTGTTGTTTGTAAATTTTCTGATGATGCCCATTCTAACTGGTGTGAGGTGATACCTCATTGTAGTTTTCATTTGCATTTCTCTAATAATTAGTGATGTTGAGCAGCTTTTCATGTGCTTCTTGGCCATCTGTATGTCTTCTTTGGAGAAATGTCTATTTAGGTCTTCTCCCCATTTTTTGATTGGGTTGTTTGATTTTTTAATATGAATTAACTTCTTTATGACATTGATTCTTCTAAACTATGGGCATGAACTTTCTCTTCAACTATGTAGATTTTCTTTAAATTTAGTTTTAAAATGATTTTTTTTAATGACTTGCACATCTCTAGAATTTATTTCTAAGTACCTAATATATTTGGTTACTATTTTAAGTGACATCCTTTTGTATTATTACACTTTATAACTATTTGTTACTAGTAATTATGCATGCAATTGATTTTGGAATATAGATCTTATATATTCATAGACTTTTATGAAGACTTTTATTAATTCTAATAATTTATTGATAAATTCTCTTGTATTTTCTGTGTGTGCAATCTCCTTGACTGTAAGTAATGAAAATTTTGTTTCTTTCTTTCTTGTAATTGATCATCTTGCTGACTTTGCTGACGCCTTAACTATATTGTTGATAGGAAGTGGTGATAGCATGCATACTTATCTCACTTTTTTTTGGGTTTTTTTTTGGTACATGAAAAACTTTCAAGATTATGCTATTAAGCATAATGTTTTTCATAGCTTTGGATAAATACTCCTTATGAGAATAAGGCAGTGTTTTACTCTTTTCAATATGATAACTGAATATGGCAAATTTTGTCAAATGATTTTTCTGCATGTGATGATGTAAAGATATAGTTTTTCTCCATTAGTCCATTAATATGGTTAGTTATGTAAACAAACTTTCAAATGTTAAATCAATCTTTCATTGATGGGATAAACCCAATTTGATCATGATTTAAAATATATATATATATATATATATATATATATATATGTATTCTGCATTCCATTGCTTATATAGCTGGCTTATATAACTAGCTTATATAGCTAGTAATTTTCCTTCCTCATAATTTCTTAATCTGATTTCAGTGTTCACCATATACTTGCCTCAAAAAATTGAGTTGGGAAGAATTGTCTGATTTTCTAATATCTGGAAGAGTTGTTCAACATTTCAAATGATCTGTTCTTCCAATGTTTGTTACAAATATGTTTGAAAATCTGGGCCCATTTATTTGTGCAGTGTGGGACTGGATGGGAAAGGGGTTTTACTACTGATA
>NW_006774783.1:746342-748194 GCF_000442215.2 Lipotes vexillifer
ATCTGATTACTTTAATGGTTATAAGTCTATTCAGGGCTTCTATTTTGTATTGGCTCAATTTGAAGTTATATTTTTTATAAAAATTATCAATTTTTAATCTTATTTCTTCAGAATTTTGATATAAAATTGTTCATAGTTGTAGTTGTTATTTTCTAACCTCTATTGCATCTGTAATTATATCTCTGTCTCATTCCTAATACTGTTTATTCACTCTAAATTTTTTTTTTGATAAGTATTGCCAAAGACAAGTCTATTCGTGATTTTCAAAAACCATTTGTTTCTTTGTTGAGCCTCTTTATTGGAATGATTATTTTTACTTGATGAATTTCTCTTCTTATATTTATTTCCTAATGCCCACTGTCCTTGAATTTATTCTGTTGATATTTTTCTATTCCTCAAAGTTAATGCTTACCTATTTAATTTTCAGCCTCTAGCTTTTTCTAACATAAACATTTGAGGCCATAAAATTTCCTTGATATTCTGTTCTACCTGCATCTCACAAATTTTACATTTTATGTTCTAATTTTTGTTTAGCACTAAATTTTTTTTTCTGTTTTTCATTATGGTTCTTTGACCTATGAATTACAGTGTTGTTTTTTTTTTTTTTTTTAGTTTTCAAAAGCCTGGTACTATTTTTAGTTATTTTGTTTTTGAACTTAAATGTATAATTGTTGAGAGTGTGGTCTGTATAGTTATTCTTAGAAATTTGTTGAAACATTTGTGGATTAGTCTGTGGTAAATTTTCATAAATGAACCATGTGTGCTTGAGAAAAATGTATATTTTCTACTTCTTGGGTGCAGGGTTCTGCATATATTAATAATATCAGGGTTATTAGTTGCAGTGTTCAAATTTCCTATGGTTTTATTAATGTTTTTGTGTACTTGATCTATCATTTATTGAAAGAATCATTTGAAAAATCTCCTGCTCTTATGAGAAAATTGTTTCTCTTTATAATTATGTTAGTTTTGTTCGATATAAATTGGATCTATATTATTAGATGCATATGAGTTTATAACATTTACATATTCTTGGTGGGATGTACTTTAGCATTATTTGGTAGTGCTCTTTATCCCTAAAAATGATTCTTCCTTAGAATACTTTAAAATAATATTAATAAAATTACACCAGCCTTTCTTTTGGTTAGTATTTTATGGTATACATTTCTTTTGTGTTCTTTGTAAAGGGTTCATGACTGCCTTTTTTTAAATGTAATTAAATAGTCTCTGTGCTTTAACTGGTAAGTTTAGTCCATTTACACTGTTATGATTATGATATATTTAGATTTTTTATCATATTATATTAACATTTCTATTCACCTTTTATTTTATTTTATTTTATTTTTGCGGTACACAGGCTTCTCACTGTTGTTGTCTCTCCCATTGCAGAGCACAGGCTCTGGACATGCAGGCCCGGTGGCCATGGATCACGGGCCCAGCTGCTCCACAGCATGTGGGATCTTCCAGGACCGGGGCACAAACCTGTGTCCCCTGCATCAGCAGGCAGATTCTCAACCACTGTGCCACCAGGGAAGCCCTCTATTCACCTTTTTTTTTCCCTATGCTTATTCTGCTTTCCTTTTCTTAACCTTTTTTGGGAGGATTATTTGAGTGTTTTAAAATTATTATTACTTATTTCCCCTTTAGCATTTTTGAAGTTATGCTTTTACTTATTTTTATGATTACCCTTATAATGATAATATAATGAAATAATTTTAAGTCAAAATTCTGAAGAAATAAGATTAAAAGTTGATAATTTTTATAAAAAATATAACTTCAAATTGAGCCAATACAAAATAGAAGCCCTGAATAGACTTACAACCATTAAAGTAATCAGATCAGTAGTTAAAACTCT
>NW_006774783.1:748323-756193 GCF_000442215.2 Lipotes vexillifer
CCCATCCAGCCCCACACTGCACAAATAAATGGGCCCAGACTTTCAAACATATTTGTAACAAACATTGGAAGAACAGATCATTTGAATTGTTGAACAACCCTTCCAGATATTATGAAATCTAATTTTAATCAATATCGCTTCTCTTCTCTCAATCAATACAAGAATTTTAAAATACATTAACTTTGATAATCTCTTCTTTTCTAGACATTATTCGTGGCCAGTAATTTTAGTTTCAGCTTATTTTCTTACTCTAATGTTAGTTGTTATCATTGTCATTATATCATCTGTATAATCACCATCATTTTGTATTCCATGTTGGTTTAGAGCAGAAGTCAGAAAACTTTTTCTGTAAAAGATCAGATAGGAAGTATGTTCAGCTTTGTGAGCCATGCAATCTCTATTGCAATTACTCAGCTTTGCTGTTGTAATGCAAAAGCAGCCATAGACAATACATGAAGGAGTATATTAGTCAGGGTTTCTCAGAAAAACAGAACCAATAGGATCTATATATGTGTGGAGAGAGAGAGATTTATTATAAAGAATTGGGTAAGGTGATTATGGAAGCTGACAAGTCCCAAGATCTGTAGTTGGCAAGCTGGAGGCCAAAGAGAGCCAATGATGTCATTCTAGTCAGGTTCAAAGGCCTGAGAACCAGGAGACCTGATGGTGTAGGTCCAGTTCAGTTGCTGTCAGGCCCAAGGCCCAGGAGGAGTCAATACTTCAGTATGAGTCTGAAGGCATGAAAAAAGTAATGTCCCATCTTGAAGGCAGTCAGGCAGTAGGAGTGTCCTCTTACTTTTGTTAGGGTCAGATATTTTGTTCTATTTAGATCTTCAACCGATTGGATGAGGACCACCCACATTAGGAAGAGCAATTGGCTTTACTCAATATACTGATTTAAATATTAATCTCATCCAGAAATACCCTCATAGACACACACAGAATTCACAAAATGTATCAGGATTCCATGATCCAGTCAATTTGACACATAAAATTAACCATCACAATGAACATGGTTGTAATCCAATAAAACTTTATTTAGGAAAAACAAATGAGGGTTTGGATTTGGTCTATGGGCCACAGTTTACTCACTCCTGGTTTAGATGAAAGACATTGACCCATATCTTTGTCTACTATTCTTTCTGGCAACTTAGTCCTTCTTACTATGTTTATTGTTCCTTTTCTTTTTTTTTTTTTAATATTTATTTATTTATTTATTTATTTAACATCTTTATTGGGGTATAATTGCTTTACAATGGTGTGTTGGTTTCTGCTTTATAACAGAGTGAATCAGTTATACATATACATATGTTCCCATATCTCTTCCCTCTTTGTCTCCCTCCCTCCCACCCTCCGTATCCCACAACTCCAGACAGCCACAAAGAACCGAGCTGGTTTCCCTGAGCCACGCGGCTGCTTCCCAAAGGCTATCTACCTTACGTTTGTTAGTGTATATATGTCCATGCTCTCTCTCGCTCTATCACAGCTCACACTTCCCCCTCCCCATATCCCCAAGTCTGTCCTCCAGTAGGTCTGTGTCTTTATTCCTGTTTTACCCCTAGGTTACTCATAATATTTTTTTTCTTAAATTCCATACATATGTGTTAGCATATGGTATTTGTCCTTCTCTTTCTGACTTACTTCACTCTGTATGACAGACTCTAGATCTATCCACCTCATTACAAATAGCTCAATTTCGTTTCTTTTTATGGCTGAGTAATATTCCATTGTATATATGGGCCACATTTCTTTATCCATTAATCTGACGATGGGCACTTAGGTTGTTTCCATCTCTGGGCTATTGTAAATAGAGCAGCAATGAACATTTTGGTACATGACTCTTTTTGAATTCTGGTTTCCTCAGGGTATATACCTAGTAGTGGGATTGCTGGGTCATATGGTAGTTCTATTTGTAGTTTTTTAAGGAACCTCCATGCTGTTCTCCATAGTGGTTGAACCAATTCACATTCCCACCAGCAGCGCAAGAGTGTTCCGTTTTCTCCACACCCTCTCCAGCATTTATTGTTTCTAGATTTTTTGATGATGGCCATTCTGACTGGTGTGAGATGATATCTCATTGTAGTTTTGATTTGCATTTCTCTAATGATTAATGATGTTGAGCATTCTTTCATGTGTTTGTTGGCAGTCTGTATGTCTTCTTTGGAGAAATGTCTATTTAGGTCTTCTGCCCATTTTTGGATTGGGTTGTTTATTTTTTTGTTATTGAGCTGCATGAGCTGCCTGTAGATTGTAGAGATTACTCCTTTGTCAGTTGATTCATTTGCAAATATTTTCTGCCATTCTGAGGGTTGTCTTTTGGTCTTGTTTATGGTTTCCTTTGCTGTGCAAAAGCTTTGAAGTTTCATTAGGTCCCATTTGTTTATTTTTGTTTTTATCTCCATTACTCTAGGAGATGGGTCAAGAAGGATCTTGCTGTGATTTATGTCATAGAGTGTTCTGCCTATGTTTTCCTCTAAGAGTTTGATAGTTTCTGGCCTTACATTTAGGTCTTTAATCCATTTTGAGCTTATTTTTGTGTATGGTGTTAGGGAGTGATCTAATCTCATACTTTTACATGTACCTATCCAATTTTCCCAGCACCACTTATTGAAGAGGCTGTCCTTTCTCCACTGTATATTCCTGCCACCTTTATCAAAGATAAGGTGACCATATGTGCATGGGTTTATCTCTGGGCTTTCTATCCTATTCCATTGATCTATCTTTCTGTTTTTGTGCCAGTACCATACTGTCTTGATTACTGTAGCTTTGTAGTATAGTCTGAAGTCAGGCAGCCTGATTCCTCCAGCTCCATTTTTTGTTCTCAAGATTGCTTTGGCTATTCGGGGTCTTTTGTGTTTCCATACAAATTGTGAAATTTTTTGTTCTAGTTCTGTGAAAAATGCCAGTGGTAGTTTGATAGGGATTGCATTGAATCTATAGATTGCTTTGGGAAGTAGAGTCATTTTCACAATGTTGATTCTTCCAATCCAAGAACATGGTATATCTCTCCATCTGTTTGTATCATCTTTAATTTCTTTCATCAGTGTCTTATAATTTTCTGCATACAGGTCTTTTGTCTCCTTAGGTAGGTTTATTCCTAGATATTTTATTCTTTTTGTTGCAATGGTAAATGGGAGTGTTTTCTTGATTTCACTTTCAGATTTTTCATCATTAGTATATAGGAATGCCAGAGATTTCTGTGCATTAATTTTGTATCCTGCTACTTCACCAAATTCAGAGATTAGCTCTAGTAGTTTTCTGGTAGCATCTTTAGGATTCTCTATGGATAGTACCATGTCATCTGCAAACAGTGATAGCTCTACTTCTTCTTTTCCGATTTGGATTCCTTTTATTTCCTTTTCTTCTCTGATTGCTGTGGCTAAAACTTCCAAAACTATGTTGAATAAGAGTGGTGAGAGTGGGCAACCTTGTCTTGTTCCTGACCTTAGTGGAAATGCTTTCAGTTTTTCACCATTGAGGATGATGTTGGCTGTGGGCTTGTCATATACAGCCTTTATTATATTGAGGAAAGTTCCCTCTACACCTACTTTCTGCAGGGTTTTTATCATAAATGGTGTTGAATTTTGTCAAAAGCTTTCCCTGCATCTATTGAGATGATCATATGGTTTTTCTCCTTCAATTTGTTAATATGGTTAATCACATTGATAGATTTGCGTATATTGAAGAATCCTTGCATTCCTGGAATAAACCCCACTTGATCATGGTGTATGATCCTTTTAATGTGCTGTTGGATTCTGTTTGCTAGTATTTTGTTGAGGATTTTTGCATCTATGTTCATCAGTGATATTGGCCTGTAGTTTTCTTTCTTTGTGACATCCTTGTCTGGTTTTGGTATCAAGGTGATGGTGGCCTCGTAGAATGAGTTTGGGAGTGTTCCTCCCTCTGCTATATTTTGGAAGAGTTTGAGAAGGATAGGTGTTAGCTCTTCCCTAAATATTTGATAGAATTCACCCATGAAGCCATCTGGCCCTGGGCTTTTGTTTGTTGGAAGAGTTTTAATCACAGTTTCAATTTCAGTGCTTGTGATTGGTCTGTTCATATTTTCTATTTCTTCCTGATTCAGTCTTGGTAATTTTTGCATTTCTAAGAATTTGTCCATTTCTTCCAGACTGTCCATTTTATTGGCATAGAGTTGCTTGTAGTAATCCCTCATGATCTTTTTTATTTCTGCAGTGTCAGTTGTTACTTCTCCTTTTTCATTTCTAATTGTATTGATTTGAGTCTTCTCCCTTTTTTTCTTGATGAGTCTGGCTAATGGTTTATGTATTTTGTTTATCTTCTCAAAGAACCAGCTTTTAGTTTTATTGATCTTTGCTATTGTTTCCTTCATTTCTTTTTCATTTATTTCTGATCTGATTTTTATGATTTCTTCCCTTCTGCTAACTCTGGGGTTTTTTTGTTTTTCTTTCTCTAATTGCTTGAGGTGCAAGGTTAGGTTGTTTATTCGAGATGTTACCTGCTTCTTAAGGTGGGCTTGTATTGCTATAAACTTCCGTCTTAGAACTGCTTTTGCTGCATCCCATAGGTTTTGGGTCGTTGTATCTCCATTGTCATTTGTTTCTAGGTATTTTTTAATTTCCTCTTTGATTTCTTCAGTGATCACTTCGTTATTAAGTAGTGTATTCTTTAGAGTCCATGTGTTTGTATTTTTTACAGATCTTTTCCTGTAATTGATATCTAGTCTCATGGCGTTGTGGTCGGAAAAGATACTTGATACAATTTCAATTTTCTTAAATTTACCAAGGCTTGATTTGTGACCCAAGATATGATCTATCCTGGAGAATGTTCCATGAGCACTTGAGAAAAATGTGTATTCTGTTGTTTTTGGATGGAGTGTCCTATAAATATCAATTAAGTCCATCCTGTTTAATGTATCATTTAAAGCTTGTGTTTCCTTATTTATTTTCATTTTGGATGATCTGTCCATTGGTGAAAGTGGGGTGTTGAAGTCCCCTACTATGAATGTGTTACTGTCGATTTCCCCTTTTATGGCTGCTAGTTTTTGCCTTATGTATTGAGGTGCTCCTATGTTGGGTGCATAAATATTTACAATTGTTATATCTTCTTCTTGGATCGATCCCTTAATCATTATGTAGTGTCCTTCTTTGTCTCTTCTGATAGTCCTTATTTTAAAGTCTATTTTGTCTGATATGAGAATTGCTACTCCAGCTTTCTTTTGGTTTCCATTTGCATGGAATATCTTTTTCCATCCCCTTACTTTCAGTCTGTATGTGTCTCTAGGTCTGAAGTGGGTCTCTTGTAGACAGCATATATATGGGTCTTGTTTTTGTATCCATTCAGCCAATCTGTGTCTTTTGGTGGGAGCATTTAGTCCATTTACATTTAAGGTAATTATCGATATGTATGTTCCTATTCCCATTTTCTAAATTGTTTTGGGTTCGTTATTATAGGACTTTTCCTTCTCTTGTGTTTTTGTCTAGAGAAGTTCCTTTAGCATTTGTTGTAAAGCTGGTTTGGTGGTGCTGAACTCTCTCAGCTTTTGCTTGTCTGTAAAGGTTTTAATTTCTCCATCAAATCTGAATGAGATCCTTGCTGGGTAGAGTAATCTTGGTTGCAGGTTTTTCTCCTTCATCACTTTCAGTATGTCCTGCCACTCCCTTCTGGCTTGTAGAGTTTCTGCTGAGAGATCAGCTGTTAACCTTATGGGGATTCCCTTGTGTGTTATTTGTTGTTTTTCCCTTGCTGCTTTTAATATGCTTTCTTTGTATTTAGTTTTTGACAGTTTGATTAATATGTGTCTTGGCGTATTTCTCCTTGAATTTATCCTGTATGGGACTCTCTGTGCTTCCTGGACTTGATTAACGATTTCCTTTCCCATATTAGGGAAGTTTTCAACTATAATCTCTTCAAATATTTTCTCAGTCCCTTTCTTTTTCTCTTCTTCTTCTGGAACCCCTATAATTCGAATGTTGGTGCGTTTAATGTTGTCCCAGAGGTCTCTGAGACTGTCCTCAGTTCTTTTCATTCTTTTTTCTTTATTCTGCTCTGCAGTAGTTATTTCCACTATTTTATCTTCCAGGTCACTTATCCGTTCTTCTGCCTCATTTATTCTGCTATTGATCCCATCTAGAGTATTTTTCATTTCATTTATTGTGTTGTTCATCATTGTCTGTTTCATCTTTATTTCTTCTAGGTCCTTGTTAACTGCTTCTTGCATTTTGTCCATTCTATTTCCAAGATTTTGGATCATCTTTACTATCATTATTCTGAACTCTTTTTCAGGTAGACTGCCTATTTCCTCTTCATTTGTTAGGTCTGGTGGGTTTTTATCCTGCTCCTTCATCTGCTGTGTGTTTTTCTGTCTTCTCATTTTGCTTATCTTACTGTGATTGGGTTCACCTTTTTGCAGGCTGCAAGTTCGTAGCTCCCGTTGTTTTTGATGTCTGTCTCCAGTGGCTAAGGTTGGTTCAGTGGGTTGTGTAGGCTTCCTGGTGGAGGGGACTAGTGCCTGTGTTGTGGTGTATGAGGCTAGATCTTGTCTCTCTAGTGGGCAGGTCCACGTCTGGTGGTGTGTTTTGGGGTGTCTGTGGACTTATTATGATTTTAGGCAGCCTCTCTGCTAGTGGGTGGGGTTGTGTTCCTGTTTTGCTATATGGTTGGCATAGGTTGTCCAGCACTGTAGCTTGCTGGTCGTTGAGTGAAGCTGGGTGCTGGTGTTGAGATGGAGATCTCTGGGAGATTTTCGCCGTTTGATATTATGTGGGGCTGGGAGGTCTCTTCTTGACGAGTGTTCTGAAGTTGGCTCTCCCACCTCAGAGGCAGAGTCCTGACTCCTGGCTGGAGCAGCAAGAGCCTTTCATCCACTCGGCTCAGAATAAAAGGGAGAGAAAGTAGAGAGAATTAGTAGAAGTAGGAGGAAATAGGAAAGAAAGAAAGAAAGAAAGAAAGAAAGGAGGGAAGGAAGGAAGGAGGGAAGGAAGAAAGAAAGAAAGAAGAAAAGAAAGGAAGAAGAAAGGAAAGAAAGGAGGGAGGGTGGGAGGGAGGAGGGAAGGAAGGAAGGAATGAGGGAAGGAAGGAAAAAATACAGAAAGAAAGAAGATACAGTAAAATAAAATAAAGTATAATAAAGTTATTGAATTAAAAAAATAATTATTTAGGGAGAAAAAAAAGGGGATGGATAGAACCTTAGGACAAATGGTGGATGCAAAGTTATAGAGACAAAATCTTACGTAGAAGCATACACATATACCCTCACAAAAAGAGGTAAAGGGGAAAAAATCGTAAAACTTGCTCTCCAAGTCCACCTCCTCAATTTGGGATGATTCGTTGTATAAAAGAGGGAAGGAAGGATGGAATGATAGGAAGAAGGTAAAGTATAATAGAGTTCTTAAAATTAAAATTAATTATTAAGAAAAAAATAAAAATAAAAAAACAATGGACGGATAGAACACTAGGACAAATGGTAGAATCAAACCTATACAGACAAGATCTCACACAGAAGCATACACATACACATTCACAAAAAGAGGAAAAGGGGAAAAAATCATAGATCTTGCTGTAGAAGTCCGCCTCCTCAATTTGGGATGATTCGCTGTCTATTCATGTATTCGACAGAGGCAGGGTACATCAAATTGATTGTGTAGCTTTAATCCGCTGTTTCTGAGGCTGCTGGGAGAGATTTCCCTTTTTCTTCTTTGTTCTCACAGCTCACAGGGGCTCAGCTTTCGATTTGGCCCTGCCTCTGCGTGTAGGTCGCTGGAGGGCGTCTGTTTTTTGCTCAGACAGGACGGGGTTAAAGGAGCCGCTGACTCGGGGGCTCTGGCGCACTCAGGCCGGGGGCAGGGAGGGGCACGGAGTGCGGGGCGGGCCTGCGGCGGCAGAAGTCAGC
>NW_006774783.1:756584-769957 GCF_000442215.2 Lipotes vexillifer
CCGAGCCTCAGCTCGCAGCCCCGCCCGCCCCGGCGGGTGAGCACACAAGCCTCTCGGGCTGGTGAGTGCCGGTCGGCACCGATCCTCTGTGCGGGAATCTCTCCGCTTTGCCCTCCGCACCCCCGTTGCTGCGCTCTCCTCCACGGCTCCGAAGCTCCCCGCTCCACCTCCCGCAATCTCTGCCCGCGAAGGGGCTTCCTAGTGTGTGGAGACCTTTCCTCCTTCACAGCTCCCTCCCACTGGTGCAGGTGCCATCCCTATTCTATTGTCTCTGTTTTTAATTAATTTTTTCTTTTGCCCTACCCAGATACGTGGGGAGTTTCTTGCCTTTTGGGAGGTCTGAGGTCTTCTGCCAGCATTCAGTAGGTGTTCTGTAGGAGTTGTTCCACATGTAGATGTATTTCTGGTGTTTTTGTGGGGAGGAAGGTGATCTCCGCGTCTTACTCCTCCGCCATCTTTCCACCGCCCCCTGTTCCTTTTTTTAAAGTCTGTCATTTAGAGTTTCTTTCAGCACCTTGTCTTTTTGGACTGTATCCTGCTTTTGGTCGCGTTTTGACTTCTATATTTCTAACTCTTTAAGCATTTCAAATGTATTTATCTGTATCTGATCTTTTCAATAGCTCATGTTCTTCAGGCTTTAAATTTAATGATTGGTGTTTATGCTGACTCTTATTCATGGCATCATCTTTCTTTCTGAATTTTATAATTTTTCATTGTTTGCTCATATTCAACTTGATTTTATCTGTGAGAATATTGCATCTCCCAAAGTATTCACCTTCTGATATCATCACTTTGGGGGTTAGGGTTTCAACATATGAATTTGAGGGTGACAAAAATATTCAGACCATAGCAAAAAGGCTGCATCAGTAGATTGAATCCAATCCTGTAACCCTTTTAACCAAAAAGAAGGATTTTATAGCATTCGGAAGACCTGGCTTGACAGCCACTTATGCCAAAAAAACAAACAAGCAAAAAATATCTGGAGCATCTAACTGGTCAAAAGCCCCTTGTGATTTAGTTGTAATCTGATGGAAGTCATCAGGACTAGTCAAATAGCTTACTTAGCTCTTCTCTCCTTCCAAGTCTATGGTAGGACTATATGTCCTCACCAGCTTTGAATTTAGGTGAGGCTAATTGAGTTGTTTTAAAATCTTTAAGGACCAGTGCATAGTTTCTTTTTTCCTGTCTTGTTGACTATGGAAGTAGGCTTTGTAATGGAGTTTACATCAGCCTGAATCCCTGAGTGACTGTGATGAGTGGACTACTCCCTGTCAATCCATATTGCATATTACATGTGAGTGAGAAATAAACTTTTGTTGTGTTAAGTCACTGAGATATTGGAGTTCTTTGTTAGTGCATAATAACAAAGCTTCCATTGTCTGATATATTGCCCCCACTCCAACTCCAAGATAAACCAAACCTAATTTGAATCTTATTTAAAAGAAAATTTTTATAAGATTAATAAAATAAAATATTCTCACCCTACTTTGCATCATTAAATCACATCTGAAGTATCGACTTAATTCTGGGTATTACAATTTAGGATAAACTTAAACAAACTAGAATGAGTTCAGGGTAAGGGAACCTTATTGGTGACAATCTGGAAAACATATAGATGATATATTCTGTTTTTTTCCTCCAGTTTTATTGAGATATAATTAACATTCAGAACTTTATAAGTTTAAAATGTACAGCATAATGATTTGAAACATACATCATGAAATGATTACCACAATGAGTTTAGTGAACATCCATCATCTCACATAAATACAAAATAAAAGAAAAAGAAAAGTAGTATTTATTCCTTGTGATGAGAACTTTTAGGATTTAGGAATTGTCCTTCAACTAGGACAACACTGCTGAGTTTAAAGAATGTTTTAATGACTTCGCATTGTCAATAAAATCTAAACTCTTCAACTTAGCACTGAAGGCTCTCAGATACCAGTTACTTGCTTCTTTCTCCATCCTCACCTTCCACTACTCTTTCATATATAATGCTTTGCTTCAGCAGAACCAAAATTATTAGAGTTCCCAAATGTGTCATAGTTTCAGTGATGTTCTTCAACCTGGAATTCCTTAACTTCTCTCTCTCCAAGATTCAGTTCAAGACATACTTCCTCTGGAATGCACTGCTTGATTGGGAACTCCCTTCTTTACTTCCTGACAGATGGAATTAGATACTTCATCTTCCTATTCCTTTATCACCTATGTATAGATGGAAGCTGCTGAAAGACAGGTATTGTTATGATGAGGATGCTATAAAATATGAGGATTTTAATAATTACTTATGAAGTAGTGAATTTGCTACTGCTGGAAATATTAGAGGAGAGGCATTTCCACTTAGTAAAAGTTTGAATTAGATGACCTCATATTCCCTTCAAACTCTAAGAATCTATGTAAACATAAGGTTGATTTTACTAGGCCCAGTGAACAGATTCCATGGTGAAATGTCTTCACCATAAGGTGATATTAGGGTAAAATTCATAGTGGTTAGTAATGATATCCCTGAATCTCTCTACTTTTCTGAGTTTCAGTGTTTTTTTTTTTTTCTTTTTCTGTAGAGATCCTTTATTTGAGATGAGCAATACGTTTGATGCAAAATTGGCCTTTTCCTCAAAGTTTAACTTTTTTACTAATAGTAATATCTGTGTGCTTCTGTATGAATATTTAACTCTTTACTATTTTTTATGCATAATTTAAGTCACTTAAACTTAATATAAATTCCATGAGCTCTGCAAAGCTGGAATTACATAAGGATTATGAGATTTATCCAAAGGCATGTAGCTAGTTATAGGAAGAACTGGACCAGAATGCAACTACCCCTCCTACAGGTCCCTAAGTGTGTTTTTAAAAAGATACATCACAAGTGGACAGATGGGAAAACTAATTGTTAAGATTTCAGTTTATCTCATGTTCATTTTTAAGTTTAATATAATTACAATAAAATTACCAGTAAGATTTTTTTTAATGTGACAGAATTATCCTAAAATATATTGTGAATAGTACAAAAGCAAGAATACCAAAGAACTTATTGGGAAAAAAAGAGTAATAGAGAAAGCCATCAGTCATTAAAGTTTATTTAAAACATCAATAATTCAAACAGTATGATACTAGTGCAAGAATAACCAGATCAATGGAATAAAATAGACAACACAAAACAAACCCTAGAACTCATAAAGATTATGTGGTAAAAGTGGAATCATAAATCATTGGAAATATAAAGATGAATTTTAAAATATCCTGCTGGGATAATTGATTATGTTTTGGAAAAAAAAGTAAAACACTCATCTTGTTACTCTACCAAATAAACTCCAAGAGGGTGGAAGAGATAATTGTAATACAGTCAAACCAAAGAAACAGAAATATAAAAATATATACCTATCAATAATATTAGCTACCATTTATTCAGTGCTTACTATGTGTCAGATAGTATGAAAAAAAGAAAAACTTATATAATCATTTGATTATTGGCACGACACTGTGAAATGGCTAATCAGTGGCAAGACCAAAATTTGAATTCAGGTAGGTCTGATTCCAAGCCCCACTATATTCTACTGTTACAATATCTGATTTAGGGAGATCATTGTAAAGTCATGCAATTGAAAGACAAGATAAATCTTAATATATAAACATGTGTTTTATAAGAAGAAAGACTCGGGAGCATGTGAACCTCTGTAAAATGTGGTGTTTATCACTTGAATTTTTCTGTAGACTCTTCAAGTCAGAAACTGAATCTTATATGCCATGTTGGGGGGTAAGGTAGTAGTGATGGTGGAGATTCATTGTAAGTAAGGAAAAACCATAAAAGAACAGCTTTACTAAATAATTTGAAAAATGTTGGAGGATTTATATGCAGAAAAATTCTAATATTTACATGGGAGGGAAGCATTGATTCCAGTTCTACAATGAATATAAGGTGATCCAAGAATATTGAGGAATCCAAAGGACATGCACAATTATGGTATGAAATAGTGGTACTAAGCAGATGTGACAAAGAATCCTGAAAGAGAGAGCAGTGCCCACAGGGAGATGGTGGTGTTGAGCAGAAGTGGCTCTTCTCTGGACACAAGAAAAAGCATTAGTGTATATCACTGGGAGGTAGAGGAGACTGAAGAGAGAGAACATGAAAAATGCAATCAATCACTGACAAGGTTTATTTATGGGCATATATAAAATCTTTCTGGGAACTTTTAGAAAATTTGAATATTAGGCCACTTAACAAGGGGTCTGGAAATCCTGCATTAGCAAGTCCAGAGAAAATGCCAACAAATGATAGGTTAGAAAAAAGCATATAGACAATTCATTCCTTGGCAGTGGGAATTTTAGCTGAATACCCTGTACTACTTTCAACTTTGAACTTGAAATTTAAGGTTCCCAATGTTTGGCTCAGCTGAGAGGGCAAGCAAAATCCTAACAGACTGCTTCCATCAGTATCCACACACAAATCACTGCTTATCCTACAAAGAGTGCTTTCTCTGCCATGACAAAGTCTAACATCTGATCGGAAAATCTCACAGAAGTTGTTAATCTCATGATAATCCTACAGCAGCTGTATCACAGTCCCTCAGGAAAAAAAAAAAATGTAGATTTCTAAACAAATCAAGTTTGATTTGAGTTGAATTATGGGATATTTAGAGAAGTGTTTTATCTCTGTTGCTAATTGCGTTTTTCACATAGGAAAATAATCATGGGTCAAGGAATCAGTAACCCCTTCATGCCTTAAAGATGCATCTTGTTGTTTGATGGATTGGCCAATACAAAACTCTCAGCATTTCAAATGGTTAATAATCCCAGGAAATTTCAGATTGATTATGTTCCTTTCATAGACTAATCTGTTAAGGAGTTTGATTTAAAAAATGATTTAAAAAACCACAATGCCATAATTCTGCTGGATTTGTTTTTAAATTGAAGCTTTAAAATATATAATTAAATAGTGCTTGATGGATTTCAAATGTCCTCCAATAATTGCAGAGATGGTTTGCTTCTTTGTGTTTTGCAAGGCTTTTAACATTGTCTTTAAACATACCAATTCCAGCTTAAGGAATACACACACACACACACACACACACACACACACACACACGCGCGCATGCACACACATACTGTTGATCATTCCAACATGGATATGAAGATTCTATTTGTTCTGCTGTGGATACACTTTTGATTCCTAGGAATTTCTATTCTCCCCAAATGATATTTAAAAATTAAACAAAGGACAGGGTTTGCTGGAGACAAGTACTTGTGTAAGGAATAAGAAACTTGATGTTTAAGGCTTTGGGGAGGAGTTTGTAAAAATGTTATAAAGAACATCAAACACAGCTTTCAAATCCCTTTATGCCAATCCTCACACAGCCCTTAATCCTGGCATCATTCTAATGCCTGTTACAAGCTCCTAAAGCCAGTGGTAAAAAAGAGGGTATGGAGGAAGTTGTAGCTGGACAAATTTAGGACTAGATTCTCTCAGCCTTACTCATGGAGAAATTATAAGTTTAAAATGACAAAAGTATTTGGGTGATTTTTGGTTTTTTGGTCTGTTTAGGTTTGTTTGTTGCTTTGAGTTTTCTTTATTTTTTCTTTGGTGACTCTTTTCAACAATGGTCAATATTTATTGTCCTCTCAGATGGACTAGAAACTGAAAGTGCAGACACTCAAGCAGGAAGGTTGGACCAATGAAAATGTCCAGATCAGTGCTTTATTAGAGGAATGAACAATAGACCTGGCTGCCAGGAAACTAGATTCTGATGCTGCTTTTCCACAAGTCTTCTTCTGCTGCAATATCCTCATGTGCAAAATGGCTGAAATCATATTGCCCATATCACTATTGATATTGTGAGGAAGAACTGAGGTGAAGGGTGTTGAAGTACTTCAAAACTTATAAAACCTAATAAAAAAAAAAGCACTGCCATATTAAGAAAGAAATGAAAGAGGACAGAAGAGTCAAAAGTCTTGACATTTTCCTCACTAGCCTTCAGTTTAACAAAGCATAAAGGGAGCAAATAAAAGCATGCTTATATTTCATAAATGAAATTATAAAATCAGTCTAGTAGCAACAAATACACACACACACACACACACACACACACACACACACACAGAGTAGCTATTTATTTACTTGTACTAAAAATGTTGCCCCTCGATGGTATGTTAAGTAGGAGCCTTTGGATGCAACTAGCTTTACAATATAGAGAATAAAGGACCCCACTCATGGAGGTGCTTTTATTATGTTTGACATTATAGTCAAGACTTTCTGTCTTTTTCTAGTTATAGCCTCTGATTACTGATTTTTTAAAAAATACTCTGTAGTAAATGAGCTGTTTCCAGAAGTCTTTAGTTGTTCCCTTAAACTTTTAAAGCCTCATGTTTTGAAAAAGTTGCACACATATAGATAATCAACCCAATCATCCCCAGACACAGGAAAACACTTTTCATAGTGTTTCATATTTTCTCTTTGATATTTTATTCTTTTGATATTTCCAATGTAGTTCTCATTGGCATTGTTTAAACAGTAAACTTGTTTTTCTTAAAGTTGATACACATGGCTCAGCTCGAAATTCCAGACAGCAGCATAAATGATGGCTAGAGTATAGATTTTGGAGATATTTATAGACTTAGGTTTCTTATCCTAACTCTACCATGTATTAACTGTGTGACCTTGGGCAAGTTATGTAACTTCTCTGAACTTCACTTTGTGTGGTAGTAATACCTACATCACAGGGCTGATGAAAAACTTAAAAGATAAATATGTTAAATTTCCACTACAGGGTCTGGCACCTAGAAGGTAACTGGCAAATGTTTGTTACTACTAGGATAATAACTGTATATTGGAATAAACAATAAGCATGTTCAATTGTTTGACATACATCTTTGGTAAATAACTAATACGCTTGGATTTAATATCCGTAGTGTCTTCTTATATGTCTCCCTGCATAACTCTGTAGGTTTTATGACTACTAGATTTTCACCTTTACAGTACAACTCAGCAGAAAATTATTGAGCATTCACTGAGTGCCAGTCACTGTGTTAACTGCTGGGGAGATGAAGCTGAATAAGGCAGAAGACACTCATTTTATCTATCTTAGTACTGAGGAAAAGTGGAAAACATTGAGGATTATTAGCTGAATTATGTGTTTACATTTTGATAAATGGCATCTAAAATTGTTTTTTATTTGTTAAGGTATAGAAAAATTAAAAATATATACTTTTTGTTTCTCATGAATCTACTTCTGTATGTTCAGACAATGAACATCAGAGAAACAAGACACCCACCAACATTATTTTATAAATTCTCTCAGTATTTCTTCTGTGTTTTTATTGCTTTTTCACGTGTCTTGACCTTTTCATGTGGGTAAAATATAGTCCCATGGTCAAGTTGTTCTCAGTCAGGTCTACAAAGGGAAAAGTCATTCAATAAACATAAAAAAATAAGGTAAAAGAAAATGCTGGAAGCCAATCCACAGCTAATACAGGTTTGAGTGTTCTGTTTTTTACTTTCATTAAAACTGCATGCAATAGTGCATTTGAGGAATATTATTTTGTTGTTGTTATTGCCCCAAAATATAGAGTTAGACCAGCCAGAGTAATCACAGGTCACCTAGCTGCCTTGGATGTATAGAAAATCTTCTAAGGGATAAAAATGTTTGTCTAAGTATACAATAGCTGATCTGATCATAAAGGTATTCCGTTAGATCTGTGTTCTTGATGGAAGGAATTCAGATCCTTAGACAGGGCACGGGGCTAGTTGAACAAGCCCTTTGGGTATTATCCCAACCCCAGAGTTCTGGGCTCTGAGCTTAGGGCTGCTCTAGGTTTCTTCTGATACAGATACTCACGACTTCAACTCCAGATTACCTCCAGTCCCCAAAGGATCCCAGTGTGGTGCAGAGAATAAGAATTCAGACTTTGAAGCTAAACAGTTAGTGTGAATCTTGGCTCTTGCCACTTACTATCTGTATGACCTTGGACAAATTACTTGACCCCTCTAGGTCTCAGTTTTCCCACTTGTTTAATAATAAGAGTGCTTACTTCATAAGATTATTGTGACTTTTTAAAAGTTAATAGATGTAATAGACTTATGCTTAGCATGTAGGAAGTGTTGATTGGTCTTTTGAGTAGCCTGACTTGTTTAATTGAAAATCTTTTCTGGATTTTTGATGAATATTTTTTAAATCAGTTTTAATTAGGCAATGATTAGGAAGATATTGTGTACTCACCCTGTGATCAGCACTATGATAGATGCTGAGAATGAGAAAAGTATACGGATTTAGGTGCTGGAATAAGCATGGCAGATATACATATACTCTTGATTCTGATGCAGGCTAAGTTTTGAAAGTGAGGAGCAATGAGATGCTCCACATTTTAGAAACTGTTTTAAAAGAGTAGCTTTTGTTTTCTTTCTTTCTTTCTTTCTTTCTTTCTTTCTTTCTTTCTTTCCTTCTTTTACTATTTCTCTCTTTTATTATTATTTAACTTTAGGGACATCACATCACAGCATGGCTTTGTCTCTCTCTTTCTCTCTCTCTCTCTCTCTCTCTCTCTCCTCTGTCTCTCTTAGGCACAGTTTTGTAAGATTTCCAGTCTGTTGACAAATCCACTGTCTTCACCAGCCACTTTCACTGAATATCATGCCAAAGCCTTCAAACAGCTTTCTTTGTAGATGTACTTCCATTCACATGGATGACTTTTTATAACTCTTCTGCCCTATGTATGAAGGACCTTATTTAAAAATGCAGTACAAACAGGTTAAGTATTAGACGTTTCTGTAGCACACATCTTACATTCTGTTACATTTTCTTGTCCTTAGTTTTGGGAAATGCAGTTGTTTTTGCTTCATTTCCTTATATGGGGGATCTTCCTCCTATGTGCTCCAGAGTGGTTACCTTACCAATGACCCTCATCTCAAAATGCTGAAAAGAATTTGATGTGTTCACACATTTTGAGAATAATCAGCTTCTGAAATATTCCACATTTTATAACTGTTGTATCCTGATGAAATTGATTTGTCTCTCAAGGTAGATGTTCAGATTCTTTCTTTGATCTTTCAAGGCATCTTCAAGAATCTTTCTTGTTTTATCTCTGTATGAATCTATGAATGCTATGACCTGTCCTTAAATTCTGGCATAGAATAAGGACTATTTCAGTTAACATTGAAATTAAAATTTCTTTCAAAGATGAAGTGGGCCAATGGGATTCAATGAGAGCACTCCTCAGTATATTCTCTTACTGCATATGAAATAAGCACTTGCCTCACTTTTGACAAGGAAGGGTATGACATTGTAAGGTTGTGGAGAGAAAGAATTGCTTCTTTCTCTTGTTTTCTTGAACAAAATCAGTTCATGGTCTACTAAAACAATTAAAACTTTGCGTTTTACCTCCAGTCGGACAGAAATATCTGACCTGAATATATTAAACTCCTGTCTAAATGCACTTAATAATAATAAACTATTTTCTCAATTTCTTTGTTATTGTCAGTACCATTGCCAATAAACAACACTTTTTTCCAGAATATTTGAATTCTTATGGATTGGAAATGGAGAAATGTGACACAGTCCCTTTCCCATGGGAGCCTTGCTGAGAGCTCATTTGAGCTGTGACCTGCTTAAGCTGCCAGGAAGTATTAGCATTTTTGTAGGATCTTTAAAATGGAGATCCAGAGTGAAGGACAATGCATCAGAATGAGACCTTTTAACTCATAGCAAATGAAAAATACCAGAATGTATATTTCCTTTTGTAGAAAGTGTTTCACAACTTTCACCCTTTATCAGATTCTCTTAATAGGGAAATCTTATCTATGAAATTACTTTTTTTTCAGTAAAAATTGTTCTATGCAAATTATGCATCTTGGATCCTAGAGTTCTGACTGGCAGCAACTAGATTTAAAGTCTGTGAACATATCGAGGCAAGTATAAAATCTCTGTGTAGGTATGGGGTTGACGCAAGTTCTTAGGTGAATAATATAGTGGCTATAGAAATAGTATGGGTACATTTGTAAAGGGGATTTTTTAAATGAGTCCAATAACAGCCTTTTTTTTTTTTTTTTTTTTTTTTCGGTACACGGGCTTCTCACTGTTGTGGCCTCTCCCGTTGCGGAGCACAGGCTCCGGACGCGCAGGCTCAGCGGCCATGGCTCACGGTCCCAGCTGCTCCGCGTCATGTGGGATCTTCCCGGACCAGGGCACGAACCCACGTTCCCTGCATCGGCAGGCAGACTCTCAACCACTGCGCCACCAGGGAAGCCCCAATAACAGTCTTTTAAATAGAGGTCTGATGTTATTTTTTTAAAAGGAGGGGGTTTGGGAGAGGAATAACTGTTTGGGGGATAAAGTCTTTTAATTGTTGGATTCCTTTGACTTCCATGCTGTTTAAGGACAAGGAACCACCTAAGTACGATATCATAAAAAGCATAAGTATGGTTCAGTTGTGATAACAAAAAATTTTGCACTTTCAAGGCATTCTGTTCCTGAATGAATATGTTCTTCTCTTTCTCTGGTCTTTTTCTTCTGTGGAAACCATAGTGTTCACTGCATTCCCAGTGCCTCCTTACCTAGCTAATTTCTCATCCTCCAAAGGTCCCAACTTCAATATCACTTCCTTTGGGAAGCCTTCCAGGGTACACCAAATTAAATTATGTATCCTGTGACTTTCACAGTACATTTGACTTTTCTAGTTTAGTATGTATCACATTGTGTTGTATTTATCTGTTTTCACATCTTCCTTCTTGACTAATGGTAAGTTCCCTCCACAATAAAAATAATAACTACTCTTTACTGAATTTATACTATGGGCCAGGCACTATTATAAGTACTTTACATATTTTATATTTTTTACCCCTCAAAACAAAACAATGATAACTCTTATCAATCCATTTTACAGATGAGCAAACTGAGACACATAGAGGTTAAATATCTTTCTCAAGACTACATAGCCAGTGAGTGGTAGAGACAGAATTTGAACCAACTCCAGAATGTAGCCTCTTAGCCATTGCTTTATACTCTCTCCTTAAGGGCAGGGGCCATGTCCTGCTGCTTTCCTGTTATATTCTTAGAGTCCAAAACAGTGTCTAGTAGATAAAAGGTAGACAACAGTAAGTATACAATAATATGTCTGTGGAATGAATCAGTGCATTCACGAAGAAAAATACTGATTGTTAATGCAGACAGCATATGCTGTTGCAAAGTAACAGGAATATAACTGGCTCTTGCTTGAAACCCTCCTGAAATTAAAATGAATACATATAATTATTCAATTCTAATATTAGCCCTTGATACCTGTCCCACTCATATTTATAATACAAATGAATATTGTCTTTGCAGAAAACTCTTCCTGTTTTGTTTTTTCAATTTAATCAATATATACATGTCATGAAGAGAAAGAGTGCATACAACGTGGATCTTTAGAGAAAGGAAAGCGGGGTCAAAAGGTTCAACATTAGTAAGGGTTGGGCCAGATGAGAGGACAGTGCTGGGCATGTGCCCCAGCTGATGTTTGCTTTGACTGATGGGGAGTTGAATTTGTGTGGAGATATGCATATCATAAAGCACAAAAGCAAATGAATATACAACTTCTACCCTAAGTTTTCCCAACAATTTGCAATTTCATTTGACTAAGCGTATTTTTAGGTAGACCTGGTTAATGGGCACGCATGCACACATACATACACACACACACATACACATATATTTGTTTAAAATAAATGCACTACACTTATAAACATAACTCTTGGAAAATGTCAAAAGTTAAATATTAGGTTTAACATTTTCCACGGGCTTAACAAAAAACACTGGTTGCTTCATGAATCCTTGTTGAATTGGTTCTGCATGAGTTATTGCCAGCTTCAGTCCTTGGCAACATTATGTGGTATCTTAGATGGAGCCTGATCATGCCCCAGAGAGACAAGATTGTCTAGTGGAATATGTCACAGGGTGACATCCAGAGGAGGGATCAGAGGATCATTTTCTTCACTCAAAATTTTCCTGGTGTACTTTAAGCAAAGTCATCAATAATGCTGTTATGTCAACATAATTTAATTTATGATCTTATAAGCATTGTCCTGAAATGATTAAGTGGTCTAACAAAAAAATCTAGAAATGATCAGACAGTGTATCTTACAAAGGCCCTGAGACTTTTGTGACCTTTTGAATACAAGTTATGAACAAAAAGAATTTTCTCCCAAGAGATCCTAGAAACAGTATCCAATTACTCCTAAACCTCAGTCTGAGATTGACATCCATATTAAGAAAAGAAAAGAAGTAATTTCTCATATTAGAAATTGTATGAAGGATTGTGGTTATGTTTTCTTGCTTTTCTGTTAGGTTTTCTTACTCAGTGATGTTGCTATGTTTTAAAACTGGCTGTCCTCAGAAAGTCAATACTGATGAGTCATGATACAGTAAATAGTCACATACTGGGATATTAAGAATGTTTCTTTTTACTGTGGCCACTATTTATGTGTATGTGTATGAATTAATCAAGCCAGATATATAATTTTGTACAATTGTTATTAAACTAACTTAACCTGTGTAAACTGCAGATTAACATATCCACTGAAGTAACAAATATACATGGGAGTCAAGTGGCAGTGATTTACAGGTTGTTCCAAGAATGTCCACAAAGCATTTCATCTTTTTTATGTCCCAATTCATTCTTTTGTTATATCTACAAACTTATCTCCACCCTCCACAAAAGTTTAGAACTAACTAAGTTAACATTTTGAACAATTCCTTTCCCTCTGCCCTCCCCTCACAATTTTAATGGGTTTGGGGGACATTATGAGCAGATGCTTCTCTTCTCTATAAACAAGGACTATGTCAGATATCCACTATGGATTTCAGGTATTATTTTTTGGTTTTAGACTTAAAAAATATAACTGAAACATATACATAGAGTGTATAAAACATATTTGGGTTTTTCTTTCAAGTAAATGTCACCATTTTTTTCAGCTTTATTGAGATGTAATTGACATATAACATTGTGTAAGTTTAAGGGGTACAGCATCTTGATTTGATACATTTATATATTGCAAAATGATTACCACCATAGTTGTAGCTAACACCTCCATCCTATCACATAATTACTATTTCTTTTTTGTGGTGAGAACATTTAAGATCTACTCTTGTAGCAGTTTTCAAGTATATAATACAGTGTTATTAGCTTTAATCACCATGCTGTACATTAGACCCCCAGAACTTATTTGTCTTCTAATTGAAAGTTTGTACCCTTTGACCAATATCTTCCCATTTCCCCACCCCCTAGCCTCTGGTACCCCTCAGGTATTACATAAAAATCATCTAGTGAGGAAAAGCAATGAATCTGAGACACATGCATATGAGAAGTTCAGAATCACTGGGTTCTGCCCACCATGTGTGGTTGGGAAAGAG
>NW_006774783.1:770354-783122 GCF_000442215.2 Lipotes vexillifer
AAAGAGTTAATACTTGTAGATTTTGTAGGACAATTAACGAAAAACACATATTTTTCTTCTGTGATGTTATGATTCTAAACCCCATAAACTTGACTGTTATAGGTTAATGTCATTTGTCCTTCTTAGAAGCATTGAAATAATTCAAAAATAAAGTCTTGTATTCTGTGCTTTGCAGTAGGTGGTTAAAACCTACATACTTTAATTCTTTCTAATTTTTTAAATTAATTTCTTTAATTTCTTTAATTTCTTTAATTCTT
The DNA here is from genome assembly GCF_000442215.2 of Lipotes vexillifer. Lineage (NCBI taxonomy): Eukaryota > Metazoa > Chordata > Mammalia > Artiodactyla > Lipotidae > Lipotes > Lipotes vexillifer. The sequence continues at coordinate 770,612 of NW_006774783.1, forward strand.
TCTAATTATGAAAGAAAATTCTTAAAAATAAGAAAGAAAATAAGAAAATTAAAATAAGAAAGAAAATAAGAAAGAAAATTAAAATAAGAAAGAAAATGTAACTCAAGTTACATTTATATACTGGATATATATATATATATATATACTTAATTTACTATAATTTATTGCTAAATAACAATATCAAGAGCAAAAATGATGGAAACCATACAATAAATGTTTCTTTTCCATTTTATCACAAGTTGAAAGCTAAAAGTCAAATTGCATTTTAATCCCATAACACTTTAACACAATTCCTTGCAGACTGGAATCTCACATTTGTGCTACAAGTGATGCTAGATGCCAATCAAGTTAACTGCCACTATGTCACTGTACAGAATGTCAGAACAACCCATGTGAACAGGGAACAGAAGAAACTACCCTTTGAAACATTTTCATATATGCTGCTATATTTCTTTATAACAATTCAATAGAGTTTGATTGATATGGTATTTTTACTGTGCTACAGATGGACTTAACAGATAAGAAGAGGCTGTGTCTTATGGTGCATATAAAAAAAATAACAGTAAAGATATTTTGAATAGAGATAATTGGGGAAACCACTGGGGAAAATAATAACAGTTCACAGTAAGAAGATTATTTTATTCTCTGAGGGAAAATTATTTGGAAGATTGAGGGGGTGAGGAAGTATGAAAGTCAAAGGTACTTTTTAATTATGTAAGGTAGGCCTGAATAATCCTGTAGATAACCAAACTAGTATTTCAAATTAATGGTAGATAAACTTCAGAATATGTTATAGCTATATGCTGATTAGTAAATTTCTGGATAAAGAGAACTTAAAGAATTAATCAATAAGTTCATTAGACATTGCCTCTGTATAAGCCACCTATAAGCTATATAAATCAGTCAAATATAAATATATTTGTCAAATATAAATATATTTGACTGATTTAGGCAGGTGTATATTAGTTAATTATAAGGAAATGAAAGCTGTAACCAGTTAATTATACTTGGACAGCACTGCATTGATCATTAAAGGACAGAAACAAATCAAGGAAAGCCCCATGAACCAAACTTAAAGTCTCTTAAACAGGTTTCTTCCTCAACTACCTATATAATTGTGAGATCTGGACAATGTGAAATTTCCTTGATGTGTCCTATAAGCCATAATAAACATTATATATAGTGCCAATTAGGCCCTAGGTAACAAGCATTCTAATACATAAGCTATGTTTATTAGATACAGTTCAACTCAAATGTGTCAGTTAATTGCTTAGAGCAAATGGCGACTGAACATAGAAAAAAAAAGTTCTAGTGAGCTGAAGAGGGAGTAATTAAAAGCAGGGAGGTTCAGAAGCAACATTAAGTCACTCAGTGAAATACATCCTTGAGCAACAAGGTATAACTGAAACTGGCTGAAACTCCACTACAATTAACAAATCGGCTTTTCTATAATTCTGAGCTTGCTCTTTCTGAGCAAATCCCAAGTATGCATCCAAGAAGCAGAGGTAATATTGCCCTATTCTTTGTAACAGTTGATAGAGTTGCTAATTAAGCATACTCAGTGTAAATTGTGCCAATTGTGCCAAACACAAGGCCTTAGATTCAAGTTGAGTTATGAAGAGTATTGTAAGTACCTCCTTGTCTTTCTGGGTACCATATATTGGTGGCAAATCCTGTCAATAATTTCTTCTTCAAAGAAAAAGAACAATGCAAGAGGGAGCTACTATCTTTTTAAATGAACCTTATGACCTACAGTATCAGCTGAAACAAAACAACAAAATTCTTGCTTTATAGAGGAAAGAAATATAAAACTTGTGGGGAGCATATGGGGATGGGGGAGAGTCATCATCTCTGCAGTCATTCAACTGATGATTTATTTGGTACTTGGCTATTTCTGAAGGGCTCCCCTGTAATTTCAGCTCAGACCAAGCTCTGGGCCAACTTAATGGCATTTCTAATCCTTACAACAGTAATAAAACCAGTTTAATTCTTCCTTCAAGGTCCTAGAATGTCTGGGATCACCAGATTCACTCCAGGCTTAATCTAAAGTGAAATTTCTCTTTTAGGGGAGACTCAAACTAGTTTATTTTTTCCAGGTTGCAGCATCAGTTCGAGTGTCATGCTAATAGATGTGGTTTCTCTCATCTGAAACCTAATTTGACTTATACAAAAAAACTAGCTGATAATTTTACCTCCATGCAGAAAATAGATGCCCTCACTTTTAAGAAAGAACTTAAAAAAACAAAACAAAACAAAACAAAACACTACTTGGTTTTGTTAGGCAGGAAGTTAGCCATGAGCAACAAGCAGTGGTCCCGTCAGCTGAATATCCAATAGCCACCTAACCCCACCAAGCTATTTGTGACACCCCCCCAAACATGCCCCCATCAGTACTACAAAATGGTCAGGGGACCTGAAAAATCCCCCACTGGCCGACAGAAGGGACTGTTCCCACCCTGACACATGTGCACACCTCACGTTATCATGTCCATAGATAACCTTTGGTGGCCATTAAGCTCATTAAATGTTCATAAATATTCTATGAATACATACATCTGATTAGAACAGACTGAATTATGGGAAGGACATATGCAGCAGAGCCTCTTGCTTTATAACCTGCAGCTGTCAATCAAGACTGTTAATCAACAACCTTGCCTTAAAAACTCTACACCCTAGTCCTCCGGGGCCATTGCCTTCCTTGGCCTGGCCCACCTGTCTCTTGAGGTGTTCTCTCTGTTCTCTCCTTGTCTTCAATAAACTCTCTTGCAACAAGTGAGACCTCAAATTCTTCTTTGCATCCTTACCAAGAACCGAGGCCCATGGGAGGAGGGGTCTCCAGACTCTCTTCCGCTAACATTTTGGTTCCGTGACTCGGATCTTTGTAAGTAAAAGATCTTCTCTCTCCAGATTTCTATCACTCCTTTTTCTTTGCACAGGCACAGAGGACCTGCTCATTTATCAACTCCTGCCTTCTCTTTCAATCCTCCATCGGTCGAGCAGACTCTTGCTCCCTATCTCCTCCCCGTCCGACCATCGTTAAGACCTGAGCCTACCTCTTCGTACCAACTTCGGAGATTCTGGTAAGACCCCATTTTCCCACTGGGATAAGGAGCACCCCAGACCCTGACTGGCCACCAGGGGTGTGGGACATTCTTAGTTGGGTACAAGCAGGAGATATCCACCCCAACTCCCATGTAGTGCTGGACCCTAAGCCAGACTGCCAGTTATGACCCTGGGTTGCCAGGCTCTCTAATTGTCCTACTATTTTCCAGATGGGAAACGAACCAACAGCCCCCGAGGGGACACCCTTGAGATGCATCCTCCAAAACTGGTCGTGATTCAACCCCGCCACACTACAAAAGAGGAGACTCATTTTCTTTTGTAATACGGTCTGTCCCAGTATCACCTTTTGAATGGGGAATCCTGGCCCCTAAATGGGACCATTAATTATAACACCATTCTCCATTTAGGCCTATTTTGCAAAAGGTAGGGCAAAAGGTCTGAAATCCCATATGTACAACTTTCCTTCATCCTACAGGACAGCCAGGACCTCCTCACAGCTTGTAAACTTACCAACCTTGCCACCCTGCTACCTAAGGAAAATCTCTCAATTTCACCAGCCACATCACCCCCTAGTTCTGCCCCAACACCTTACAAGGGACCTCCATTGCCTCCATCAGCTAAAGTCTGTCCCATGGTGGAAGCACCAGGAGGCAAATTTGGGCCACAACTAGTCCATAAGCCCTTCTCATTAGTAGAACTAAAACAGATCAAGGCAGAATTGGGTAGCTTTTTGGACAATCCCCTAAATATACCAAGGGATTCCAACATATTACTATGGCTTATGAAATGAGCCATGTCTGGAAAGACATCACAATAATTCTAATTTTAATTTTATTTTTATTTATTTATTTGTGCTGTGTTGGGTCTTCGTTTCTGTGCGAGGGCTTTCTCTAGTTGTGGCAAGTGGGGGCCACTCTTCATCGCGGTGCGCGGGCCTCTCACTATCGCGGCCTCTCCCGTTGCGGAGCACAGGCTCCAGACGCGCAGGCTCAGTAGTTGTGGCTCACGGGCCCAGCTGCTCCGTGGCATGTGGGATCTTCCCAGACCAGGGCTCGAACCCATGTCCCCTGCATCGGCAGGCGGACTCTCAACCACTGCGCCACCAGGGAAGCCCCAGACATCACAATAATTCTAAATCAGACTCTCTGATACTGACATAGAAAGAGTTAAAAGAGAGGCAAAAAATTTTGCTGATGGACTCTACCTTTCTGATACTAAATACCGCACTGGGGAAACAGCAGTCCCCAGCACTGATCCTGGATGGGACTATAATCAGAAAGAACATCAATGGGAAAGAAATCATTTTATCATCTGTATCAAAGCAGGCCTTAAGGCAGCCCAACATAAAGTCATAAACTACTCCCAAGTAATAGCAATCAGCCAAGAGCCTGGGGAAAATCTAACAGCCTTCCTTCACAGGCTGAGGGAAGCATTCACTAAACATACCAACCTAGATCTGGACTCTTATGAGAGACAAGTTATTATAAAAGATAAATTTTTAACTCAGCACCTGATATTAGACACAAATTACAAAAACAAATTCAAGTACCTAATGTCACCCTGGATGAACTGCTGAATGCAGCCTCCACGGTCTTCTATAACCAAGACCAAGAGGCCAAGGCCAAGGCCCAGGAGAAGGAAAGAAGGAAGGAATCCAAGCATGCCCAAATGATGGCTGCCCTACAGGGCCAAGCTGCCCCCAAAAGGACACTGACTTTACAGCCCAAAAGAGACAAAAGTCTCATTTGTTGCCAGATGAGCCATTGGGCACAGAAGTGCCCCAATTGAGATAAACCTCCTAAGACTGCTTGCTATAAATGCCATCAATCAGGACACTGGGTGGCCCTTTGCCCCTCTATCCAAAGGGACTGAGGACAAGAGGCTGCTACCCAGATAATTGCCCAAGACTGAGGAGTCCCCAATACAACAGATCCACATGACTGGACTGGAGCCGAGGGTACAAATGGATGTGGCAGGTAAGTCAACCATCTTCTTACTTGATACTGGGGCCAGCTATTCTGTCTTGACTTCTTTCTCTGGACCCTTCTCATAGACCTGTGCCATCATGGGAGTCACAGGCAAGCCATTCTGCAGGCCTTTTACTATACCCCTCTTCTATGTCTGGGAGGGATTTGGATTCTCCCACAGATTTTTACATATGCCTGACTGTCCTAGCCCATTCCTGGGGAGGGTCCTACTACAAAAATGGAATGCCACTCTCTCTCTCCCTAGGAGGGTCACATGGACCCCATCCAGGGGACAACCTCTGGGAAACCTTAGGAGCTCTTCTAACTAATAAAGATATCAAAAACCCTTCAGGGCCAGACTGGCTACAACAAGTCAACCCACTGGCCTGGGACCAGGGGATCCCAGGAAAAGCTAAAAACACAACATTGGTCACAGTAGCTCTATAGCACACACATAAATTTCCCCAAAAGACACAAGACCCCCTTAGGCCTGAAGCCCACATGGGACTTTAACCCATCATATCCAAATTCCTGTCCTATGGGCTCCTTATCCCCACAAATTCACCTTACAATACCCCAATACTACAGGTCAAGAAAAACGATGGCACTTACCACCTCATCCAGGATTAACGAAGCAGTAATTCCCCTACACCCGATGGTCCCCAATCCTTACATACTTTTGGGAAAGGTATCCCCAGATAGCAGTTGATTCACAGTCTTAGATTTAAAAGATGCTTTCTTCTGAATCCCGTTGGCCCTAGAATCACAATACTTGTTCACATTCAAATGGGGATCCCCACTATGAGCCCCTGAACAACTGACCTGGACAGTTCTGCCCCAGGGCTTTAGGGATAACCCCGACCTCTTTGGACAGGTGCTAGCCCGAGATTTACAAGGTCTAACACTTGAGGGGGGAACTTTCATACAGTATGTAGATGACCTCTTGATTTGTTCCCGCTCTCAACCGCAGGCCATTCAACATGCCACTCAGGTCCTTAATTTTCTGGCTGAGTGGGGTTATAAGGCATCCAAATCTAAGGCTCAGCTAGTACAACAACAAGTTTCCTATCTTGGAACGATATTGACCCCTGGCAGGTGCAGCCTTTCAGCAGACCGTATAAAGGCTATATCCGACCTACAGACTCCCACCACCCATAAGCAGCTGCGAGCATTCCTGGTCCTAACCGGGTATTGTAGGATTTGGATACCCAACTATGGTCTCATTGCACAGCTCCTATATGAAGCCCTAAAAGGCAGAGATGATCAAATTCCCCTTGAATGGGGGCCATCCCAACAGAATACCATAGAAACCTTAAAAAGTCTCCTTTGCAGACCTCCACCTTTAGAATTACCCAACCCTTCCAAGCCATTCCAACTTTACACCCACGAAAAAGGGGGCGTTGCCTTAGGGGTCCTCACCCAAAAGCTAGGAGAAACTCCACAGCCTATCTTTCTGAACAGTTGGATTCCACTTCTAAGGGCTGGTCCCCCTGTGTTAGGGCACTGGGAGCACTATCCCTCCTAAGTGAGGAGGCCCTTAAAATCGCCCTGGGAGCACTCTTTTGGGTTCTAACCACCCATCAGGTACCAGATTTATTTAATAACCAGGCCTCAGCCTGGCTTTTAGATAATAGGATTCTCAGATATAAAATCCTTTTATTTGAAACCCACAGATATCCTTCAGTGTTTATAGGACTCTAAATCCAGCAACCCTGTTGCCCATACTAGGGGGAAAATGTCCTACCCATATTTGTTCCAAGGTCCTGACAATTTCCTTAAATGCCTGCCCAGACCTCTTGGATCAACCTTTGGTCAATGCCGATGAGGTTTGGTTCACCAATGGAAGCAGTTATATAGCAGAGAGAAAACGCAAGTGTGGATATGCCCTCGTGTCCTGCCATGAGATCACTGAGGCCCGGGCTCTGCCTCAGGGCTCATCCACACAACTTGCTGAACTCATTGCACTCACCCGAGTATTAGAATTGGCTAAAGGAAAAAGAGTCACAATTTACACTGATTCTAAATATGCTTTCTTGATCCTACATGCCCATGCAGCCAACTGAAAGGAAAGAGGATACTTAACCTCCAAAGCAGCCCTATTAAATATGGCCCTCAGATTAATCAGTTACTCAGGGCCATCCATCTGCCTACAGAGGTAGCCATAGTTCATTGCAAAGGCCATCAGCAAGACTCATCTGACATTACAAAGGAAAACCAATTTGCGGACCAAGCTGCTAAGCAGGCTGCCTCTAAAGAAGCCCCATTACAGGGAATTCTCATCCCTGCCCCACTGTCACTTCCTTGACCTACCTATATGGAGGAAGAAAAGACATGGGCAGCCCAGAAGCGTTTCCACCTAGACTCTTCCAGATGGTAAACTTCTGATGGGACTATTCTTGTCCCTGGCAACCTCCAATGGAAATTCATAAAGGCCCTCCATGAATTCATACATCTGAGCAGAGATGCTCTCTCTGCCTTGGTATCTAGAGTCCTAAAAGTCAAAGGACTTAATCAAGTAATCCAACAGGTATCCAGCTCTTGTCCAACCTGTTCCTATAATAACCCCCAGGGAAATAAATATCCCTCCTTGGTCCAACCCATCCAGTGACATGGGACTTATCTTGGGGAAGATTGGCAGATTGATTTCACACAGATGTCTCCTTCCTGGGGCTACAAATATTTACTAGTCTTTGTAGACACCTTCACAGGATGGATAGAGGCCTACCCAACTAGGACAGAAAAAGCCCTAGAAGTTACCAATAAATTTCTGCAAGAAGTCATTTCCCAGTTTGGCCTTCCCCGCTCCCTTCAAAGTGATAATGGATTCTCATTTATTTCCACTATAACCCAGTCCATTGCCAAAGCCCTCGACATAAGGTTTGCTCTTCATTTCTCCTAGAGGTCCCAATCCTCAGGAAAGGTAGAAAGAGCCAATCAATCCCTCAAAAATATCCTCTGAAAGCTAACCCAGGAAACTTAGATTGGGTAACCCTCTTACCTATTGCCCTCCTCCACAGTAGAATAACTCCAAAGGACCCCCTCGGACTGAGTCCTTATGAAGCCTTATACGGATGTCCTTTCCTAACATCAGACCTCCTTATGGATAGAGCAACCCTAGGGCTACAATCTTTTGTAACTGAACTCTCAATGTTCCAACAGGCCCTTAGGGAATTTGGCCTAAAACCAATCCTCCTAGCCCTCAGTCACCCATACTATATCAACCTGGGGAAAAGGTCCTTATTAGAACCTGGAAGGACAGGTCTCCTAAGTCCCAACTGGACCCTATTTGGAAGGGGACTCTTCCAGTCCTCCTTTCCTCAACTACAGCCATCAAAGTTCTAGGAATCTCCAGCTGGATTCACCATTCCATGGTGAAGCCTTGGAAACAGCCCCCTGAAGACTCGGGCACACCTACACCTGTGAGCCACTTGAAGACCTTAAGTTCCTCTTCAAAAGGACCAAAGATAAGTAACAACCTAACCCTTTAAATACATGGCCAACTGCCCATGTAATGGTCTTGTTCTCTTGATTGTCCTTTCCTTCTGAGTCTGTGCCTTCCCATGGATAATCCTATCTCACACTTGCGGTACCCAACCTTGGTCACCCTGTCTTTCCAAGGCCTATGACAGGCATCATTCTCTACCAAATGCCACCCAAACTCCTTCTCACTCTTATCTTACCCCTCCTTTGGTCCATCATACAACCTAAACTCTCTTGTCTCTTAGACCCAAAGGACTATTTACAGACTCTAGCTACTGCCCACGATCTATCCTCCTGCTGGCTATGCACCTCTGGCACTAGCCTTCAGACAATATTACCCTTGCCAATAGAAACGACCCAATATCTCAGTTTCCCCAGAGCCCAACTCCATCATAGGACCACAAGCTTCAGGTCAGATCATATAGTCTATCTTTTTTCAAGTCCTACGAGAATGCCTAAATCTCATTCTTATCAATCTATCAACCCCACAACCTGGACGTGTCCTAACAAACCTAACCGAGCCTCTCATATACCCCATCTGCTTTCAGGGTGGTCACCCACAAGGGTACCCCATAGGTAACATCTCCACACAATACAACCACAACTTCACCCTGACTCTTCCCCTGACAAGTGAACAACATTGGAACACAACCAACCAAACTATCCAAGCAGAAGTTAAATGATACAAAAAAACTACTAGCCCTCCCAAACATCACCTTTTGGTCTTTAAAATACAAGTGCCAAAAAAGCCCCTCTTTACCATAGACTCCAATAGGACTTCCATCTCTGCAGGATGGGTCTCACTAAACATCTCTGGTCACCCCTCACTTCTTACACAATTACTGGTCTGGGGACAACAAATTCACTTTCTGAAATTATATGCTGCTTGCAGCATCCACACGGGCAAATTTGGACCCTCTGTTCCCCGAGGAAGTCGGCTGGGAATCCCAATGACCAGTAACACCGATCACCCAACTACACTCTATTCCTATTCATATGGAACCAACTTACCCCCGTCTCAAGCCCACTTTTTCATCTGTGGGACCTCAGCATACATGCGCCTGCCCCGAGGTGGAAAGGAAAATGTTCCCTGGTTTACATCATACCAAATGTTACCTGGGTCAATGGATCCTACCCAATGTCTCATAAAGTAGTCCATCTCTGAACCAGAACAGGGCAGGCACCAATGGGACCTACCTTCATTCCCCTCATCTCTATCCTAACAGGCATCACCAGAACAGCAACAAGGGGTACCTCAATTCATATATCCACTCAATTAACCAAGGCCATATCCAAAATGTCCACCACCTTGGGTGAACTTCACACCCAAGTAAACTCATTGGCAGGTATAGTACTCCAAAATCGGTGGGTGCTCGACATTTTAACCAAGGCAGAAGGGGCACATGTTCTTTCTTAGGAGAAGAATGCTGCTTCTGCATCAGCAGATCGGGAAAAATCACCACAAACCTATTTGAAACAAATCAAATTTTAAACAGGATAACCACAATGACGTCCTTGTTCCAGTCAGTCAAAGAAACATTTTTGCAGTTGCTCTGGCCCAAAATTATTCCACTTATATGTATTTTCTTAATTCTACTGTTTGTTCCTTGCTTCCTCAACTTACTATTCTGGTTTGTTTCCTCCCAGATTAATAAGGTACAAACCCAACTCCTGATGCAACAAGGATACCAGCCTTTAGCTTCTCTAACAACCTCCTCTTGCCACTCCCACTTGGATGGACATTGACAGCCATTTCCAGACCCTCTCGTTGACAGTTAGCAAGTGATGGACACCCAAGGCCCCTCTTCATCCCAGGACTGCAGGAAATAGAGCGAATGATGCCCAGCTCCCCAATGAATTGATTGGGGAGATCACACTTGAGGGGGAAATGTTAGGCAGGAAGTTAGCCATGAGCAATGAGAGGCAGCCCCATCAGCTGAATGTCAAATAGCCGCCTAATCCCACCAAGCTATTTGCCAACCCTGCCCCAAATATGCCCCCATCAGTACTCTAAGATGGTCAGGGGACCAGAAACATCCCCCACTGGCCGACAGGAAGGACTTTCCCCACTCTGGCACATGCGCACACCTCATGCTATCATGTCCATAGACAACCTTTGGTGGCCATTAGGCTCATTAAATGTTCATAAATATTCTATGAATACATACATCTGATTATAACAGACTGAATTATGGGAAGGACATGTGCAGCAGGGTATCTTGTTATATAACCTATAGCTGTCAACCAAGACTGTCAATCAACGACCTTGCCTTAAAAAAACTACACCCCAGCCTTCAGGGTCATTGCCTTCCTTGGCCTGGCCCACCTCTCTCTTGAGGTGTTCTCTCCTTATCTTCAATTAACTCCCTTGCAACCGGTAAGACCTCAGATTCTTCTCTGCGTCCTTACCAAGAACCGAGGCCCATGGGAGGAGGGGTCTCCAGACTCTCTTCTGCTAACAGTTTCAGGTTCAGCCATTAGAAATGTTGGGTCATAAAAACACAAAGAATAAATCATAAATTGAGTAGAATAATATCAGATTGTGTCCATAATGGGCTGATCATAAAAGCATGTCTAAACATGATTTACATCACATGCGCTAGAAAGGGTGTCAAAATTATGATGGTCATTCCTGTATAAGAATTTTAATAAATTATACTAAATTTAAGATTATGTGCAATTTAAAATTATATGGATTGGTATTTTTAAATGATCTCAAAGAGTAGAAGTGACAAATTATGTATTTAAAGAATAAGCTTTATAAATGTATTACCTCATTGTAATTTTGGTATATTTCTTTCCAGTCTCCTTTTCCACTCTAATGACATTTTTTCCATCTGTAAAAAATCAAAAAGATTATATTTTGATATCTTTATAATGGGAAGGAACGTCTTTTTATTAGAGTTGTTCATTTTTTTATCAAATTATAGTTGATTTACAATGTCATGTTAATTTCTGCTGCACAGCAAAGTGATTCAGTTATACATGTATGTACATTCTTTTTCATATTCTTTTCCATTATGGTTTATCACAGGATACTGAATATAGTTCCCAGTGCTATATGGTGGGAGCTTGTTGTTTATCCATTCTATATATAATAGTTGCATCTGCTAATCCCAAACTCCCACTCCATCCCTCCCCAACCCTCCTCTCTCTTGGAAACCACACCTCTGTTCTCTATGTAAATACATTTTTTTTAACATTGCCTTAATTATACAGTATGAATGTACTCATTTGTATTATTTTTCCATTTAATACTATATTATGCACACATATTTCTAAGTCTTCAAAAACATGATTTACAGTGGCTGCACAATATTTCATTCGGTGGATGGCATCATAGATTATGAAACAATTCTATCAGTTGCTTCCAGTTTTTCACTATTATACAACTACACTCTGATGATCATCACTGTGCATAAAGTAGATTGTGCTTTGGATGATTTCTGAAGCATTGTGTCCTAGAGGTGAACTTACTGAGTCATAGTAATATTGTTTTTAAGAAGCCTAATACTTATTTTCAAATTGCTTTCCCAAAGTGTTTTACAAAATTCACTTCCACTTACAATATATAAAGAAGACTGTTCCCACACACCTTTGCAAGCATTGAGCATTTTCATTATCTTAAATAATTGCTAATTTGCTAAGAGAATAATTATATTTCATTATTTTAATATACATATTTTATGTTACTCGTGAGCTCACATATTTTCCATAGATTTGTTGACAGTCTCTTGGTAAATTGCCATCATGTTCAAACTTTTCTTAAAGTCCTCAGAGAGTATCGCATATATATGTTTACTAGTTGCTATCTTTTGTGACTAAGAAGTGGACTTAAAAATATCTATATATATTTGCTGCACTTATTAATACTGATTTGCTCTGAGGCAGGCAGACTTTCAAAAACAGAATAGTTTACTTTTTCTAACCAGAAGCATTGATGCCAAATGTGTGCTTGAAAACCAGTTGTGAAATTTGAGCTGAAAATTTCAGTAGGGAAA